>NC_142591.1:24686227-24993382 GCF_965207765.1 Zootoca vivipara
TAGGGAGACGCTTTCTTTTGTCTCTCACTGTGATTATTAAAGAAACTAACTGGTAAGACTTTCCTTTCGTTTGATCTGCTTATTTTCTGCCACAGAGGAGGAAGCCGATTCCCTGAAGCCTGACACCTATGCAAGGCCTTGTGGATGTGAGTCCGTCCAACCCATGTGATTACATCATGATTTTAAGGCTCACTCCCTCAACCCATTCAAAGGTGCACAACTCTGTGGACATCCCCACAATAGCCTGCAATCCCCAGTGTCTTTGCTGCTTTTCATCATCAGCATCATCATAGCTGTCAAGTTCTCCCTTTTTTGAGGGAAATTCCCTTATGCTAAATAGGCTTCCTCGTGAGAAAAGGGAAAACTAGACAGCTATCATCATCATCATCATCATCATGCAGCAAGTCCCCCATAGGTCACCACAGAGGCACTCCACTACATCAGAAGGCAAACTTAGAAGCAGGTTAGCATTGATGTGCATCAGGTTTTTTTTTAATGTAATAAAAAACTGGGAATTGTGGCATGGAGGAGAGAACACAGAGTGGCAACCCAGCTCCCTCAGCTGCCATGATCCAGGAGAAGTGGTCTCATGGCTCTGTCTCAATCTTATACCAGATGAAGACTACTGTTCTAACTGGCTTTTGTGTAATTCTGTCTCTACTGTTTGCTGCTGCTTCCCTTCTGTTGCTGCTAATCCTGAGCTTTTTAAAACCCTTTAATTAATTTGAATTTTTACATGTTGTCAATAGATTAAGTATTTCATATTATATTACAGTTGCTGTAAGATGCTTTGAACATTTTAAATACATAAAACATTCCCTTTGGTTTCTTGCATCATATTCTACTGTGATCATTAAAATGCAGAAACATATTCTTGCCTTACCTTTCATGGGTTCCAGTTTCACATCAAAACTGTGGTTCTTGAATTCAGCCTTTGGGACTCCAGTATAGAACACAATGTTGCCAGAAAGGTAAGATGTGGCAGTGTACAGATTTGGGGTGTTGTTTCGAAAAGTAATGTTAACATTGATATCACTGCCAAGTGTTGAGTCTTCCACTGAAAAGTCCATGTCAACCTCTGCAGTAGACACAACATCCTGGGTGTGAGATTTTTTAACACCATACATCAGGGCAGTCTCCAGGGCCAGTCGTTCTTCATCTGTGCCTGCAAAACAAATGGAAAATAGGTTTTTTAAAAAACATGTGAACCATGGTCGTGTTCCCACATCATGCTCAACCGTGAGCAAGAAAGAACCACAGTGAACTCATGTACTCTCCTTCTCCCTGGGAGAAGTGTTTCTCTTTCCCTTTAACCACAGTTTGTTGTGTGATTTGCTATGATAAACTGTGGTTAGCACTAAACTCAAGTTAATTATAAGCAAGCCCAACTTCAAATTATAGTTTCTGAAGCTGGCTTGTTGAAACAAAACTTAGTTCAGTTTAGCTACAGTTACATATCCAGACGACGTGGCAAACTTTGGTTAACTAAAAGTGGCAGCCAACATTCTCAAGCTCCCCTTATTACTCAAAGCATATTTACGGTATATGGTCTAGAAAATCTAAGGAAGAAAAATGTCAGAGGCAATGGAGAAAGAAGAGGGAGAGACATGAGTGTAACAGGAGGTAGATATGTTGAAGTACAGTGATATAAATATATATATATACATATATATATTAGTTAGAATCAAAGAGTTAAAGTGAAGATTCACAGAAGAGCTAGGCACCATGCAAGTGAGTTAGAAGGGGTTTTAAGCAGAAAGGGGCAGCAAACCCAGCAGTTGGTGGGTCGTAGGATAAATCTGGCCCTTGCTGGAAGAAACATACCTGACATTTGTTCAGGTGCCTCATCAGAGTGAGCAACGTCTTAGCATTTCAGACTAAATATTGGGAGTTCCAGGTTCAAATCACTACCGGTAGGTCTGTTTGGGCCAGTCATGGTGTCTCAGCAGGTTCAGAAAATTATAAGCCTGCTAAGATATGAACTAGCCTTGTGGGTGTGCATGCCACCCCTCTGTTCTTTTCTTGCAAACAACAAGGGTGTGCATGCAAACAAACAAACAAACAAACAAACAAACCTGGAACTCTCCAATTAGCAATAGTTTCCTGTTTCATTGAACCTGGAAACCTGTAGTTGACAGCTTTGGAATATCAAGGCAGCTTCTGAATCACAGCTTTATGGTTCAGATTAATCAGATGAACTCGCTAGTTGAAGAGTTCCTTGTTTATTTGCTCTTGTCAAAAGAGGAACTCAAGGGCTGCATGAACACCCATAAGACTTGCTCATATCCCAGCTTATTAAGCTGTGGTGCTATTGTCCGAATGTAATCATTGGGGAAAGTTGCTTTGAATGGACAATAGGTGGAGAGGGGTGGAGTTGCTTTGTGGATCTGTGGACTGATATAAATGAAACTTCATTCAGGTAATTATTGAGTTTTGCCATGAAATTACCTTCTTTGAATTTGTAGAGCTCAGTAATGTCCCTCACTTTATCCCCGCCCTCTTCTTTGGTCACGATTAATTTGCCAATCTGGGTCTTGTCAACATGTTGAACCACCTTAGTTCCATTTTTCATTGCTTTTGAGTATACAACATCACTGTTCACCTAAAAATGAAGCAAAGGCAGAGCGTGAAGCCATCTGCTGGCTATCTCATGAGTCAGTTGATCATTAATTCCCAAACGGTGGGCCATTAAAGAACAACAACTGTGCCACAAGAATTAGATTAATTACAAATGTATAAAGACTTCCATGAGCCCAAAGCATGAATTTACAGGGGAGGCTGCCTGATGGGTCACTTCATGAATCACTTCTATGATCTTGCCTCCATCTTGCTTTCTTCCCTTATTTCCATTCACATTTTCACTTTCTCATGCTGTGTCACTTCATTACCCTTTTCCCACTCCAGCCATCATGCCTTCTGCTCATCCAGCGTGCACAAGGAAACTTCCTATTCCATGTGAGTTAATTCAGTCTTTTCTCATCCTTCAAATCCTTTTCAATAACCCTTCTTTTACTAAGCTCTGGCTAACCAATTATAGCCTTTCATTTTCTGCTGCCAAGCTTCTCTTGTCCTATATGAGGTCTTCTCCAGGTCTCTGTTTTTTGTGCTGACTATCTTGATAAAGACTATTAATTGCCATTGCCCGGTACGAGCATTAAGATCAAGATGGTTAGTCTTTCCATGGCCTAATGATCATCAGCTGGTGATGATGCAGAGGCAGACTTTTTCATTGGTGGCATGAGTGTTATGGAACATACTCCCTGGTGAAATCCGAGAGGTTTCATCTGTATTGGCATTCTGCCGTCTTTTATAGATTCATCTGCTTACACAGACATCCCCTTGATTTCTGAATGTGAGTTGCCTATGTTAACTGTGGTGTTGTTTTACAGTGGTACCTCGGGTTACAAACTTAATTAGTTTCGGAGGTCCGTTCTTAACCTGAGGCGCGCTTTTGCTAATGGGGCCTCCTGCTGTCGCCGCGCCAGCGGTGGCGTGCGATTTCTGTTCTCATCCTGGGGCAAAGTTCTCAACCCGAGGTACTACTTCCGGGTTAGCAAAGTTTGTAACCCGAAGTGTTTGTAACCCGAGGTATCACTGTAATGGGATTGTTTTATTGCAGGTGTTTATATTATCATCTTAGTGTTAGTGTAGTAAGCTTTTATACTTTGTAAACTGCTTAGAAGCCTAACTTGGCATTAAGTAGTCTATAAATAACAAACAAACAAAAAATAAGTGGATGGCTTAACTTGACTTTACATCTTGGAGTCTCCATCATATTTCTCACTGAGACCATGTAAAGTAGAATACGGATGCATACCTCTGCAAAAACGAAAGGTGTATCAAACTGGAAGCAGACATGGCCATGCTTAATGGCTTGGATGGAAGCTGGACCACACCGATACATGCCTGAATGTGGAGAACCAAAAGGGGAAACATGTATTGAGTCTCCTGCTGTGCTACCTGAACCCTTCCACTCCTGCTTGCAAAATTACTTCTGCCCTGGTCAGCTGTCAGCCAGAGACCGTTATGAAAGCCAAGTTACCAAAAGATTATATAATGCAACTTTGCCTCTCCTAGCCAAAAAAAATAAAATAAAACCCTCCAAGGCCTCTTGGACTTATCTCAAACTGGTCATCCCAAAATGCACAGAAGCCCAAAGCATTAATTTTTTAAAAAATAAATAAATAACAATAAATACATTGCCACAGAATTTGCTGTGCCCTTTACGATCACCAGCACAGAAGGAGCTGGGGATGTTTCCCAGGATCAAGCGTATCATTTATGGCTTTCACATATGCTCCCTAACAAATGCTGTCAGACTGGGGACAGGTTGAAGCAGATCCCGTATGTTTTGATGGCAAGCACTGGGTGCTCAGAAACTGTGGCTCTGATCTCGGAACTGCCTGGACCAAATCATTACAGTGCAACCAGTATTCCACTACTAAGTCATGAAAACAGATTAGGACTTTCAATTTCAGGAGTGTACCTCTGAATACTCGATACTGGGGACAAACAATATAAGAAGGCTATAATGTTTTTGTCTTTCTTGTGGCCTCCCCAGAGGCATTTGAGTGGTCACTCTTAAAGAATGCTGGACTCAGGGGACCTTTGGTCTAATTCAGAACCATTTGTCTTAGGCTGCTTTTCTTATGAACTCACTTGACAAATCTCCTGTTCTGAAATGGATGAAACTGCATTACCAATTATCCCTGCTGACAGTGAAGGTAGGAGTTATTTTGGAGTTAAATGGTCTAATTGTCTAACCATTAGTGGCCAGCCAGTCTTGTTTTGTCTTGATTCTTCGACCAAAATGCTCCTGAGATTCAAAATATTTGATTCCAGTATAATCCAGATAGTCCAGTCCAGGCATCCCCAAACTCGGCCCTCCAGATGTTTTGGAATTACAATTCCCATCATCCCTGACCACTGGTCCTGTTAGCTAGGGATGATGGGAGTTGTAGTCCCAAAACATCTGGAGGGCCGCAGTTTGGGGATGCCTGGTCTACTCCTCTGTCTCATCTCTGAAGTTGGCTCTTCTGGCTTTCTTGAATATAGATGCTACTAAGTCTGCTGCTGTCATACTAGCGATGAAATCTCTTCAAAAAGGTCATTCAGTAATTCCTCTTTTATACCTTCATAGAGAGTTATATAAGACACAATTGCTATTCTGTTCCATGGAATTTTATTGTTAGGATGTTTGAGGGTATGCCTTTCACCCTGCCTAGCTAAGGGTCATTCCCTCACCCTTTAAGAACTCTTAACAACTTTTGTGAAAGGCAAAAAAGAGAAACCCTATCCCTTCCAAGCATATTTTCCTTAGCACGTGAAATTGAAACGTCCCATTATATTTCTACGTTTGAATCAGATATCGGTTGGGTTTTTTTCATTCCTTCTGTCTGATGTGAACCTACCATCATGCAGTGTAGCTAAGGGACGCGGGCAGCACTGTGGTCTAAACCACTGAGCCTCTAGGGCTTGCCGATCAGAAGGTCGGCGGTTCAAATCCCCGCGACGGGGTGAGCTCCCATTTCTCTGTCCCAGCTCCGGCCAACCTAGCAGTTCAAAAGCATGCCAGTGCCAGTAGATAAATAGGTACTGCTGTAGTGAGAAGGTAAATGGCATTTCCGTGCGCTCTGGCTTCTATCACGGTGTTCCGTTGTGCTAGAAGCAGTTTAGTCATGCTGGTCGCCTGACCCGGAAAGCTGTCTGTGGACAAACGCTGGCTCCCTCAGCCCGAAAGCGAGATCAGCGCCACAACCCCATAGTCGCCTTTGACTTAACCATCCAGGGGTCCTTTACCTTTACAGTGATACCTCGCTAGACAAATGCCTCATGGCACGAAAAAATCGCAAGACGAAAACATTTTGCGATTTTTTGGCAGACTCGCAAGACGAAGCAGGGCAGGGGCACCGCGAAGAGGAGAAAGTCAGACCGAGCTTTCTACGGGGAGCCTGTCTGCCTCGCGCTTCCGCCGCCGCCATCGCCCGGCTTCTGCAGGGACATTGGCGAAACGGCCGGCGGCAGCTGAGCAACAGCTAGACCCCCCCTCACTCTCACCTTAAGCCACCTGCGCGCGAACGGGAGAGGCCAACCAGACAGTCTGCCTGCCTGCGTGCGAACGGGCTGTCTGTCTGGTTGGGCGTGAGGGTCCAGCTGCTGGGGGAGAAGGGAGGGAGCCTCTCCATGGCCCCCCTCCTGCTTCCCCCTCCCCAGAGCCTTAAAACTTCTGGAGCAGCTGTGGCGCTTGGGGGCAATGTGGCTGCTGCGGCTGCTCCTGGGCTCGACAGGTGATTTGGGGTTTGTGAGCGCTGGATTGCGCCTTAAGCTGCTTTGCTATGGTGCCATTTCATTGAAAGGAGAGCTCCTTTTTTTGCCCATAGGGACACATTAATTAAATTTCAATGCATTCCTTTGGGAAACCACGCTTCGCAAGACAAACTTTTCGCAATATGAAATGACTCGTGGAACGAATTAATTTCGTCTTGCGAGGTGCCGCTGTACCTTGCAGTGTGGGCAAGGAGGAAATATGCCTACCATCACTGTTTTCTTGAGGGGTGCTATCCACAGCTTGCCAGCCTCCGAAACCTACAGGGAGGTCAGGTCTGGTCATCCAGGCCTCATTCCAGCAATGATAGTTCCTTTAGAGAGGAAAAGAAGAACGTTCACATATTAAACAGTACCAAACCTAAAGGGGCATCTTTATTATGGCTGTTCCGTTAATGGACATTTAATGGAAATAATTGAATCCTAGAACTGGCTGGCTAGTTCTAAATCATGCATAAACTCAGTGGCCAGACTTAAAGCACCCTGCAGACAGTCTCTTTCTCTGACAGGCACAGCTACGTATTGCTTGCACATTCTGCAGCTGCTAGAGGGAGTGGCACCAGTTGGTAATCCGCTACTTGAATGAGATTCTGGAGCTGACCTCCATGCAACTGCTAATAAAAATAGACCCTATAAATTGAGTATTGAAAGCCTTTCTTTGGAGCAGCTGGGGCTAGGAACTTCCAGAGCTGAGGGTGGCTGCTCTGTGTGGTGAGCTAGCTCAGAATACCTTCTCAGCAGTGATATATACTCAAGTCTCCTGTCTGGCTGCACAAATCTAGTCAGGTTCCTAGGGCCTCCTGGACAGGAAGGGCTGCCAAGGACTTTGGCTGGGATTGTGCCCAAGGAACAGGCTCATCCCTTGGCCCTGGCCTCCTCACATTCTGGCTTCTCAGCTCGGCCTTGACAGAAACACCACAGGGTCACCATCACACATGCAATCTGTCCAGGATATTTAAAAAAAACAAAAAACAAAATAATAGCCTTGCCATTTTCATTCCACTGGTTCAATAAGGCTCCAGAAAGAGTGCAAATAAGGGAGAACAGGCCTCTCAGAAGACACTTTTCAGACAAGCTTCAGGAAATTTGAGGAGGGAGGGGAATACAGCAATTTCCTTAAAAAAAAATATTTAAAAAATTACCCGCTCCCTCCCAGTAGATGAAAAGCTAATTACATAACCCTGGCCAATTGTCTCAGATACCCAATGCAATAATATTAGCAATAATGTCTTAGGAAAATATAAGGATCGTTAAGCTCAGCCAGTTTCATTCATAATGGCCGAGGGAAAGACGGACGAGTAGTTTGCATTGGTGTGAATCTGAGGCTTGCCTTAATGAGACATTTCAAAGTGGAAATGAAAGGCGGGACGAGGGGGAAACTTGTCAGTTAGGTGAGTTAATGAAGCAGGACGGGATGGGTGTGTGTGTGTCTGTGGGAATTATTCCAGGAAAGTGATGCACACTGCCTGAATTTTTGATACTGCTGGGAATGCTGTGATGTTGGATCATTCTCGCCGGTGGTGGCTAGCAGATGGGAAGGAGGCATTTTGGAGTGGGTGAATTTGGACGTCTAACAGCGAAGGAGGGAGACAGAGAGATATAGCACTTTCGCTGTCATGCAAGACAGCAACTGTCTCCTTTCCTAAGGCACCATGAAGGCCCAACTGGCGCAAACTGAATGACTATCTGCTTTGTGGCTACTCAGAGATAAATGTAAAAATGGAATGGGGCATAAACAGACAGACAGGCCACCAAGAGGTTCCCAGAGGCTGTGCCGTAGTCTAAACTATCTTTCTTGCCAACCTGGCGCTCTCCAGATGTCTGGGTTAGAACAACAACAACAACATATTTATATGCCACCCATCTGACTGGGTTGTCCCAGCCACTATGGGCAGCTTCTGGCAAATTAAAATATCAAACACAGTAAAACATCAAAGATAAAAGGCTTCCCCATACACATGTCTTCTATCAAGTCAGAAATCTATTTATTTCTTTGACTCCTGGCAGGAGGGCATTCCACAGTGTGGGTGTAACTACTGAGAAGGCCCTCTACAATCCCCATCAGTCCCAGTTAGCACAGTTTTACAGTCAAAAACATTTGGGGGGGCACTAGATTGGTTGCCGGAAGACTGATCTAAAGCCATAGCAGAATCCACACAAATGGAAGCGATTTTAGCTGGCGTAAAACTACTGATGAATTCAACCCAGTGTGCTTAATAATCCTGATCAAGAGTAGGGAACCTGATGGTCTTCAGATGTTGCTGGACTACAACTCCCATCATCTCTGACCATTGGCCATGCTGGCTGGGGCTGATGTTAGAAGGGAGGAATGTGCTTCCATCCGATGCCTGTAGGTAAACAACTACACAACTTTTCAAAGATGTCTGAAGGCAGTCTTGTATCAGGAAGCTTTTAATGTTTGACAATTGCTGTCTTTTTATTATGATGGGAGCTGCCCAGAGTGGCTAAGGCAACCCATTCAGATGGGCGGGTTATAAATAATAAAATCTTTTATTAACAATAATTACTGACATCATCTGGAGGGCAGAGGTTCCCCTTCCCTGCGCTAGATCTTTGCTATAGTCAGGGAGAGAGATCCAAGATGAGAGCATTCCTGAAACTGGATCTGCATGAAATCTTCTCTATTCATAGAACAAACATCATTTAATACGAATTTTAAATTTTTGGAAAAATGCATAATTCAGAAACAACAAAAACATGCTGGGTTATATCCAGTATGAGTCCTACTCAGAGTATACCTATTGAAATTCATGAACATGAGGAAGTTAGGTCTATTCATTTCAATGTGTCTACTCTGAGTAAAACTTCATTAGATGCCACCTATAGTACCATACATTTTCCTGAAGCAGAGATGTTTAAAATGTTTTTAAATAGTCTAAATTTGGCTTTGAATGAAAAACGGACCACATTAATATCACATCAAAATTAGGATACAAAAATTTTTAGGGAACAGCTTCCACTGAGTGGTACAAATGAAGAGAAAAGACACAGAGGAGGAATAGAAAGAACTATAGGTTAAATTAATGTATGGCCCAAGAGGCTGTGCACATCAAGTAGCAATAAATATACCATGGAGAGAGAAGATTAAAGGGGGAGTTCAAAAATGTAATCAAGTTCCCAAAAGGAAGCATAGAGAAAGCAAGATTTAAACCACTGTGGAGCTTAACCGCAATTGTTATAGATCTGCGAAGCTCCATTTACTTTAATTTTGAATTAGGTTTAAGAGAAGCACTGGGCAATGAATGGCTCCATGAAATGAAAAGTATATGAAAGCATTAGATATATATATATATATATATATATATATATATATATATATATATATAGGGGAGAAGCAAGATCAAAGCATTCCCTTACACCTTAGAACAGCCTGCCCCAAGATCTGGTTCCCAGATGTTGTTGGAATTTAACTCCCATCATTCCTGAACATGGACCGCGTTGGCTGGGGATACTGGGTTGAGTGTGTTGTAGTCTAACAAAATTTGGGGCCCAAGGGTGCGGGAGGCTTGCTTGATGCTACATGGGACAGTTCCACTGCTGAAGCTAAGAAGGTCTGGCCCTGCAACTTGCCTACATGGGGGTGGGGAGGACTACCAGAAAAGGAACTAAGTGTAAGTTGCACCTTGGAGGAAGACTGGGTTATAGGCATAATCCTAAGTAAATAAATAAAATAATTGTAAAAATAGGTGCCCTGGAAAGCATAGTGCAGCAGATGTTTACTGCAAAATGTCCTTTTTGGTGGTGGCACCCCAGACTTGATTTTATTTCAACGCTAGGTAAAGGCCACTTCTAGTTTTCCTAGTTCTTTTAATCTGTTCTCATTTTCTCCTTTCCAGTTGTTTTTATGCTTCTTTCGTATATTTTGTGATTGATCTGCTCTGTTGCAATGTGGTTATAGGACAGTATATCAATACACATAAATCATAAAGAAAAGTTAATTTCTGTTACAACTAGGGGTGGGTAAGTAACTGCACTATATTTCTATGCTCACTTGTATGCACATACTTCTATCCCACCCTCTTGGGAAGTAGAATTAGTTTTGAGTTATAAGATCGATCAATAGTATACTACATTATTTTTGATATCGACTTTATGCTCCCTGCAGGTTGTGCCCATTTTCCACCACTCCGGTTACAGTATAGCTAAAGGGTCAGTTGGTACATCCTCCGTAACGAAGCTTCATACACACACACACACACACACACACACACACACACACACACACAAAGAATAATAAAAATGGAAAGTGTACAAGGCCCTCGATTGGGGTTTGAAATACAAAATGTGGAACTGTCTCAATTTCATGGAAGTTATAAGCAACAATATAAGAACAGAGCCTTTGTCAAATAGTGATATGAATTATCTGAGCATTTTTGCACTGTTTCCCTAGGGATTTCCATGGGGATGGCAGGGATCCCCAAGAACGTATTCTAAGGGGAGATGGCTTTCGGCACCAGGCCCATTGGCAGACCAACTCTGTGTTACCAAGATATCTGCAAGTCTGGCAGCTTCAACCTCACCATGTGCCTGGACTGCAGTGCCTGGAGACAGCCAGCCAAGTATTGTAACCAAAGCAGGGACCAGAGATGGAATGACTACTGGGAGTAGTGCAGAGAGAACGAACACCATGGTGCACCTGTAGAAGCAAAACTGAACACCTTCATCTGCCCCAGCTGCAACAAAACCTGTCTCTCCTGTATCAGTCTCTACAGCCACAGCAGGCGCTGCAACCTTCCAACAGCTTGACCTCACCCCCAAAGGTGTACTCCTCCATTGTCTCTTGAAACAGGCAGATGCCAACTAACCAGAGATTGCATGCAACATTGCAATCGTGCAACAATGATCTAGGGAAGCATCTTACATTTTTATACGCAGAGGGTTGGGCTCTCCCTGCACAATTCTATGCATATCTACCCAGAAGTAAGTCCTACTGAGTTCAATGTGGTGTATTCTCTGGGAAGCAATGACAGAATCACACCCTCAGTGACCTATATGTTGCTAATACTATGGCCTTTAACAGTGCTTTTTTTTCTTAGAAAATTTTAGGGGTACTCTCATTTCCCTACTCATACAGTGGTGCCTCGCTAGACGAATTTAATTCGTTCCACGGGTCTTTTCTTATAACGAAAAATTCATCTAGCGAATCCCATAGGAATGCATTGAATTTTTTTTTGCCCATAGGAACGCATTAATTGAATTTCAATGCATTCCTATGGGAAACCGCAATTCGCTAGACAAATTTTTCGTAAAACGAATTCATCTAGCGAGGCAACCTCCACTAGAAAATTCCTTTCATTAAGCGGAAATTTCGTTAAGCAGGGCATTCGTTAAGCGAGGCACCACTGTATTGAAATACGGCCCATCAATGAGGCCAAACTTAGATTCACAAAATGTTTAGGGGTATGTGTACCCCTGCGTACCCCCGGGGGGGGGAAAGCACTGGTCTTTAATACTGCATCCTCCCTGTGTTCCTATAAAATAGTAGCGTTTGATTCAGGAGAGAAGGGAAGTATTGGTTATTCTCATTACATTTTTAACATTTCAGAGTCAACACAACCTCCATTGCTCCAGATACCTTACCAGATTGAGTCTTTTGTGAGTCTCGAATCCACCTTTCCATCTTCATCAACAAAGACATCCAGCTGCAAATTGGCATCGTTATCGTGGGCTGAAGAATAGTTGGTGACAACCCTGGCAGGAATTCCTATGCACCTCAAAACTGTTAGAAGAGGAGATTTTTTAAAAAGAAAAATGTTCAAGTCAATGCAGTGGCTTTTGCATGAGACTAAACAGATATAAATCTATGAGGGTTACTGAGAGTATTCTAGGAAGGACAACACATCAATAAACTATGGCAACTAAGTTTTTTTTTGTTTTCTAGGGTGGTCATAAAAGATCCAAGAAACATACCTGGCAAATTGATTGTCAGAATAGTGAATGCTGACAAACTAGAACGGGCCACTGACCTGCATGCATAACCTTCCCATGATCACCCCCCCCCCCCCATGGGCCACTTTGACAGGTGGACATCACGACCCAACTGTCAATCACCTGGCACCCCCAGAGTCACCTGGTGACTCTACTCCAATGGAAAGAATCATCCAAAAGAAAAACTCTAATTTCACCCCCAGTTCTTCCTTTCTTCCTTCGCATCCTCAGGAGGAAGACTTGAGCGTGTGCTTCCTTCCTTTGTAGCCCAAAGTTGCCACCTTTTCAATTTCACACCTTTTTGCATTTCCTGAGCGGAAAAATGGCTACAGCCAATGTATTGGACTTCACCTGTCGCCTTCAAAAAAGCTAAGGAAGTACAGAAACAGAGTTTTTATCTGTACATAACGACTTTAGTTTGTACATTATCTCTACAGATGCATGGAGTGTGTGTGTGTGTGTGTGGTACTCATTTCATTGATATGTATATTGATATTGGTAGTTCAATCTTGCTGAGACTTAGATCTTTTTTTGCATTTTTATTAACACACAGGTCTCTTATTGCTCGTTACACACATTTGTATGGTACATTATTATAGGTTGAATTTTTCATTACATGTTCATCTTGATATCAATTTATTATTCAACTGAAGAGCCACTGCCAGTTGACAATACTGAGCTAGGTAGACCAGTATAATGAAGCTTCTTGCATAGAAGAAGCCACACTGGGGCCCCCTAAGGACCTAACAAGACCCGAGGTCTCATTTTTGACACTCCTGCAGTACGTAGTTCATATTCTGTAGCTCTAAGGTGGCTACAGAGTTCCATGCAGGAGAGTAATGTTTCTTGCGCGTTCATTTTAATGGTTTGATGACAAATTGCCTGGATTCCTCCAATGCCATATGCACCTATTGATTAAGCTTAATTCGAATGCCCTCCCAGACTTCTAGTGTGCAAGCCATCAAGGCTCATTGGAAATAATTCAGCTGACAATTTCAAGATTAATGGCTCCGCTCCTTCTTTTTCAGAATGTTTTAGCATTTTTAACAGATGACTGTCCCAAAATATTCAATATGGTAACCTTGGGAAGCTGGATCGTTGCACCCATACAGCATTAGAAACCCCAAATAGCTGAAAATTAAATTGCTGTGCATATTAAACATGGAGTGTGCGTTTTAAAAGACGAACGTGATTGCCATAGGATGAGGTTTTATTGGTGGAAACTTTTCCTGGAGTTCTGTTAAAATGGAATTGTAATTAATTATTGTGATTTTTATTTTATTTTATATGTGATTGTAAATGCTGTTGGGATGGTTTTTTTTTTTTAAAAAAAAATGCAAACCATTTAGAGCTTTGGAAAAGCAAATGCCTGAAATAAATGCAAAGGTTTCATCTAACATTCATGAGCTTCTCGGAGATTTTTTGATGGGCTTTATGTGTGATCATTCACGATTATTGATTCTCACAAACAGTGGTGGCTGCCGGTGCCCATTGAAACCAGCAGGACAGAAAGTAGGAGGCCAACAATAGGTGGAGCCAGGGTCATGGAGGCAACAATGTTTACCCAGCTGCTCCCACTGAGTTCTACATAGGCTAAGGAGGAAGAAGTTTGCAGATAGTGCTACCCCCTGAACTATTCGTAAGTAAGAAGGTAGGCAGGCAGGCATAGGGTTGGTTGAGGGCAGATTGAGACTGGTCGGGCCAGTGCCCCATTTGTCCTAATAATGGATCAGAATCAACTGCCTTAATACAGTTCTTCTTTGGGTTATATATCTAAGTATTTTACTTATCCTTTCTTGACTTTCTAAGCCCCTGTAGCAAGGGAGCCTGGGAGTAGCAAGTAGAGCATGCTTTCTGTAAATTGTGTTAGAGATGTACCGAGTTCAGAGCATTCAAATGTTAATTTCCTTGCAGACATGTGGTGTTATTTCAGAACATGGCTCAAGGTTTACTTTAATATGTCCTTACAGCATTTGTGTAAATCCACTCTCACCACATTCTGAATAAAGTTTCAGAAAGGCGTCTCCCATGGAATGAAAGTGCATGTGCATCCGTTTCTTAATGAGTGACTGTTCTTTAGATCTGGCAATACCTACTTATATTGGCATGACTATGAAGTGAAAGATAGGTTTTGCTCTGGAGTTCTGCCAGCTGTGACAGAAACAGGATGTTTGTTACAGTTTGTGTCACTTCCACATATGGCAATATATGTTTAAACCAAGATGTACATTCCAACATCTTCCATTTTCAAAACAAAACAAAACACACACAACAGGCTAATGTCTTGGCTATTAATCACTTGGCCAAGTCGCTTTGCAACAACAGTACCAAAAGCGCCCAGCTTCTGCTGTCGGCATTTCAGCAACATAAGGTTTCCTTTCATTTGAGAGAGTCAGTGAGTGGTAATATTGGTTTATTTGCTTTCAGCATGTATATCCCACCGTTCATCACAGTGTTGCAGGTCATCACTCCTTGTAAGGCAGGGTCACCTCAAAAATGACATTGTAGAGTTGGAAAAGGTTTGGAAAAGGGCAACCAAAATGTTAAAGGGGATGGCCTCGGTCCTGAAGGAGCGTCTCCACCCCCATCGTTCAGCCCGGACACTGAGGTCCAGCTCCAAGGGACTTCTGGCGGTTCCCTCATTCCGAGAAGTGAGGTTACAGGGAACCAGGCAGAGGGCCTTCTCGGTAGTGGCGCCTGCCCTGTGGAACGCCCTCCCATCAGATGTCAAGGAAATAAACAACTATCTGACTTTTAGAAGACATCTGAAGGTAGCCCTGTTTAGGGAAGTTTTTAATGTTTGATGTTTTATTGTGTTTTTAATATTCTGTTGGGAGCTGCCCAGAGAGGCTGGAGAAACCTAGCCAGATGAGCGTGGTATAAATAATAAGTTGTTGTTGTTGTTGAATGACTCCCCTATGACTGCAGCATTTGCAACTTTTAGTTTACAGAAAAAGCACATAAGAGGTGCTATGATAGAAGTTTATAAAATTATTTATGACATGGAGGAAGTTGTATGCATGTGTAAACAAGCCATAAATTATAAAGACACCACAGTGTCCACTGTTCCCCATTCCGAGGAAACCTGGAGCCCTTGGAGATTGGGGTGGCGTGCAACAAGATTGTTTTTATTCGGTGCAAACATCAATTCAATCTCAGAAGGGTACTGGGAGGGCTTGGATTCATTCCAATATGAAAAAGAAACCGTGCCCATGCCAGAAAAGATTCATTGCCTATTTTATCTCATACTTACAAGTGTTGAAGACTCCAGCAAAGACCCAGCACTGACCATACCGCACCGGTTCTTTAGAACTATGATATTCCAACAGAATTTCTACACTTCCAGTCCAAGAGGAGGGGGGCACTCCGTATTCATAGACGCTGTTCCAGGAGCCATACACCACGCCGTCATCATCTTTAGAATTGATCTGAAGGGAGAACAGGCTAGTGAACCGAGAGCCCCGCCAGACGGGTGCTTTATTGAGAATGCATTCTGCAACATGTTCCTGACACAGGAAAAGGGGCATCAGTGGTGATTTATTCTGCTCTATTAGTTGTTCTGCAATGCTTCCCTAGCCCTACCACAATATTGCTGTCTGGAAGAGCTACAGTGCAACAAAAGCAGGATAAAACAAATAAATGAACCAGCACATTTGTGGTATGACAAGTTTGGATATTTCAGGAGGTATGTACTGCTTGGAAACAAAGCAGTGGGCAGAACTACTGCAGGCACAAACAGTATTGAAGAAAGGATCGTGCCTGACTGCCCTGATAGCATCATGAGCACTATCATCTACAAAAGGGATATCTGGAGGGGCCCTAAATTCACACAGAAAAAACATAGTTTAGGATTTGAACCTGAGTCACAATCTACATAGAAGAACCCTAGTTTATGCATTAACTACGACTGATGCATAGTTATGTTTGACTGCAATTCCTCACACAAATAACAGTTCTGGAGGTGGGGAGTCTGTGTTGTGGGGGTGGGAGGAGGGTGCCCGTTAAGAATGCATTCTTACAGGCAGGATTATGTGAGAATGCATTCTCACATAATGGAATGATCCATAATGACCGTTCCCCACATAAAAGGGGAGGTGCATTTTGCACGGTCGCGCGCAGCCCCCTGGAACCCATGGGGCAGCCCTGGAAGTTCGGAGGCCGGCGCTGCCTTCCTGGGCTCCGCCCACGCAGTTACCTGTCGAATCCAGCTCGGGGAGGCGTTGCTGGGGGGGGGTTGGCCAGGTAGGAGGAGGTAACCTTACCTTGCACACGGCTGAAGCAGAATCATTCCTGGGAAGCAGTTGACAGCTCCAGAGCTTTCCCACCCTCCACTCCCAAGAAATTAATGATTGCATTACAGCTTATTTTCTTCCACAGGTGTACACACATGCAGGCGCTGCTACGACAAGGATGCTGTTGAAGGGCCGGAAAGGAATTTCCCCTGCATTGGCAGGTTTCGCCTTTCCCATAGCAATTTGTCACAACTTTGGTGGGTGCAGGCTTTGGGTGGAATCCTTTACATAAATGGGGGGCGTGGAGCAGTGAGCCCCCGCCCCCATTGTGGCGGCGATAACAGGGTTCCTGTAAATGGGGCTAAGGGGGAGGCATTGACCATACGCAATAGGCTGTCATTGCCCTCTGTCTCCAGCAGCTGCGATCGAGGTGGGGGAGGGCTATCTGCTTGAACATATGTTCTCCAGAGCTAGCCCAACCCCACACATGCTGGATAACCCTGAAATTACCCAGATTCCCAGCTGGGGGATGGGAAGGATATATGCCCAATGCCTGAGCCAAGGTCTCCCTACATCTGAATTCTTCTTTTTTTGTTAACTATTTTATTAAGGATTTTCGTGGGTTACAAAGGTAGTGCAGTGGCTCATGCAACATTTTAACACATCAATTCTACTTATTGAGACATTATGAGGAAGGGGGGAAAGAGGTGGGTGGGATGGGGAGTTGGTTGTGGTGGAAAGTTGTGGCCAATTTTAATCCCATAGAACGTGGTCTTGTGTCATCATTCCGCTCAGGGGTTGCCTGGGGCTTTGGGTGACTCCGCCTGACCGCGCAATACATCGTTCATAAACAGCCTTTACACAAAGGTGTCATGGACTTTGAAGACGCTGGAACTCAAGACGAGAGGGAGAAACGTTATAAGAGGAAGGCATGTTTGGTAAACCCTTACTATGATCAACTCCTGTGTCCCCACTGCGGAAGGACGTGTGGATCCAGAATTGGCCTCCACAGTCACTTACGGACTCACTGTTAAGACCGTTACAGGTAGCCGTGTTGGTCTGACGTAGTCGAAACAAAATTTAAAAATTCCTTCCAGTAGCACCTTAGAGACCAACTAAGTTTGTCATTGGTATGAGCTTTCGTGTGCATGCACACTTCTTCAGATACACTGAAACACTGAAACAGACCGTGTCCATGGAAGACAATCTTACTTGGCTACAAGTGATTGCCAAAGAAGAGGAAGATACGTAATGTGATTCTATCCTCAGATAACCTCCACTGCTCATTGGGTGAATGCCAGGTCACCACCACAAATTGAGCTGCACTTGTTCCTACAGGCTTGTGGGCCTACATCAGGCTATATTTACACACGTACAAGTTGTTCTAAGATCTGTATTAATGAGGAAAGCTACAAAAGGACTTTCTTCTGGTCACTAATGGCAAATTTGAAGGAATGGTCTGATTTGAGTGAGCTGATGTGGGGAAGCTAGTAGGGATCTAGTAGTGACCATTCTTTGGGAAGATACACGCTCCTGAAAAATGGGAGAGTATGAAGTTAGTGTGCCTTCAAAGTGCGAGCTTTCAAACACACCCCAAACCCCTCAGCAACACCAAAATGGTTGTGTGATTCAGCTTCAAACTTGTCAGCATTTAGTGGGAAACGAAACATGTCACAGAAAACATTTGACCTGCTTTGCAAGGAAAAGAATAGAAAACTTCTGCTGTTTGCTCCAGTTTGACCCCCTTGCAATTCCAATGGTTTTGATATAATTTATCCTGAGTAAGCGGTCTCTCTCTCTCTC
The DNA here is from genome assembly GCF_965207765.1 of Zootoca vivipara. NCBI lineage: Eukaryota > Metazoa > Chordata > Lepidosauria > Squamata > Lacertidae > Zootoca > Zootoca vivipara. The sequence goes on from NC_142591.1 coordinate 24,704,536, forward strand.
TCTCTCTCTCTCTCTCTCTCTCTCTCTCTCTCTCTCTCTCTCTGGAAATAGGCTGTCTACTGTGTGCCCATCATGAGAACAAGAAAGATTTTGCTTGTCTAACTTTGCTCGGGGTAAGGCTGTATGGAGTGAGAGTTTTGCTGACTAATGACTAAATGGATAGCTATTAGTGAGCAATACATTTCCTTCCAGCAATTTGAACCAAATCAGTGGAGGCTATGCGGAAAAGCTCCTTTTGCTCTGTACCTTGTAATTATGTTAATACCGAGTTGCTACATTCTTGCCAAATAAATCACGACTCTCATTGAAAAGCTTTTGGCTGGATTAAGTACTGGTTTCTAATTAGAAAATCGACTTCCTGTGAACCCTGAGATAAGCATTCAGCAGCAGACCTAAAGGGGTTTCAGGGCGAGACCCTGAGTGGCCGTCGCCAGGAAATAAAAAGGCACTCAGCAGGCAGGATGGCAGTTTCATTCCACTTTCCAAACCACTGGAAAACCAACACACTGTGCCTGCCGAAAGGCAAATTTGTGGCCCTGCAGATGTAGCTGGACTGCAACTCCCATCATCCCTCACTGTTGGCCACCCTGGCTGGGGCTGGTGGGAGTTGGGGCTCCCCATCCTTGGACTAGAAAGGGGCTACAGAAACAACAACAACAACAATTGTATCCTGCCCATCTGACTGGGTTGCCCCTGCCACTCTGGGTGGCTTTGAACAAACATAAAAGCACAATAAGCAAATGGATATCTCTGTTGGTTAGAGCATGGTGCTGATAACACCAAGGTTGCAGGTTCAACCCCCTTAAGGAACAGCTGCATATTCCTGCTGTGGGATGGAACACTGGGGCAGACAAGTCACAACAGTTCCTAGCCCATCCTTAAAACAAGCCTGTAAGGTTAAGTCTGCATTATTATCCCCTTAAAGGTAAAGGTAAAGGGACCCCTGACCGTTAGGCCCAGTCGCAGAAGACTCTGGGGTTGCGGCACTCATCTCGCTTTACTGGCCGAGGGAGCCGGCATACAGCTTCCAGGTCATATGGCCAGCATGACTAAGCCGCTTCTGGCAAAACCAGAGCAGCGCACGGAAATGCCGTTTACCTTCCCGCCAGAGCGGTACCTATTTATCTACTTGCACTTTGACATGCTTTCGAACTGCTAGGTTGACAGGAGCTGGGACCGAGCAACGGGAGCTCAACCCGTCGCGGGGATTCGAACCGCTGACCTTCTGATTGGCAAGCCCTAGGCTCTGTGGTTTAACCCACAGTGCCACCCGTGTCCCTTTTATCCCCTTAGAATCCACTTATTATATTGCAAACTGAGTGAGAGAATGGCTTGCTTAAAGTGTGCTCATGGCAGAGGTAGAATGGCCATGTTATTTACAGATTAAAAATCCTCTAGTTGAAGGGATGTTCATAGAATCATAGAGTTGGAATGGACCCAAGGGTCATTTAGTCCAACCCCCTGCAATGCAGGAATCTCAGCTAAAGCTTCTATGAGAGATGGCCATCCAACCTCTGATTAAAAACCTCCGAGGAAGGAGAGTGATAAAGAAGCAGAAGAAGAGAGCAGGGACTTTGACACAGGTCATCTGGTCACAGCCTTCCCCACAACAGCGAGACGTATTGTATTTCTACTTAAATTACAGAGATTTCACCCCCAAATCTGCATATATACATACAAATTATCATATGCAAATTGTATGCAAATCTGTCTTCTTTCATCCTTTCTTTTGGTGATGCACAAGTGGCCTACATATAGGCAAGAGTCAACCCAAGGACCTCTTGATTGATAGCTCAGTCTCTTACACTATAACCACACTTACTTGGAAGTAAACACCATTGAATGGAATGAGACTTACTTCTGAGTAGACATGATTGGGGTTGTAGTCTCTGTCACTAGACTTTTTGGGGAACCTAACCCGCTTTTATTTTATTTTTTGAGACCCTATTATTTTAGACAGAACTGGATCTACAATGAGCCAGGGTGACGCAGCTTGCCTCAGGGTGTAGATTTGAGAAGTGCTAATAAAAGGCATTACAATCTCAATTACCTAATTTATCTAAAATGAGCTAGGAGACAGTCCAAAGCTGTGGGTGAGCAAAATTTGGTTTTTTTATTATATATATGTTATTTTCAGCGGGGATGCTATTTGAATTGTCTGCCTCAAGCTCTGAAGCATTTCAGGCTATTTCTGATTTTTACCAGGACACACTCCCTCCCCACTCCCATCCCCTCTTCTTCTTCTTTTTTAAAGTCTAATTATCACTGTAGTCCTAATTTTAAAGAAAAGTCGATAAATTTCCTCTAGGCCAAAACACTTTCATTAATGAAAGGGGGAAACCACTGTGTTGCAGTCCAAAACTGCACTGCTGTCACGATCCTGGTGACTTGAATTTATGGAATGCACTTCTCTCTAGCCTGTGTCAAAATGTGCAGCATAGTCAGAGACGTAGTGGTCTGAGGTTGCAGGGGACGGGGATGGGACAATGTTGTGCCTGTGGCATAGTGTGTGACGTCATGCACACGACGTCCCAATGTGGCATCAGGACATCGGGAGGAGCCAGGGAGCAGAGCTGAACATGGTGGCACCATAGTTTCAATGGCCAGTGTCTCCTTCTCCTCCTGCCACTGCCACGGGTTGAGGGCTGCTTCCCCCTCTTCTCCATGGCAGGAGGAGGAGGAGGAGGAGGAGGAGGAGGAGGAGGAGGAGGAGGAGAAGGAGAAGGAGAAGGAGAAGGAGAAGGAGAAGGAGAAGGAGAAGGAGAAGGAGAAGGAGAAGGAGCCGGTCACTGAAGACGCACCACATTCAGCTCCATGCTTGGCCCTGATTCTTTTGAATCCGTTGGGCCACAGGGAGTTGGCACCCCTGGCTCCTAGGTTGACTCCAGAGAAAGATGCCAAGGAGAAATTGTTCTGTATGTTCCAAAGCTAAGTACTGAGGAACACTCAAAACACAAGGGGCTTCAGTTTCAAGAGAACGGTGTGCAACTTCTGCTACATGGACTACGATATCGGAGCACTCCCAAGCATTTGGTCAGGTACATGCATAGAAAATCTAGCTGGAATGCATGGAGATCTGCACTGATTGTTGTTGTTGTTGTTGTTGTTGTTGTTGTTGTTGTTGTTGTTGTTGTTTTGCAAGCCACCTATATTTGCCACTACACTACTGAGTATAACCACCAAAAATGAAATACTGGGGGGATGAAATACTCTCATGTGTCAGTTTGCTGCCTTTCAGCAGGGCCGGATTTAGGTTTGAGGAGGCCCTAAGCGACTGAAGGTCATGGGGCCCTTTATATGTCCAGCTGTCCTTTGTCAACAACACATTGTCGCTGGTTTTTTGTGTTGAATATATGCCTTAAGGTAATTTATGGACCTAATAGGTATCTAAAGCCATTTGCACATAACAAATAGGAGCCTACGCAACACAAAACACTGTTGCTGTATGTAGGCTTTTATTTTATTTGGTTTTTTTTATCTTATATTTTGGAAATATGTACATCCATTTTTTTCCCCTTTAAATATTTTCGGAGCCCCCAAGAGAGTGGGACCCTAAGCTATAGCTTGTTTAGCTTATATGTAAATCCAGCACTGCCTTTCAGTGGGTACTGCATGATCTGTTGCTCTACTCAGCTGTAGAGCCAGCCCTGGGGCTTTAAAACTGAAGTGTGTGTGTGTGTGTGTGTGTGTGTGTGTGTGTGTGTGTGTGTGTGAGAGAGAGAGAGAGAGAGAGAGAGAGAGAGAGAGAGAGAGAGAGAGAGAGAGAGAGAGGTGGGGGCATATTGACCGTCCTAAGCCAAATAACAAGCAAGTGGTTCATTAACACCACACATTGCATCCGCCATATGTTCATTACGTACCACTGCAGAGCCAACGCGGCTGATTTTGACTGGATTCCCTCGGCCTGAGAGATCCAACTGTGCTCTGTCCATCAGGTATAGGCATGCATCCAAAACACCTTCTTCAAACTAAATAAAAGGGAGGGAAAAGAAAGAAACAGAGAATGGATTCAGTGCTCATTCTAGAACACAAACAGGAAACAAACGCTTTTTCCTCCAAAAGAGGGAGTACAATTATTTTTCAATCCCATGTAGGAAACACCAATTTTCCTATACATGAACTATAACTTCAGCTGTGCCACTTCAGATCAAAACACCAGAAGGGTCCCGGCCGTGGGATCACATTCATCCAGTGCTTTACCAGCTGCACTGGCTCCCGGTGGAGTACAGGATCAGGTTTAAGGTGCTGGTTTTGACCTTTAAAGCCCTATGCGGCTTGGGACCTCCGTACCTACGGGACCGCCTTTCCTGGTATGCCCCACGAAGGACCTTAAGGTCCACAAACAACAATACTCTGGAGATCCCGAGCCATAAGGTGGCTAGATTGGCCTCTACTAGGGCCAGGGCCTTTTCAGTATTGGCCCCAACTTGGTGGAACGCTCTCTCACAGGAGACCAGGGCCCTGCGGGATTTGTCATCTTTCTGCAGGGCCTGCAAGACAGAGCTGTTCTGCCTGGCCTTTGGGTTGACCCCTGTGTTTTCCTCCCTCATGGCTGGATTTATGGACTGCATTTTAAATTTTAATATTGTATTTTAATCTGTATTTTAATTAATTGCTTTTTATGTTTTATTGTAATTTTATTGGTGTGAGCCGCCCTGAGCCCGGCTCTGACTGGGGAGGGCAGGGTATAAATAATTTTTTTTATTATTATTAGAAGATGTTTGATATAAATCTTTACACAAACAACAAACAATCCTTAGCCATTTAAACCCCGCCCCTCTATGGCTTGAGGCACCTTAAAATGATAATATAAAACCATAAAACTGCAATAAAAATTATCATTAAGCACCCCCATTAATATACTACAAAACCAACATATCTCAGCAGCAGTAGTACAAAGCTTTAATTAAAAATTTCAGCAGCCAAAGGCCTTTCTGAAAGAGAGAGGGTGCAAGCTCTCCAAAAACTAGAAAGATGAAGATAACAGCTAGTCATCATCATGTCTACGTACTACCTCCACGATTAGAAGCAAGCTGCCTTTGAATACCAGTTCACTGTCACTTCCTGTGTTGTACATAACAGGGAGCAGAGCTCAATTTGCAGCTCACAAGTGGTAGAGTTCATATGGGGAGAGTCATGTATTATAAAGGTGAAAATATATATAAAATTAAAGTGGCTGGGATTCTGCAGCTTAGACCTAAAGGTGGCTCCAGAGCCCTGAAAGGCTGTACGCCACTGTTTTAAACTATGGTTGCTACTGGTGCATGACAAGAAAGGCATAGTGCCGCAGTTCAAAAGTGGCTTGGGCAAATTAGCTGCATATCAGACCCATCCAAACTCGCAAGGGGAGATTCTGGCTGTTTTACACAAGAGTCACACATGGAGATTGCACTTTTGGTCTCTTCCGTATATGTAGTTGTTCTGTTGAATAAGGTCAGACCACACCTGGGGCCGCATGTCCCGTTCTGGGCACCACAGTTTAAGATGGATTTTGACAAGCTGGAATGTGTGCAGAGGAGGGCAACCAAGATGATCAAGGGTCTGGAAACGAAGCCTTTTGAATAGCGGTTGAGAGAGTTGGGTATGTTTAGCCTGGGAAAGAGGAGGCTGAGGAGTGATATGATAGCCATCTTCAACTATCTCAAGGACTGTCACATGGAAGAGGGAACAAGCTTATTTTCTCCTGCTCTGAAGGGTAGAACTTGGACCGATGGCTTCAAGTTACAAGAAAGAAGATTCCAACTAAACATTAGGAAAACCTTTCTGACAGTAAGAACTGTTCAACAGTGAAACAGACTCTCTCAGAAGGTAGGTGAACCTTCGTTGGAAGTTTTTAAGATGAGGTTGGATGGCCATCTGTCATGGATGCTTTAGTTGAGATTCCTGCATTGTAGGGGGTAGGACTAGATGACCCTCAGGGTCCCTCTCAACTCTATGATTCTAAGGAGCCCTTCCAGATGCCCTTTCTATTGTGCATTTGTGATTATTTGTCATCATGATACTATCAGGGCAGTTATAGACAATCCTGTTTTCAATACTGTTGCACTGGCAAAAGTTTCAAATATAGATAGTTTGCCAAATATAGATAGTTTGCCACTAGTTGCACTTCTGATTATTGATGGGCAGGAGCCTAGCAAGCCTTGCAAAGAGAGACCAGCCCCGGCATGTGGCCTGAAACTGTCTTCTTTGAGAATGAACTCTAATAAAGGAGTCTAAATTCTGGGATCCAATGACAACAAGGACAGGAATAAATAGGGGGCAGAAGTGCCTAAATAGAGCGGAATTCATTATGAAAGAGCCTGCCCTGTGATACAGTCCAATTTGCTCAGAAGAAATTGCATAGCAACCAAAAAATGACACTGTCTCTTGGAAAACAATTGCCGAGATGGTGGCAAAGGCACATGAATTCAATTATGAGCCTCTCTAAGCGGTGGTAAACAAATGAGCAGATTATATTTCTGTTGCAAGCTGGACCATCACAATTGTTGACATGCGTTCGGGTTTGCCTCTGTTTCTTTTCTTTTTTTTAACAAAAAAAGTTAGTTGGTTAAAAATAGCAACAATAAATTGATTGCATCACTGATTAGTTAACATACCGACATGGCGATGAACTATCTAATGCAATTGCATCCAGGTTGGACATGACACATTTATCATCATTCATCTCCTTGGCTCTGTTACCTATAATTGCATTACTTTTTTCTCCCTCTTTTGGAATGGAACAGAAGCTCATTACTAAATAATGAGTTATAATCCTATAGTGTGAAACAGGGTTCGTAGTGGAGGTCAACACTTTCCCAAAGGAGATGCTTCCAGCAACAATATCATCTTCAAAAAGCCGAATGTTTATTCTAGGAATTGGCCCATAAATCTCAATGGTGTACAAGAGTTCATTGGTGTAAACAATCCTGTAGTAAGAAAAATGCTTTGGTCTTGGAAAATGGTCCCTTTCACAACTGGGGACGTGGATCCATTTTTGAGCTCACCATATTTGCCAGATGCTTCATCAAATAAAAGTTTTTGTTTATCTCTGTGCTGCTGGTTGAGGCAGTCCTTAGTCTGCCCCACTTTCATCAGAGTCTAAGCGAGCCGGATTTCTTAACACCAAGCCATCCCTGGTGTCAGTAATGCAGGGTAGGTGAATAAAGTGCAGACTTTGCCCCAAAACTATTGTCACCAGGGGTTTATAATGCTCTCCCAGTGGGACGTGGGTGGTGCTGCGGTCTAAACCACTGAGCCTCTTGGGCTTGCTGATCAGAAGGTCGGTGGTTGGAATCCCCGCGATGTCCCAGCTCCTGCCAACCTAGCAGTTTGAAAGCACACCAGAGCAAGTAGATAAATAGGTACCACTGTGGCGGGAAGGTAAATGGCGTTTCCATGTGCTCTAGTTTCCGTCACAGAGTTCTGTTGCACCTGAAGCAGTTTAGTCATACTGGACACATGACCCGGAAAGCTGCCTGTGGACAAACGCCAGCTCCCTCGGCCTGAAAGCGAGATGAGCGCCGCAACCCCAGTCTTTGACTGGACTTAACCGTCCATGGTTCCTTTACCTTTCTTTCTTATAATGCTCTCCTCTTGCTACACGAAGAACTTCATTTTGATCACATTAGTTTAAGAAGGACTTTTCATTTCAAGCAACAAACGATCCATCATAACGACATCAATATCTGGCAGTGCCCAGTATTGAGATGGCAGGTGCCCTTTCCATTCCTCGAGCCACAACTTCTCCTGGTTATTCCTCCCCATATTCCATTGACTATCTATCAGAACTCTGCAGCATTGGCCAAACTCCAAGGATGATAACCATAAGAAATTATACCCAAAATATAATTCCACACATTATGCAGTACCATGCCTGAGTTTGTCTCTGAGTGTACCCTCAGCAGGTATAGCAATCCCCTGGCAATAGGAAGCACTAAGATTAGACCTTCGTCATTGTCATTGTTAGGGCCTTCTCGGTGGTGGCGCCCGCCCTGCGGAACGCCCTCCCATCAGATGTCAAAGAGAAAAACAGCTACCAGATTTTTAGAAGACATCTGAAGGCAGCCCTGTTCAGGGAGGCTTTTAATGTTTAATAGATTATTTTGTTTCATTTTTCTGTTGGAAGCTGCCCAGAGTGGCTGGGGAAACCCAGCCAGATGTGCGGGGTATAATTAATAAATTATTATTATTATTATTATTATTATTATTATTATTATTATTATTATTATATTACTATTACTATTACGTATTATAGATTGTTACCTGGTCAAGGTCTATTAGGAAAAGGCTGCCTGGCCCACTAAAATGTTCTGCCCATGGGGACTTACAGAAACTAATGGTTGTTGGGCATATAGAGGAGATACCAGCAGCAAATATGTTGATGCTTCAGTGACATTTTTGAATGAATGATCGACTGGAGCAAGAAACATTGTTAACCCCTGCTTGTCCGCTTTCCCTGCTGCCGTTTCAAATGACCTTAGCCACCCAGTATGGAGAGGAGATAAGAGCTCACTTGGGGCATAAGGCAAATCTGCCCATGTATGTCAAGAGCCCATTTTGAAGCCTAGGAGGCGACAGCAATGATGGTAAGCGGGAAAACATTCTTCTCTGCCACAACTGCATCTGTAGGGTTGTGCTCCAGAGGCTGTTCCAAGTACTGTAATTTTCAGTCTTCCACTGAAAATGGGCATTTGCTGGTGAGTGAGACATCAGTTGCTTGTTGAGATAACTTTTGAAGATGGTGAAGTTGTTCAGATCCAGTCTGATTTGTTTGTGACAGATCATAGACCAGAACAGTCAGAAGCAGCCACTTTTTGCAATCACTAGGATTGCTTCAGCCTAGGTGCTTTCTCTCAAGAATGCTGACTGGTTGACTAGGGTTGTGAAGGCGATGCCCATTTCAAATAGTCTATCTTGGCCAGTTAAGACCAAGTGAGAGGAGTTTGAGACTTGCTGGTTAAAATAGCGAACATCTCACTTTGGAAGGGGGCCCACCTGACAAAACCATTCCTAGACTTCTTTCAGGTCTTCACTTTTGAGGAAACACAGAATAGGGAGAATGATTAATAAAAAAACCATATAACACATCACTTCTGGGTCTATTTCAGTCTGACTTCCACCTTTGCCAACTTTCACAGATTACTTACATCTGGAAGTTGACAAGGCATTCTCCCTTCTCAATGATTTTGGATGTCTCAGTGGCAGCAGTTCACTAAATTTTGTTGGCCTGGCTTGAACAGCTTGCGGGGATATCAAATCTAACTGTCGAATGATTCCTTTCCCCCCAGAATGAACTCAGTGGTCATCACTGCTGATCCCAGCTCAGCCCTCTAGCAGTTGACTTATTGTGTCCCACACGGTTTGATATTTATCACTGGTGCCTTTTAACATCTATCATCCATAGGAAGCTTCTGACAAAAATCATCCAGAGCTTTGCTGGTGGGTGTCATAAATTAGACAATACACTTTCCCTCGAGTTCCATATTTCATTAATGAAGCATCCAATGTCAGTTTTCTCAGTATTAAACCACTGTCTTGAGGCTGTGGTTAAATAGATGAGCTCTTAAAACAGGATGAAATTGAATCTGGATGTGGTGGAGATACTGCTGGTAGGAAATCCTGAGTAGGGTTGGCAGAATGCTACCTGCAATTGGCCAGTAGGTCACAGGGCTTCTTGAGGTCAATCCTCCCCTTGCCTTATCCAGCCAGATGACCCACTCTTACAACATCTGCCTTTCCAGCCCCTTTGCCTGTCTCCATCGCTGAAAATTAAGGCTACCTACTCCTCTCCCATCTCCTATTGGCTTGAGAGAAGCACCAGTGGGAAGAAAGAGGAATACAAAGATTGAGGCAAGAGTAAGACTCTGTGTCCTGATTTGGCTCTCCTGTTTGTTCACTCCAGGTAAGAGGGTACCCATTCGCCGAGCAGCAGAAGGGGAAGAAAGAAAGGGAGCTGTGTGTTTGTGAATGAGAAGAATGAGTGAGAGCAAAGAGCACATGTGCTCTGACTCAAACCACGTCTGCAAATGGAGAGGGGGAATGTCCATTGGGGGTGTGGTTTGCATTCAAATGGTTGGAACGCACCTGCACCTGCTAATGGACTTTGAAGAGGCCTTTTGATGTCATTTGCCTACCAACGAGCTGAATCATAGAATCACAGAAGTGTAGAGTTGGAAGGGACCCTGACGATCATCTAGTCCAATTAGCTGCAATGCAGGAATATGCAGCTGTCCCATATTGAACCTGCAACCTTGGCGTTGTCAACACCATGCTCTAACCCACTGAGCGGGATGGAAACTGGCATAATGAAGTTGTCGCCTGATGTGATAATAACATTGAGTGATTGACCGGTGGGCAATCCCCCCCCCCTTTTTAAAAAAAAGAGGTGTGCACACACAAACTGATACCTCAGTTTCTGGAACTTTTGGAGAGTGGGAAGTAGTCTTTGAGGGGACAGAACACACACTGCCCACTAGGGTGGATGCAAAACATCAGCTAGATTTGGGAAGCATAAAACTGAAAGCACTCATATGTGGATCAAAGCGTACAGAAGCGCATATGGAAGAATCAACGTATGTTATCCACCTGCCTGTCCTATCCTTATGCATCAGATGCGCACATGTCAAAAACGGTTTCTGAAAATATCTACGGAGAACATTGGTGCAAATGTTTAGGACCCAGGTGCAGCTCAGGTTTTGCAAGTCCTCACGTGTGGAGTAATTCAGTTAAACATAGCAGTCTTAATACTTCAGTGTTAAAAAAAAATTGCACCAGTGTATCTGCCTGAAGCCTGAGAGAGATCAAGGTTCCAGTTATGTCACACAACACACTGTGGTCTGTGGTATCACCCTGGCCCAGCAGACACGACCCCGCCTTCAACCTTAAGTGTTCATTTGCTGGCGCGCAAGATCTTAAGACAGCAGCATGAGTGGCAGAAGTTCCAACATGTCCATTCAAAAAAACTCACCTGGCCATAATTCCAACTCCTGGATCTTATGCTATCAGGATCTCCATAGAAAATAACCCCAAGGTCATTCAGGACATACTCTTGCCTTTGCTTTTCTTCATCCAGAAACACAGCATCCTCTGCAACAAAACGTTGTGTGCGAAAGCTCGTCAATACAGTTGTTTTGCTTATAATAGATGCCAGCATTTAGTACTGCAGAATGATATGACGCTAATGAAAAGGCTGGGGGTTTTTTTGTTTGTTTTTTGTTTTTGTTCATCAAGCAGAGCAGTAGGATATCCTTCCTTCCTCGCACAATTCCTTGTAATTGGGAGCCAGGTATTCTTTAACTTAAAAGGAGAAAAGGGGAGGGGGGAAGAAGGCAAATCTGCCCTGCTTTGAGCAGGATCTGTAAAGCGTGATTAAAATGTCACCTCTCATCAAGCATTTTATGATTTTGCATTGCTAAGTTGAGGAGTCCAGAGTGCCATGATGCAATTAGGCATCTGCATAGCAGATCAAAGAACAATTTTGAAACTTCTTAATCGGTGACAGAGAGCGAGTCAATGTCAAAAGATTTAAAGGGAAAACCCTGCCCTGGAGTTGAAAGATGCTGGAGGAGGCTGAGGGTGTGGTCCACTGATCTATGTAAATAACAGCACAGGGACGGGGAACTTTTTTCAGACTAAGTCACATCCCCTTCAAGGGTAGGCGCATGCTAGTGGTGGGTGGGGCCAGAGGCAAACGTGGGTGGAGCAACAGCTGTAAACGTTACCTTTGTACACTAGGCTGGTCTCTACCATAGCTGCCAAGTCTCCCGTATTCCCTGGGGAAACCCCGTTTTTCCAGCCGTTTCCAGCTGGAAAAACGGATTTTTTTGTTTTTTCCTGGTTTACTTACCGGCCAGGGGCGGCTCCTTCTGCGCATGTCTGGAGTCTCTGGACATGCGTAGAAGCGATTTCTGGCATGGCAGCCATTTTGGAACTGGGCAGAGCAGCATCGAAAGTCGCTTCTGAGCATGCTCCGCCCAGTTCCAAAATGGCGGCAGCGCTACTTCCAGTCTGCCGATCCTTTATTTTTCCGGCAGGAACTTGGCAGGTATGGTCTCTACACACATTGCTCTCTGTCCTCTACCCCTGTCTAAGACACACCTTCCAGTCAGGCAAAAACACCCAATGAAATTGTGAAACCAGGCATAGCTGTCAAGTTTTCCCTTTTCTCGCGAGGAAGCCTATTCAGCATAAGGGAATTTCCCTTTTAAAAAGGGAGAACTTGACAGCTATGAAACCAGGTGAGTGAGGGGTGTGGCTTGGAGAGAAGGGGTGTGGCTTGGGTTGCATCCTGAGAGGGCCCCAGGCCTGAAGTTCCCTTTCCCCCTAATGGAACCTGACTTGACGTGATGACTAAGGATTGATTCCAGGAGACTAGGCAAGGCAGTTTTATGACTGTGGCAACAAATGGGAATGAGCCTGCACACCAACCCCCTCCAACCCCCATCCCTCCCCCATTCAGGGAGGAGGAGAGGCAAGCTATCCCTCCTCATCCCAAAACATTTTCCTGCTACTGTGTAATTTTTGCCTGCAGACAAGAGCAGCAAAATCTAATTGAGTAAGAAGCCAAAAGCCTCAGTTTGCTTAATCAAATCAGTCTGTTTATGATCTGTGTCAGTTTCACATGTGCTTATTCATAAGGCCATTCTGCCCCATCTCCAGATTAATCTGCAATTTGGGATGGCGGGGGGACGGACGGAATCTGCACAGAAATGTTAATTTTGAAACACGTACTTTTAATATGTGTTTGGTCTCTTTGCACTTCTAAAGCACATTATTGTAATATATATATATTTTCAATGCATCCTGATCCATTTTTTTTCAAGCTGAAAAATGCATTGCAAAATTCAAGAAAGCAGGAAAACAGAAATATAAGATACATTCTGAGCCACAGGTTAGTAAAGGTCAGGAACCTAGAAAGCACTCAAGCTTTTTGTTTTGCAGCAGCTCTCCGGGTTATAGATGGGGGACAATCCCAGCCCTCCCTGGAGAAATTGGGGATTGAACCCAGAATCCTCTGCATGCAGGTAAATGCTTTGCTGCTGAGCTATGGCACTTCCCCAGTTTGCCACGGAATTCACAGAAACCAAGCTCCTCAAGCGTCCCTATGGAAAGCTCCGTCTTCTCTTTTGAAATGGAGGCTTCCTTCCAGCTGCCGAGGGGGGTGGGTGATAAGAATCTGTTTCAAGCCTCGGGCTCTTTTTGATTTGCATGGCTGCAATAGAGCTGTCAGCAGCCAAGGGCTCCGTTTCAAGCAGGTGGTTGAAGCTCTCCCAGCCAGCAGATCTAAGTTTCCCCCGTGCACTGTCTCTGTTCAGACACCATGTAGATCGTCATGGAGAAAGCTCCTTTTTTACATACCCTCCTCCCCAACTAACCCTGAAGTGAAGCGCCGATCAGCAACTACACCAGACTGTGCCACACGCAGCATGCCAATACTTGCAAGATATAATAAAAGGCTGTGTGAATATACCCCGATAAAGGCAGCTGTGAGCAGACAGGCTAGCAAGGCTGTAATCCTTTGCACAAGAACTCAAATTCGCAAACCTTTTATTGGGCTATAGACAAGGGTCCAGTAAGGTTCAGTACAATAAAATGACTCAGCAAAACCTGGATCTAACATTTAAGTTAATGTTGGATAATATTCACAAATCCTCTGCAGAAACCTGGCTACTATACCATCCTCGCTGCATCCTGAGTAAACAAACTTTACATTCATCTGAACGCCATTCCCTGCTAACTGCTTAATGAACTTAATGATACAAGGGACAGGGGGGGGGGGGGAACATGCACTACTGATTCCATTTGTCTCTGTCCACAGAGGGATAGCGACTCTGCGAGGGGTATTTTCTGGAATGTCCCCAGTAGCACATTCAGTCCCACTAGCATGTATGGCCTGCGTTGATTCAGATTGTTCAAATGGGAAAGATAAGTCGCCATTGGTTGCCCACATCATACCACCCCCAGACTTGCACAGACTGTGGGATGTGAAACACAAGAGCAGTCATGTACAACATCCCTAGAGCAGACATAGAAGGGGATGTCTGGACCAGCCAGTCGGAACTTCCTATTTCTCCTGGGCTGGGACAAACTTCCTCTGCATGTAACTAGAGGTGGGCGTGGCCTCACCTGTGCAGGTAACAAAAGCACAGGGCTGGCCGCCATCTCTCTCTCTGTGTGACTACATTTCGTGGGGGAAGCAACATATGCTTAGCCTGAGATGCCCTCTTGGCTTCCAGCCAAGAGAGGACAAAGGAGCTGTCTCCTTATGGGATAGTTTCCAGGTGTATGTAACTTTTCTAAGCTTAAGTCTGTCTTCTGGGATCCTATTGTGAACAGATGTGTAATGTAAGTAAACTCTTTTCATACTTTTATAGAAAGTACCAACTGAGTACTTAAACTGAGGTACCACTGTAATGTCTTATCTTCGTTTGCACGCACAATTCCACAGAGTTCAGCAGATGGGTTTTCCCCCTTCTAGTTGCTATATCTGGGCTCACAGAAGCAGAATTTCAAAAAAGGAAACTGCAAGAGCCAGTCCACATATCTGGTATGGTGGTAAATTCAGCAGACAGCAGAGGCCGAGTGAGCTGGGAAGGTCTGTGGGCAAATACATTATTTGCTCGATATCCACGATCCTTCTACCGCTGTGGCGCATTTTTTGTTTTGTCCATATTTCTCTTCTACTCAAGAAATATTAGAGGTTTTCAATCAAGTTTGCTTTTCATTGCTAACCCCCGCTTCACAAATATTTGTGAAATGAGGTAGAGATTAATGAATTTCCCTTGCTTTGTCAAAGGTGCTCAGTTTTTCAGTATTCAGTGAAGTGTGGTTGAAAGAGACCGAGACTGAGAGAGACAGGTCTTTGAATTCTCAGCAAGAAGGGAAGACTGCTCCAGAAAACAAGGCCTTTGATTTTTGACAGCTATTACGACAACTGAGATTGGTTTGAGCAAGAAATCCAGAAATCTGATGCGAGTTCCCTCCAGGTAACTGCTGTGCACTGATGGAGCCCTGCTACTGATGTAGGGGAACTATTTCACGGATACATGGCCTTATCAAATGAAGCCTTATGCATGGAAGGAATGGTCCCTACTACCAAGCTATAGTCCGTTCCCCATAATGACCTGTGCAAAGTCATCCAAGTGATTTTCATGGCTAAACGTGGAATTGTCTCTAGATCTACCAAATGGATGCATTTTTGTTTGTTGTTGTTTAGTCGTGTCCGACTCTTCGTGACCCCATGGACCATAGCACGCCAGGCACTCCTGTCTTGCACTGCCTCCCGCAGTTTGGTCAAACTCATGTTCGTAGCTTCGAGAACACTGTCCAACCATCTTGTCCTCTGACGTCCCCTTCTCCTAGTGCCCTCAATCTTTCCCAACATCAGGGTCTTTTCCAAGGATTCTTCTCTTCTCATGAGGTGGCCAAAGTAATGGATGCATATGGATGCTAATGAGAAGAGACCCTTCCATGCTTTTCTTAAATCAATGGAAATTTTTATAAGATTGTGTGTGAGAGAGTTAGCCTATCTGAGTGCTAGTACGATCCATTTGACACATTACGGGCTCAACAGACAGCCTTTTCCTCAATCTATAAAATGTAGGAAAATATCGACCCAACTGCACAGTGGTGTTTGTGAGGCACACCAGATAATTAATGTGTGATACAAAGGGAGAAATAATTTTGGGTTCTACTCACATTTCTTTCTTTTTTAAAAACAACAACAACACAACCTTATCAAAAATTAAATCAGCTTGTTGGTTGATTCTGTTAAGTCATGTGTGTGTTGGCTTGGAGGAGAATTTTAGGAGGTGGTTGCCACTTCCTTTCCTAGGACTTAGTGGGAAGTTCAGTCCATGGAAACCTGTGGAGAGAGCCTCATGCCACATCCTGCCAATCACATGTCCCCAAATGCCTTGGGAGTGATGTGCTACAACACGAAACAATATCACTTCCAAGTCATTCTTGGCTGGCGGGAAGCTATGGGGAAAGCCTCTTTTTTAAAAAGGTTTTTTTTTTAAGGCAAGGGGGGGGAAATCTGAAAACCCTTGGCCATCTTGTAAGGGTAAGCACGAGGTAAAAATCAGAGGATTTATTTTGCCCCATGATTTTTTGGGTTGTTTTATGGTTTGCCTGCATCCAACCAGTGAACACATGAAAAAGAATCTGTTGAAATCTGTTTGGCATGACGCTTAAAAATGTATATGGCTCTTCATCTTCGTATTCTTTATGTATATAGAGGATGGTTCTCCACAACTGTGTATGCATTAGTAGCTTAAAATACAGTGAGGTTCCCACCCCCACCCCCCGCTGCATTGTGTTTCAAGTGACGTTTGCACATTGCTGTACACACCAGAGAAGGGGTGAGGATGTCTTCGTCTGATGCACCCTTACCTGTTTGGTTTCCCATGCACACACACACACACACACAAAAACAAACCACAACTCCTATTCATGAAGCTATCGCCTGAGGATGTGCAATGGCTGTACACACAAATGTACGCACTTCAGCTTAAATGCAAAGTAAATGTGGCTTGCATTTTCAAATCTGATGGAAGCTGGTTTGAGGGGGAATGCATCGAACAGGAGTATTTCTCAAGAAACTACAGGGTAGATATAGATTGTGGCTAATTTTCCACGGCTTCAAACCCCAGTGGCAGAAGTGCACTAGAGCCAAAAGAAATGGAAATGTGTATATACTACTACTAATAATAATAATAATAATTTTTTTATACCCCGCCCATCTGGCTAGGTTTCCCCAGCAAATGCTGCAGTCATAGGGGAGTCATTCAACAACAACAACAACAACAACAACAACAACAACAACAACAACAACTTATTATTTATACCACACTCATCTGGCTAGGTTTCTCCAGCCTCTCTGGGCAGCTCCCAACAGAATATTAAAAACATAATAAAACATCAAACATTAAAAACTTCCCTAAACAAGGCTACCTTCAGATGTCTTCTAAAAGTCAGATAGTTGTTTATTTCCTTGACATCTGATGGGAGGGCGTTCCACAGGGCGGGCGCCACTACCGAGAAGGCCCTCTGCCTGGTTCCATGTAACATCGCTTCTCGCAGTGAGGGAACCGGCGCTGGACCTCAGTGTCCAGTGTACACATCCTACAGTCATTGAGGCAGGGTTTTTGCTCATGCTATCGAATACCAAATATGTTGACAGGACAGTCCTCTTCCCCAGGTATCTACACCCTGCACATGCCTTACCTGAACACCAGGGGTTGAACAGGATGTACGTATCTGTGTCTGGGTTTCTCCTTGTCCTGAGAATGCCAATCGGAGTCAAGACGGCGACATACATGCGGAATTTCCCCACAATGCAGTCAGCAGCTGGCATGATATTCAGGCCAACAGAACTTCCGTCCCTGTGAGTGATCTTAGCACCCCATTTGCCGCTTTCCAGCTCTTGAACCAAAGGGACGATGATATATGTGCCTTTGCTTTGTTGTGGATATCGCCCTGCGGAGATGGGAAGAGAAAAGGCAGAAATATGGTTCTGTGTATGAGTGGCAGCGGATGAATCGTTGTCTTACATTTTGACGGTGCAGCAAAATCTGGGCTGGGAACTGTCCAACGGAAGTCAGTAGGATTACAGTAGATTTACTTTTTACTGTCTGCATAATTTAGCTTTCTTGTCAACGTTTTTATCTTTAACATCTGTGTGCTCCTTAAAACCAACTTGCAGCCATGCAGAACTTTGTATTGTTTACATAAAACAGGGTCAAAGGAACCCAAGATTTGGAAGTAACAAATTCCTTCATCAAGTACACTGAAGGATCTTCTACCACCAATATCCTTGCAAGTCTCCCTATATTGGAGTTGAGAATCTGTGGCCCTCCCCCTAAATTCATGTAGGGAGGGAAGCCTGGAGAGAGAGAGAGAGAGAGAGAGAGAGAGAGAGAGAGAGAGAGAGAGAGAGAGAGAGAGAGAGAGAGAAGACGAACTAGGGGTTAAAAATGGGGGAAAGCCAAAAGGGGGAGGGAGGGAAGGAAGGAAGGAAGGAAGGAAGGAAGGAAGGAAGGAAGGAAGGAAGGAAGGAAGGAAGGAAGGAAGGAAGGAAGGAAGGAAGGAAAGGGGTGGATCTGACCAATGTTTTGCTCTGGCACACAGATTGCCCCCAAGCATATGCAGCCCTCAGTAGGGAAAAAGAGAGAGAATTTGCCACCCTGCCCTAGTCACAGAAAGGTTGCAGACCTCAATATTAAATTCTACAAATGTTAGGATTTGCTACCAATGGGCACTATCTGAAAATAGCCAGCAAATTGGGCTCTTCCCTAAGATTAGCTACAAACATCACCTGCCCATATCAATTGAGCTGGTGAACATGTTGTCCTCTCATGATTACCAACTTGTATATCAAGGGTGGAGGACATGTGGTATTCCAGATGTTGATGGACACTAGCTCCAATCAGTCCCAGGCAGCCTGGCCAATGGCAGCAGTGTAGTTAGCTGCTCATGTGCCCTTCACTTGGGGGTGGGGCAAAGCAGGTGCAGGGATTATGGGAGTTGTAGTCTAGCAACATCCGAAGGGCCAAAGGTTCACCATCCTTGGATTATGCTGAGCTACATGGACCTAACTTGGTATAATGCAGGTTCCAATACCCCAGAATTGTCCCTCTCAGCATATTCCTGTAGAGTAGGAACTGCTGTGCTCAGGAAAGGTGCACAGAGCAAAGACAGGGATATTTTCCTGGTTTAGCAGGAGATATAATTGCAGAAACACATTTTTGGGACCTGAACTTTGGCACTGAACGTGGTATATCTAGAGATTAGATACAGCCCCTATAAAGCCCTGGATTTATCTCTATTGACAGGGTTCTTCTACTTTAATCTCCAGTGCAATTCTAGTTTATATTTTGGTTCCTGTGGCCTTGGTTGACACAACTCAGGAAACCTTCCATCTAACCCAGAATATTTGGGCCATATGGAAGAAGAAAGAGACCTTCAAAAGAAGCAACACAAGAAAGAAAAGCCAAATCAATAGCACATTTGGGAAGATATAGCAAAGGATGCTTTAAAAGGGGGCTTCAAAGGGAATCAGGTGGAGGGGGAGATGCTAAAGAGGCAACCAAGATGAGAGGCCGGTGGCAGCTAACAATGGGATCAGCAAGTTGAATGCCGACTCGTTCTTTGAATGGTGGCTGGGCCTGACCTTTCCTCTCTCTACAGTAGGGGCTCAGCTTCAGCTCTGCTCTTCAGTTTAATGGCAAGCCAAGCCCAGAAGAAAACCCAACTGCTAAAGAAAGTGAAATGCCAAGAGAAAAATCAGCTTGCTGAACCTGCATATTTGGAAGGAGGAGGAGGAGGAGGAGGCCCCTCTAATGTCCTCCTTTTGTGGGTGAGGAATGTATTTGATTTCTCTTTCATAGTTCATACTTTTAACTTACTCACTTGTAGGAAGCATGCATGCATTCAGGGGCAACAGGGCCATCAATATGAGATGCAGCACTGCTATGTGGTCTAGGGATAATCAGCATGGCCTCCTCCACATGCTTCTGGACTACAACTCCCATCAGCCCCACCCAACATGGCCAAGGATGATGGGAACTGTAGTCCAGAAAAAACCAACCTCTGCCCATTCTCTCCTGTTGCCCTGTATCATAGAGCTGTAGAGTTGGAAGGGTCCCAAGGCTCATCTAGTCCAACCACCTGCAGTGGAGGACCTGCCTCCTTCCCTGCATGATGCCACACCTCTCAGGTCCCACCTGTCTCATGAAGACTTTTGCTCAACCTCCTAACTCCCACCTTCTTGCTGCAGCAAAGACTGTAACAAGGCCCAAACACTTGTAATTGGATCACACCTTTTTTTTCCTGTGCTTACTCCTGTCTCCTTCCGCTCCCCTTCCACTATTTCCACCGGTCAAATTTGAGATTACTGGAAGCTCCTTGGGGTAGACAACTCTCCTCATCCACTCTGTAAGACGCCATGCGCCTTGATGGCGTTGAGCAAATAGACAGATAAATATCTTGTAGTTGAGGGTTGTGGGAACAATTTAAAACTGCAAAGTGCCTGCTCAGTATTCAGTGCCACAAAAATGATACAGATTTAAAGCAGAAGCACATCTGAAAAGTTTGTTTATGCAGCTTGTTATCACAGCACCTTTTGGTTGCTTTAATCTTTGACATTTATATTTAGAAACGGGGTAATTTGAAGGCGAATCAAGCTGAACGTAAAAAAAGAGAGCCTTGCATAATTAGGGCTTCTTGATTCAAGCTTTTCATCATCATTTGTTCATTGATCTTTAGGCTACTGTTTGCATCCAGTGAATTCTGAACTCAAACTACATATGTAGATCAA
Source organism: Zootoca vivipara (assembly GCF_965207765.1). Taxonomy (NCBI): domain Eukaryota; kingdom Metazoa; phylum Chordata; class Lepidosauria; order Squamata; family Lacertidae; genus Zootoca; species Zootoca vivipara. Next base: position 24,724,835 of record NC_142591.1, read on the forward strand.
GATAACAGTTTTGTGCATATTTATTCACTTAAAACATTTCTAACACAGCCTTCCTCAAAAAACAAATACCTTGTTGGATACAGCATAAGAAAGTACTCGATTTAAAACCGTAATTTCTGTATCTCAATGTACTCAATGTACTGTCACAGATAAAACCCCATTAAACAAGCAACGATCTTTAAAACCATAGATTGACTCCATCCTCCCAGCATTGATGGCCATCTAAACACATAGAGTATCTTAATATACACATTCCTAAAGACGTTTTCTTCTAAAAGAGGAATGCATTTTGGTGCACTGAGCTGAGAAATATTTCACCAAATTTGGAGAAGTGCAAAATCAAAAGGAGAATTGTTTTCGTATTGATGTAGTAGCCTGGAAGGTGTGAATTGGGTCGGTTTGCTTTACAACACAGACTGGACAAAATTCTCTTCCATCCCTAGTTTCCATCAAGAATTTTATATCTATCTTAACTTTTGAACCAGATGGATCTCCAAGGCACCTTGCATAAATACAATTCTGGTGCTACTTTGGAACCTGTTCAACACAAAGCATGATCACATCGTGCAACAGAACGATCCTTCTACTGCAACTACTAATGAATCCTAGAGTTGGAAAGAACCTTGGAAGTATTCCAGGCCACCTCCCCTGCTTGAGGCAGAAAATCCAGAGCCGTCCCATCCCACAGAGATGGCTGCTCAGAGATCTCCAACAAAGACCCCCACAATTCCTAGGTAATTGCCTCCACTCTTATCATCAACACGTTTCTCCTCATGTTTAACCAGAATCTACTTGCCTGCAAGTGAAGACCATTAGATCTAGTCCTCCTGCCCTCTGGGGGCAGCAGAGACGAGTCTTTATCCTTGATCGTGGGCCATAGCTGCCAAGTTTTCCCTTTTCTCGCGAGGAAGCCTATTCAGCATAATGGAAAATCCCTTTAAAAAAGGGATAACTTGGCAGCTATGTCGTGGGCTGCTTGAGAGCCAACAAATTGAAGCTCAATTCAGATAAGACTGAGGCATTGTTAGTGGGCAGTTCCTGAGCCCAGATGGCTGGGAGATTGCCTGCTCTTGAAGGGGTTACACTCCTTCTGAAGGAGAGAGTACATGTCTTGGGGGTACTTCTGGATCCTTTGCTGTCGCTTGAGGCTCAAGTGGCCTCAGTGGCTCAGAGTGCCTTCCATCACCTTTGGCTGGTGGCCCAGCTGCACCCCTATCTAAACAGGGATAGCCTAACTTTTGCCATCTAGTTAGGTAGGCTAGATTAATGCAATGTGTTCTATGTAGGGCTGTCTCTGAAGGTGGTTCAGAAACTTCAGCTGGTGCAGAATTCAGGAGTCAGATTGATCACCAAAAGAAGATGGCTTGAGAGCCAGTGTGGTGTAGTGGTTAGGAGCGGTAGACTCGTAATCTGGGGAACCGGGTTCGTGTCTCCGCTCCGCCACATGCAGCTGCTGGGTGACCTTGGGCTGGTCACACTTCTCTCTGAAGTCTCTCAGCCTCACTCACCTCACAGAGTGTTTGTTGTGGGGGGAGGAAGGGAAAGGAGATTGTTAGCCGCTTTGAGACTCCTTAGGGTAGTGATAAAGCGGGATATCAAATCCAAACTCTTCTTCTTCTTCTTCTTTACACGGATCCTGACCCAACTGCACTGACTGCTGATTAGCTTCTGAGTCCAATTCAGAGTGCTGGTTTTGACCTATAAAGCTTTAAACAGCTTAGGACCGCAATACCTCAAGGACTGCCTCTTCCCATATGAACCTGCCTGGACCCTGAGATCATCTTCTGAGGCCCTTCTTCATGTTACTCCTCCGTGAGAGGTCCGGAGGGTGGCAACACGAGAATGGGCCTTTTCTGCAGTGGCTCCCCATTTGTTGAATGCTCTCCCCAGGCAGGCTTGCATGGCACCTTCATTATACACCTTTAGGTGCCAGGCAAAACCGTTCCTCTTCAACCAGGCCTTTGGCTGGTTAACATTTTATATCCCTTTAAATGTGTTTGTGGGGGTGGGAGGAGGAGGGGCGTTTTTGGCTTGTGGCTTTTGTTGTTGCCATTGTTTTTATTATGCATTTTGCGTTTTTATCTTGTATTTTTGTATTGCAAACTGCCATGAGATCTACGGATGAAGGATAAAGAAATAAAGAAATAAAAAAAATAACAAATACTTGGCTGAGCATTGGTACAGCAGAGTAATCACTTCCTGAACAGGGCAGATACACACATATTTCTTACATCCCTGCTGGTGAAGCTTGCGGGCTTATGAAGCAGTACAAAAAACGAAACAAAAAATCCTTCAGAACCTACCGTATGAAGGAAAGGGATAGTGGTGCTGCTACCATCTGCAGGCAACAAGGTTTCGATTACATCATCCTCAATCTCATCCATCTCAAATCCAGCCTTTGTCCACAGCCAGCTCAGCAACCAGGGTGCCTGGCTCCATGCAACCAGCAGAGGGAGCAGCAAGCCTCAAAACAACAGCTGTAAACGGGCTTCCTGGTTGCTGCTTCCCTTTTCAGCTATTCCTCTCCATCCCTTCAAGCAGTATTTTTGAATGCAGAAGGTGCTCACCCCGCCCGCCCCAGCCACCACCACAGATCAGATAGATCTTTTGAGACTACAATTCCCATCATCCCTAGCTAGCAAGACCAGTGGTCAGGAATTATGGGAATTGTAGTCCGAAAACAGCTGGAGGCACTGTTTTGGGAAACACTGAGATAGATAGATAGATAGATAGATAGATAGATAGATAGGACAGGGCTCTCTCCCTCTCTTTATTTAACTATTTATTTGGCCCTTCATCCATATCACTGGCTTCCAGGCACGTCCAGGAAATATAATAATTGTGACAGGTTTATAAATAGCCAAGAAAGCTTTCTTAGATGGGAGGCAGGGGGAGGACGTCCCTATTTCCATCAATGTTGGAAGGTATGGAGTTATCTGACCCCCGAGCCATCTGAAGGCAGCCCCGTATAAAGAAGGGTGTTTTTTAAAATGTTTTATTATGTTTTTATATATATGTTAGAAGCTCCCCAGAGAGGCTGGGGCAACCCAGTCTAATTAGTAGGGTATAAGTTGTAAAATAGTTGTTGATGTTGTTGTTGTTGAATAGCACATCCATGTTTTCATCAGGAAAAATGTTGGAGGGTATGTTACGAGGAGGACAAGAGTAGGGAGTATCACCAAAATTCATTTTGAATATTATTTATTATTATTTATTTATTCAACTTATACACTGCCCTATACCCGGAGGTCTCTCGGCGGTTCACAACAAGACCACAACATACAAAATCAAACCAAAAGCAGCAACCCAGTAACACCCCCCTCCCGAGCCACATTCTAAAAGGGTGTTGGATGTCAATAAGATCAACCAAAGGCCTGGTTTAAAAAGGAACGTTTTTGCCTGGCGCCTAAAGGTATATAATGAAAGTGCCCGGTGAACTTCCCCGGGGAGAGCATTCCATAGACGGGGAGCCACTGCAGAGAAGGCCAGTTCTCACGTTGCCACCCTCTGGTGGTACTAGGAATACAGGGGTGGAGAACCTCTGACCCATGGGGCATGCTGGGCCTCCCTATTGAACCTAATAGGCCATTTCTGCCAAGCCACACCCACTTGCCAAGCACCTAACATGAAATATTCTGGGCTGGATCAAAAGGGTTCTCTGAAGCACTATATGTATCAGCTGGCCAGCAGGCCTTCAAAGCACAGCACAATGCTTTTTGCAACCTTCTTAATCTCAGGGTTTTGAGTTTGAGCCCCATGTTGGGCAAAAGATTCCTGCACTGCAGCGGTTTGGACTAGATGATCCTCATACCGGTAGTACCAACTCTAGGATTCTATGATTCCTTTCAAAGAACCCTTCATGATGCTCTGAAGTCGAGGCAACCAGCTGATTGTTGCTTTGAAGTCCTGCTTTGAAGTCCTGGCAAAAGTGCCATGTCATCTGATGTCCTTATGATGTCAGGTGTGTGTGACACTTGGGCCACCCACTCACTTGTGAAATGTGGCCCACGGGGGCAGAGGGTGGGTAAGGGAGAGAAGGATCTGGCCCACCAGTCAGGTCCAGTTCCATATCCTCCAACATTTCTCTGATGAAAATAAAGACGTCCTATTCCATCACCATCTCCATCCACTATCCTTTTATTTTATTTATACCCCACCAATCTGACTGGGTTGCCCTAGCCACCCTGGGCAGCTTCCAACATATATAAAAACATAATAAAATATTAAACATTTAAAAACTTCCATGTGCCTTCTTATGTCTTCTGAAGGTTGTATAGCTACTTATCTCCTTGGCTTATGGGGTCACATAACTCCATACCCTTCAACATTTCTCTGAAGAAAATTGGGACATCCTAAGGAAAACCGGGACATTCAGGGATCAAATCAGAAACTGGGACGGCTTCTGTAAATCTGGGATTGTCCCTGGAAAACAGGAACACTTGGGGGTGTCTGCAGTTTCCTACCCTTCTCTTAAGAGAAAGGACCCAGTTAATTCCACAAATAAAACCAGACAGTAAACCAAAGTACAGTATAAACAATGCTGTAGCAGCTATACCTATAAGTCTCAGCTGTGTTGAAGACCTGAGACTGATCCTCCCCTACCACAATCACAGCTCTCTCTATTTTGTCAAAGTGTACAGAAATCACTGTCATAATTGCTCTGAATCATGGTGTCAAACAGCTATTAGTATTTGCCATTCTAGGGGTCTCCAGAGGTGGAGCTAGCTGCTCCGGCACCCGGAGGAGCGCACATGCTGTGCAGCCGGCGGCGGGGCGAGCGTCCCAGGGGGGTGGGGCGGTGATGTCACCCCCACCCCCAAGGATGACACCGGAGGTGGGCCGCCCCCACTGCACCCCCTTCCTCCACCAGTGGTGCTCTCCAGATGTTTTGAACCAGAAGTCCCTTCAGCCCCAGCCAGCACACATCTTACTCATTATGACATTTTTTTTAAAAAAAAGAAAAAATGTGCTTTTCACATCTTGCCATTTGCAGCTAAGTCCCTGTTGCATGGCTAATTAATCAAATGCCAAGTTTCTGTTAAATGAATAGAAGAAGAAGAAGAGACTCATTAGTTCAATAATGGTCTTCGTGACTTGACCATGCACCATATTGTTCTCATACTCTGCAAAAGACTCCACCCTTTGAAGAAGATGTCATTTATTACTGTTGAATCATTGTTTCTTAAAAATTGTGAGCCACACACTCTCACTCAAAAAAAAGAGGAAAAATGTTGCATGCCAGCTGCTAAAGGGACCCCTGACCATTAGGTCCAGTTGCGGACGACTCTGGGGTTGCAGTGCTCATCTCGCTTTATTGGCCAAGGGAGCCGGCATACAGCTTCCGGGTCATGTGGCCAGCATGACTAAGCTGCTTCTGGCGAACCAGAGCAGCGCACAGAAATGATGTTTACCTTCCCGCCAAAGTGGTACCTATTTATCTACTTGCACTTTTGGCGTGCTTTCAAACTGCTAGGTTGGCAAGAGCAGAGACTGAGCAACGGGAGCTCACCCCGTCGAGGGGATTCAAACTGCCGACCTTCTGATTGGCAAGCCCTAGGCTCTGTGGTTTAGACCACAGTACCACCCGCCAGCTGCTAAGCTAGGAGAGACAAATATGTGACCACTGTGTGCAATTCTGATACTCATCCTGATCCAGCAAGTGTAATTAACCCACACTTTCCAGTGCATTTTCCCATCACTTTCCATATCACAGGAAGTCCAGTCGTTGGGGGAAGTGGATTTGTTGTGCAAAACCTCCCAATTGACTATAAGAACACAATCCGAATTTGTCGGTATTTGACTGACTCCCAACCCCAAAGCAGTCACTGCCTGGAAGCACCCAAATTCAGAATTAAGGAGCGGGATGCCCCTGAGCACATTCTAAACCTAGGGATTTGTTTTCGGTACCAGAACTGACCTGAGCTCATAGTCCTTTCACACAAAAGTCCACTCAGCCCTGGTTATTTTTCTTCGTTTCTACAGCCTCATTTAGGGGGGGAAGGTAGTTTTGCTATTGCAACGCCTGGGAGTCAAACGCCCTTGCTGATAGACTACAAAAGGCCCAGAGCTCTCCCAGTAGATTTTAATTTACCTTCAGCTAGGGATGCTGGAAATTGCCAACAGAAACAGAAGTGGAAATTGCCCATGTTCTCTTATTCATCCCATGTCCTGAGCAGATATCAATTCAGAAAATCCTATTGGATTTTGTCACTTTCAGTCCACAAACAATATGCAATGGATTGCTATTCCTCTCCACTTGCACGGGAATTCCTTTGCAGTGAAACGGATGGCCTTTTGCAGGGGGTGGAGTATCATAATTACAATGTAAATTACGTAAGTCATGCAATTTTGACACACTGGTCAAAAGATGAGTGGGTGGAACTGAAACAGTGATTCATGTGAGTCATGGGTAGATCAGTCAGTTGTTGATAACACCAAGTTTGCAGGTTCAATCCCCATATGGGAGAGCTGCATATTCCTGAATTGCAGGGGGTTGGACTAGATGATCCTTAGGGTACCTTCCAACTCTTCAGTTCTATGACAAATATTAATGAGGAAATAAAAATGCTGCCCTCCAACATCCCTACCTTCAGCCCACCGCAGTGGTAGAGAATTCTTATTCCAGCCAGCCCATATAGGTCTGTCCTCACCTTTTCTTTACAGCTCTGGCTACACAGTTATCAAGAGCAACAAGACCGAGTACCACAGTGAAGAAGAGAAAGAAAAAGTTATCTTTGTCCAAGAATCCATGGATTTACAGGAATACAGGAGCCAAGAAAACGCCAACTTTAACCTAAGAGCTCTTTTATGGATGCTGTTATGTATATCAGTCAATTGGCTAATAACAAAAGTGTTTAGGGCGTTTAGACCAATATGTATGGATTTTACGAAGCCAGTTTGGCAGAGGTCAAATGGATCCTAAGATTTACAGCCGTGCACAGAAAGAGATCATTAATGCAAGGAGGTGGCATATAAATTTATCAACAGATTTTAATGTCGGACCCAGGAAGACGCAATAAAAGGGGAGATTGAAGGCCTCATTAGCAGATGTGATCTTTTAGATGCCTTTTGAACAAGCCATTATTAGGAGGACTCATATTTTCAACATGGAACTGACACAACATCGCCTACTATGGATATACTCAACAGACAGGGTTTTGTATGCTCTGTGCCCAAGAGTGGGAGGGTAAGGTATGCACTGGAGGCTGAGTGTCCAAGGGATGAGGCTAAATTGCAGGTCAGAGATGGGGGAATTCCGGTCCTCCAGATGTTGTTGGTCTTCCACTCCCTTCAGCCTCACCCAGCACAGCCAATGGTCAGGGATGAGGGGAGTTGTGGTTCAACTACATCTCGAGGGCCATAGTTTTCCCCATCTCTGCTGTGAGTCCTGCAGATTGCAGGGAGAACATGGCAGGTGGGCCCAGCATCTCCATGCCTCCAACTTCTCTCCATTCCTGCAAAGCAGCAGAGTGGGGGGTGCACATCATGCCTCCCACCTGTATTTAGCAGCTGTTTGGTCACCACCAAGTTACCAGATCTGAGCCCTGAACAGGAATAGGGAACAATGGAATGGAATGTGGTGGGTAGTTCACCAAGGAATTCACGGTGAAAACCCAGTTATGTATTGTGAACACAGGGATAGATGGAGACATCAGTCTCTAACACTACCCAAGATTCAACCTCCTTTTGTTGAAAGTGCAACAGCGGGGATCATTCCAGTTTCTAGTTTAACGGTTACTTCTGTTATCAGAAAGTCAGCTAGCCAGGAGGCGGGATGGAGGTGTTGCTTAGCACCTGGGCCATAGCATGATCTTTCGTGTGGCATGTGCTCTGATTGGCTAGATACTTCTGAGGGAGTTTCCCTCTGTATGTTTAGTTGAATGTCTCCCTGGTATGTACAAGTAAGAAAGACAAAACCTCTCTGTTTCGTTCTCCTCAAGTTATACGCTGTTTTTATTCAGCCTTCCTCAGTAAAGTCTTATCGGAGTTTCTTTTCTCTCTGGACTCCGCCTGTATTATTTAATTGACATTGCAAACAATTTCATCCAAACATACATGGACTATCCTTCCCTCCAACTGTAAAAGAACCTGTAAGGAAAACCTGAAAAGGCACACCTTTTCGCCATATAGAAATGAAAAAGCTAAATGCATGCTATTTCCTAACTATCAGATTTAATAAATGGCTACACGATTATTGTGCAGCAACAGAAAGGGGGTTGGGGTTGGGCAGACAATAATACAAATGCAAAAATACAGCTAGTTCCTAGGAAGACAAATTAAATGCCAAATCAAAAATAATTCTCAAAGAGTTTATAACAGTAGGGGAGATGGCTGTGGAGAAAGATTTGCATCAGTAAGTCATGTAGACTGAATAGTAAATTTGCCACAAATGTCATGGACTCAGTAGTTTGCAGGCATTCAGATGCAGGAAGAGAACGCAAATGTAACGTTAATTTCAGTGGGTTTACTCTAGGTAAGATGTGGTTGAATACTGCCCTACATATATAACTGCAGCACACAGAATTAACTGATTAGTCAACAACAACTTTAACACAGCACAAATGTTTTTCATAAGCAGACTGTTCTTCCATTACGAATCAAGCATTGAGTAATCAGCAAGTAATCGATGCAACATGCAGCATGTTCTGAGCCGACCAAAGAAGAAAAGGACTATTTCTTTTGTACAATAAAAACTCACATAACTCGTTACCAAAAAGATGTAGCAATAGCCACTAGCTTGGATGGCTTTAAAAATTGTGACAGTTCATGGAGGATAGATTTTTTTAAAAAATGGCAATAATCCATAGCAGTTGAATGGAACTTCAGTCTTTAGATCAGTATGCTAATGATTACCAGGTGCTCATGTTACTGAGATGCTCGCGGTCTGGCTGGAACTCTGTACATGCCCCAAGGCTCTGTGTGACTTAGCTTTGCTGTGTGCCATTGTGGTTTTCCCAGTAGCGATGTATGGAAGTGAGAGCTGGACCATAAAGAAGGCTGATCACCGAAGAATTGATGCTTTTGAATTATGGTGCTGGAGGAGACTCTTGAGAGTCCCATGGACTGCAAGAAGATCAAACCTATCCATTCTGAAGGAAATCAGCCCTGAGCGCTCACTGGAAGGACAGATCGTGAAGCTGAGGCTCCAATACTTTGGCCACCTCATGAGAAGAGAAGACTCCCTGGAAAAGACCCTGATGTTGGGAAAGATTGAGGGCACAAGGAGAAGGGGACGACAGAGGATGAGATGGTTGGACAGTGTTCTCGAAGCTACGAACATGAGTTTGACCAAACTGCAGGAGGCAGTGGAAGACAGGAGTGCCTGGCATGCTATGGTCCATGGGGTCACGAAGAGTCGGACACGACTAAACGACTAAACAACAATTGTGGTGAGAGAGAGAGAGAGAGAGAGACCCTTTGTTGAGGCCAGAGCTGATCCAAATACATGCCAGCCAGCCAGAAACTGGCTGCATATGCATAATTGAATCCCCTGAACCCAGTGCCAGATCTAGTGCAAGTATCACCTAGGATTTGGCCATTCATCATTCCCTGTGAGCAAACAGGTGCCAGCTGGCAAGCATATCTTGCATATCTTGTCCATTTGCATTTTCTGAAGAGGTCCAAGCTCATCCTCTTTCAGGGCACCTTATTAAAATGAGATTTGATGGGCAGGGAATGCGATTTGCTATTTTCTTTGAGATTAGTCAGCAGGGCTCCCCCCGTGGGGAGGCACTTTCCAAAGAGAAGGTTTTTCTATCTTATAACAGGATCAGGAAGGTTTGAAATCTGACCCTAGAATCAATATGATTAGCCCAAGCATCACCCCCTGCTCTCCGCCGCCAGCTGCCTGCTTAGGATGGGACCACTACTTTGATAGGTGGAAGGATGATCTGAAACGGCAAAAGCCTTTTTGGAACATCCAAGGCTAGCTGTGGCCCTCAACTAATTGTGAAAATTCAAGAGATGATCTAGCATTTTCTTTCTGTTCCTCCCAAGTCATTTCCATGTCTGAATCCCCTGACCTTCTTTTAACCTTCCTTATTATCCCAATCTGACTCCTCTCTGGCTATCGAAAGGGTTCTTCATGTGAACTTTCCTCTTCCTGGATGGCACAAGGAACTGTGGTTAGCTCTAAACAGAAAGTGGAAGCTTCTGGTATCCTCCTCACATGAAATGTAGGGTGTTGGTTCTTGTAACGCTAAACTATGGCTATGTCTAAAACCAAGCCATTTTGTCCCCTTCCTCCCCAGTGTTTAGGAAAGGTGAGGCATTAACAACTGATTCACGGGGGATGAAGTTCATTTGTGTTGGAAATAACTCCACTCACTTTCTGCCTGGACAAACCTTTATGTATTTTGTGTTTTTTATCTCGTATTATTATGCTGTGAACTACCCTGAGATCTACGGACGAAGGGCGGTATACAAATTTAATAAATAAGCAAATTGCTCAACCTTCTCTGTCTCCTGCCCTGGCTCATTTCAAATGTAGATGCACAGCCTGCCATTTCCGGTTCCACCCACCCCAGTTTGAAGCACTGAGAAATAATTTGTTTTTGCTTTATTTTTTGCTTTTCAAAGCAAAGACCAATATGTTCTGCATACCCAGCAGTCTTTGCCATCTGTAAGGACACCCTCCTCCACTCCCACCTTATCCACCCCACCCCCCCACCCCGTCTAGTATAAGAATCTCGTGAAGACAAGGGTGGTTTGGTGAACATCACCGTTTGACACTTACCTATAATGTACTCAATCCAGAATTGGTCCTTTTCTGGATTGTACGGACGGTTGAATGAGAGTTGGATGTGGAAGGGCTGCCCTCGGCGCACAATCAGCTTGAGGTTGTAGTATCGCTCCGTGTGGTGTTCTCTCTTATTAATGTCATCTTCACGGTTGAACAAATGGACGCCCTGCACTTCCAGAACATCTGCAGGTGCACAAAGGGATGACCAACACGGCATCTTTAGCTCCTTCTTGTCACTTGGATCCCAGAATTAATTCCTTTCCCTTTACCATTTTATCTCACAAATTTCAGACCCTGCCCTTTAATTCTTAATTTTTTATTTTTTTAAAGAAACCCACTTGCAGGACAATCAACCATAAATTAAATCAAACTCAAGGACCGCAATACCTCAAGGACCAGCTCTTTCCATATGAACCTACCTGGACCCTGAGATCATCTTCTGAGGCCCTCCTTTATATGCCTCCTCCTTGAGAATTCCAGAGGGTGGCAACACGAGAAAAGGCCTTCTCTGCAGTGGCTCCCTTTCTGTGGAATGCTCTCCCCAGGGAAGTTCGCCTGGCACGCCTTCATTGTACACGTTTAAGCGCCAGGCAAAAACATTCCTTTTTAACCAGGCCTTGGGTTGATCTGATTTACATCCTACGCCCTTTTAAAATGTGTGGGTTTTTTTGGGAGGGCGGAGGCTATTGGGTTGTTGTTGTTGTTATTATTATTATTATTATTATTATTATTATTATTATTATTATGTATTTTGTGGTTTTCTATCTTGATTTTATTCTGTGAACCACCCTGAAACCCACAGGCAAAGGGTGGTAAATAAATTCTAACAACAACAACAACAATAACAACAGCAACATAAAGATTAAGCTCATTGAGCAGCAGGCATTCAGCGTTAGCATGCAAATGATCTAAAGAGCCTGGGTAAATATTCACCTGGTCCCTCAAAGGCACAAGGAGGATAAGGCTTTTTTCATATAAGATCTGGCTATCATATCAATGGCTATCAGCTGTCTAGTATCTCTGGTATCAGAGGCAGTGTGCCTCTGAAAACCAGCTGTTGGGGGTTCTCATGTTCTACACATGGGCTTCTCTGAGGCATCTGGTTAGCTGATGAGCAAACAGAATGTTGGACTAGATAAGACATTTGGCTTGATCCAACAAGACATTTCTTATGTTCTTCAGTATTGGCCTCAGGCACACTTGCCTGGGGAAATGCTCCAGGGATGGAGTGCCACAACCAAAAAGGCCCCGTCTTACACCAACATGGATGTGGCTCCTGAGAAGGAGTTCAAAAGGTAGAGTTCATAATTCTGCATGTTGATATGAAATGGCAGCAGTCCTGAGCTATATAGGTTCAAAGTTTCCCTCATTCATTTCCAAAGATCAGAAGTCAGATGAGAATGGGGGGGGGGGGCATGGCTCATGCACAAGCAAAGTGGCAGCTTGAATTCAGGCCTCTGACGACCAATTCAGGTCTTCCAGGTCCTTGTGATGTTTGCAAGTGCTATTGAATGCCAGCTCATGGTGCAGGAGCTATTCAATTATTAGGCACACAGCTTTTTTTGGTTTTTTGTTTAAGCCCCTACCAGGTCTATTTTTGCCTATGGGCTGGAGCTTTCTCACCAGTTCTCTACTGCCTGCCATTCATTATGCATTGGGCAGAGCTGTGCTTCATCAGATAATGAATTGGGATTACCAGTACGACTTGGAAACTCCAGACAAGCTCAATTCCCTACAGGCTGTGTAATGTAGAGATTCTATGTACTGGGGAAGGAGGTGTCTCTCCCCCCCCCCCAGCTGCTCTACAGCGATTAGCATTCAGAAACAGGACTCAATAGATTGTATTATCATATTTGTCATTACCTCCCAAATCCCTGCTCAAAAGGATATTGCATCAATATCTGTTGCGTGGCAGAATAGGGGTTGCTTTTCATTTTGGAGTCCACTCAAAGGGTGCTTCAAGTTTAGCACATGATGCAAATTGGCTGCTTTTTTTGGTATCTGTTTTTAATTTCACAACAAATATGGCACTGGAATGAAGATGAAATCAACAACACATTGCTGTTTTTATGATATTGGCTCTAGACACAATGCTGGTTAAAGTGACCCTTTTGCTTAATGGATGCTAAGAGATGGCTTTTAATTTAGGATTAACGTCCTCCTATAATGTAACCAGTTCAGTCTTGAACAATCTATTTTAGCAACTTTTATTTAGATAAGGAGTCCAGAAATGTTCGCCCAAAGGATTGTCCTGTGGTTTTTGAGGCAAAATCTAGTAGCTGCTAAGGGATGCTGAGCCATCCAGCATGTTTCTAGACCTCATGATTTGGGGGGTGGGTACTAAAGCCATATAAACAGTATTTGAAATTCCCATGGAATACAAGTGTTTGGGTGAGGTTTCATTAAAGGGCAGTCGAGACTTTTCAGCAGAGAACCAGGCTCCTTTCTGTTAGGATTGAGCCCCCCCAAAAATGTATTTTTTACATTTTGCTTTATGATTGGGCAGGAAGCAAGAGAGTTGCCACATAAACTAAGGGTGATTTTGGGGTCTGTGAAATGGTGACGGGGGGGGGGGGAGAGATTCCTTAATGAAAGAGTTTTCAGATTACCAAATTTCGAAACTTCCGCTGTTTACAGACTGACTTGGTTTTAGAAGCCTGACTGCATTATTCTTTCAATGCTCCTTGCTTTGATTGTGTGATTTTTTCTAGCTATCACTACTGTCTGTTCAACTCAGGGCAGGTTTGCTTTTTATTATTATCTTCAGTTAAGAGATTTCTGTTAGAAAACTGGAAAAAGGCTCTTGAGAGACATGAAGCCTGCTCAACATTAGCGTCAACGCTATAAGCGTAAAAGGCACTATTTCACATCAATGAGCTCAGTTTTGCTTACGAACCCAGGAGCCCAGCCCTATTGCTGGTCTAGATTCCCAAAGCTGGATGGATCTCAGGACGATGAATTGGATTTAGAAGCTTCAGCTGTGAACAGAGCGCTCCGCTTCAGAGTTCTAGCCAGTCCTGCCTTCCTCAAGATACCTTGCTCCATCCCCCCTCCCCACGGGGTTCTATTTTCCCAAGCATGGGTCCAAGAGCTTTTCTGCTTGTCCCATTCTTTCTGGCATGGGTCTAATATGTTTTTGCTTTTTGGTCCTAGCTGCCCAGAGTGGCTCGGGCAACCAAGCCAGATGGGTGGGGTATAAATGATAAAATTATTATTACAAAATTATTATTACCCGGGAAAATCCACTGTTTACCATTGAACCAGAAGAAACTTAAATCCGCAGGAAAAACCCACTGGCGTTTGTTCTGAGTCAGCGGTGAATTGCAGGTCCCCCCCCCCCCGGGTAAAGTAGCAAACACAAGCAAAAGTGCGGACAAGCCCTCCGTCAGCAGTTTGCGCCCACTGAAGAGACTCATTTCTCTTTGAGTTGCCCTGGATTTCACACACACACACACACACACACACACACGCAGCCTAAGGGATTTTTCTAACAATTTGCAAAACTTTGAGCCTACTGCTCACTCCCTCTTCTGTGTGGCTGGTGCAAGAAGCAAGTTTCCTGTCAGTATTTATGGTAGGCAGGGACCGTTCTCCGCATGAACAGCTAGCTATTATCTGAGTACGTTGGTGGGGAGGGGAGGTACTTAATAGCGAAGGGGAATACCAGTAAACATCCTCACCGTGCCGGCAATTATACGGCCCTTATTAACGGCAGTCCCTCTCCAGTCAAGTCATTTGAATTTCCCATTCTCGACTTCTGAACATCTGACTCCTGACCTTACGGGACGTGAATGAGGCCTCATGAATGATGCAGCCTCTTTGAAGGCCCGTAATGCATACTGGAGGCAATCCCCACTACCTTCGAATCAAATTTTAATGCAACAGCTGAGCGCCCTTATTGTAATGTCAAACAAAAGAGCCCTGTGGCTGCCCTGAGAAAATATACTGCCCTGTATGCTGCTTCTCATTACAGGAACACTCTAATAAGGCTTGTCCTTGGGCAGACTAGAGAAAGCCACGCCAATAGGTTCCCGGAGGATTAATCACGCAGTACCATCATCATAAAACCACGTTTGAAAGCTGGTTCCAGCTTCATAACACCTATTCCCGGCTGACTATTTCCATGCCATTAAAAGTAGGATTTGAACTTCATTCTGCTGCCTAGATCAGGGTATGAATTGAATTTTAAGCTCTCTGGGCTTAAAAAAACACACCTCAGTTTATTATACTAGGGCTGCACGACTATGCACAAGTACTTGGGGAAAAGTCCCAATGATTTCAGTGGGGTCACAGAAACTGCAGTTTCTCATGCCAGGTCAGACTATTTGTTTGGCGAGCCAAGTATCTGTAGGATGTCAAATGCAGTCAAATAAACAATTCATGTTTTGCCAGAAGGGGCTGAGGCTCACAGAGCTTTCCTGTGAACTTGCTAGAGAGGACTCTGTGAGATCACTCCCATTTGTGTCCTGACAAGAAGGTGGTGTAGCTATATATAGAGAGCTTGGACTGTGCTAGGGGGGGTTAAGGATCAAGTCTGCAACGAAAGACTCAAAGTGAGCCTAGAAGGATATAATAAAAAAAATTAATTTATACCCCGCCCATCTGGCTGGGTTTCCACAGCCACTCTGGGCGGCCCCCAACAGAATATTTAAAACACGATAAAACATCAAAAGCTTCCCGAACCAGGGCTGCCTTCAGATGTCTTCTAAAAATCAGATAGTTGTTTATTTCCTTGACATCTGATGGGAGGGTGTTCCACAGGGCGGGTCCCACTACCGAGAAGGCCCTCTGCCTGGTTCCCTGTAACCTCACTTCCCACAGTGAGTGACTTTTAGAAGACATCTGAAGGCAGCCCTGTTTAGCAGGGCCGTCTTAAGCACAGCCAGCGCCGTAGCGCAAAGATCCCTCCAGCGCCCCCTCCCTTTCCCAAAATTTAGAGCTTCACCACCAGCATGCACATGGCATGGGGAAAAGGAGGAGTCGCCACGGAGGGACCAGCAAGAGTCGCTTGGGTGCTGTGCATGCACGTTGGTAGCCAGCCTCGTTCTCCTGCTCTGTCCCATGCTCCTCTGGCCCTCCCACTCCAGCAGAAGGAAGGCTCTTTGAAACCAGCGCTCAGCTCGGTTCCCATCTTTTCTTCCTTTGTGCGTCCCAACCTGGGTGGGAGGAGGGAGGTGTGGGCAGAGGCGGCCCACAGCCCAGGGCACTCCGTCAGAGAAATGCCCCCGATCGTGGCTAAGAAGCTAACCAGGGGGGAAACAAAGCCCACTCCCAGGGTCAGAGTGGCTCAGGAGGCGCCCCCTCTCCTTGCAGAAGCTCCCAATGGGCAGCCACTCCCCTTTTCTGGGGCCATCACGCTTTAAGCAGAAAGCCACACTGGGTGGTGGACTGGGTCGGTGTGCTCCCCCCCGCTCTCCCACGTGGTCTCGGCGCTTGTGAATTGCCCTAGCTGGAGGGTCTCACTGCAGATGCCAGTCCCGCCGCCCGGAGAAGAGCGCTCTCTCTTCCTCTCTCTCCCTCTGTGGTGGGTGGCTTCTTCCCTCCGGCGGACTTCTCGGAGCAGTGCCGTGCCATGAGCAGAGGAGGAGGCAGCCGCGGGCGTCATAGGGCTTAGTGGCTGGTTGCGCCCCGCCAGCACCCCTGAGAGGCCGGCGCCCTGGCGCAACGCACCACTAGACCCTATGGGAAAGACGCCTCTGCTGTTTAGGGAAGTTTTTAAGGTTTGAAGTTTTATTCTGTTTTTTTAATCTGTTGGGACCACCCAGAGTGGCTGGGTAAACCCAGCCAGATGGGCGGGGTATAAATAATAAATTTATTATTATTATTATTATTATTATTATTATTATTATTTAGAAACTTCCTAAGTACTGTGTGCTACGGAGTGGGGGGACGGGCTCCAGCTCTGGCAGCAGCCCCATGTCTCATGTTAACACCTCAACCTGCCTCAAGGAGAAACACCAGCCAAAGTTCTTGCAAGGCATGGAATCAATCCACAACGCTGTCTAATAAATTCATAACAGCTCCAAGTATGTGACCCTGGGAGTCCATGAGCCACCTCACCTTGAAATGTTACCTCCCTCCTGACGGGAGGGGGCCAGGGAGGGAAGCCAGGAGGTCACGGAGCAAGTCAGGGATGTGTTCAGCTCCGAGTCCCCAGTGGCTCAGCCCTCCGTGATATTCCCCATCTCCATGGTAGCTGATTCTCCTCGCAATCACACCCCCACCGATTCTTCACGCCAGGACCATCTGCTCCCCTTGCTCCCTTGTACACATGCCAGCAGCCTATTTACAACAACGCCCCCCCCCCCCGCGCCACATCAAGAGTGTTGATAATTTATGCGAGGAGGAAACCCCCATGGGGGATTTTTACCAGGATGATGGCAGTGCCTGGAGTAATTCCCTCCTGCATCCTCGATGCCAGCTCGGGCAAAATGCCAAGGGCAAATGCAGAAACCCCAAAGCAGAAGATCTTATTTGAATGGAGTACGTTTACACAGAGCTGATCAGGGTGACGTTTATTTGTGGGGGTGGGGGTGGGGGCGTCAATACTTCAGTCCCATAAGCAAAACTGAGAATAGTTTTCAAACGCAGGTCGCACCCTTCTAATGATTATCAACGTATTTTCACTTCTCTGGGCACCTGCTTTTCATTTAGCGACAACTTACCTTAATTCTCCGTATGCTGATATACAGTGGTACCTAGGTTTATGAACACAATTGGTTCCGGGAGTCTGTTCATAAACTGAAGCTTTCATAAACTGAAGCGAACTTTCCCATTGAAAGTAATGGAAAGTGGATTAATCTGTTCCAGACGGTCTGCGGAGTACTTAAACTGAAGCGTTCATAAACTGAAGCGAACTTTCCCATTGAAAGTAATGGAAAGTGAATTAATCCATTCCAGATGGGTCCGCGGCGTTCGTAAACCGAAAATTCGTAAACCGAGGTGTTCGTAAACCGAGGTTCCACTGTACACAGATATGTAAAATTGTGGTGGCTTTTTCTACTATGTGTGTGAACCAAAGTTGCAGGACTGGGGGGTGGGATTAAGTGTCTCTCTTTTTCTCTCTCTTTGTAATGCTTGTGCTTTGGAATGTTTTTTTTTTAAAAAAAATATCAATAAAATTAATTTTTTAAACACTGGTTATTAATGTGGTGGTGATGAAATGAAGAAGTAAAAGAGGAAGAAGGTCATCATCGTGATATGCATATTATTTGTTGTTTATTATAGATGATAGATAGATGATAGATAGATAGATAGATAGATAGATAGATAGATAGATATTTGCAGCCCATGAGCAGTATGCATTGCAGTATAGCAGACGAACAGTCCCTAAAATTGGAAAAGGGTGAAGCAGAAGGAGAGGAAGGAAGTGGAAGCAAGGAGATACAGGGACACAATGTGCAGCTGTTCTGGCGTAGTTTAGATACAGTACACCATGGGGACAGGCTTCTGACTTCATAAGACTATTACAACACCCTGCAATTTTTAATGGACTAGCAATGAAGGAGAAACTTGGATTAGCTTGTGGAGCACTTAAGAGTTTGTTTGCACACTTGAAGGCTCTGCCCATTGCCTTCCCCTGCTGCAGTCTCTCCGGGCCAAGGCCACGCGAAACACGACTCACACTTTTTAATTAAAGACTTTTATTGTGAAGAAAAAACAGCCATGGACCCTGACCCTCAGCAGATCAGCCTTTTTCTTCATTAAAAAGGAGAGACTGTGACACTTGTTTGAAAGCAGGTAGTTTGGGCCTTCCTCTGTTTTGGATGCCACTTGGAAGAGTCCCCTGACCTTCAATAATACCTTTGCAGGAGCATGAAAGGCCTGCAGCAAGAGGTGAGGACCCCTAATCCCCTCCTCCCACTGTGGTACGAGCAGAGGGTTATGTGTTGTCCTTTAGTACCTAACCCTGGACTTCAGGTTTCTGCAAAATCATAGAATCATAAAATTGTAGAGTTGGAAGGGACACTGAAAATCATCTAGTCCAACCCCATGCAATACAGAGTAATGCAGTTGTCTCATATGGGGATCAAACCTGCAAACTTGGCATTATCAGCACCGTGCTCTAGCCAACTGAGCTATCCAGCCTGGCTGTTTCATATGAGGTGAGATCTCAAGTTTCACCATACTGAAACTCCACCTCACCCCAACCCTTTTATTTTCTTGTGGGTGCCTATAGACTTTCATAGTCTACAGTCCACTAAAACACCATTGCTGTCCCAGTGGAGTGGCCTCAGGTCCAATTCCCTGGCACGTCCAGATCATCCGAACCTGGGGTTGCGGATCAAGTGTCTCCTCCTTCACTGTAACCATATAACAAACATTGGCTACAGATCATGGTTAAGGTGGATCACGTTCAGACAACACACTAAGCCAAACCTGCCCTGAACCGAAGGCAAAGCAACCTCCACATTAGAGGTTTAAAGACTCTCTCAAAGCAAATCTTTAAAAATGTAGTATAAACACCCAACAATTGGGAAACACTTGACTGCGAGTGCTCCAATTGGAGAACAGCCTTTACCAAACCTCAACATTTGACAACATGCCCAACCCCTGATGCAGGTGCCAGGGGAACCCTGAAGCATGTTTTGCTCTTTCTAAACTGTGAGGCTCCTTGGCATACCTTGTGGCTTATATCCTCTCGGCACCAAGCCAATTGTCTCCATTTCAGGAACTTCATCTTCTTCTGCATTGGAGACATTGGGTGGGAGAGCTCTTCGCCCACTCGGACCTGTGGGAAGCCCTTTCTTCTTTTGCCTCTCTGCGGCCGTTGGCTCCATCATTGCAACTTGGTCTCTGATATCCTCTTGAAAGGGAGGAAGCGGGGAGATAAAAGGGGAAATCTGAGCGAATCAGCAGTGTACCGACTGTGCGATGCCACCAAGATAGGAGGGGTATTTTTGTGGACATCAAAAATATATCAAAAAACAGAGCAGCTTCAGAGCAATGTCAGAATATTACTCCCCCCCCCCAAGTTCATCTGGCGATAGGTGCAAAGTTGGAAAGGATATCTACATTTTTAAAACTCAAGGGGCATCTGGGGGGAATCAAAATTCCAAACTTTTGGGAAAAATCCCATGCAACAGATTACACACACACACATACACATTTGGAAGGTGAAATGAGAAATTCGTCTACCTAGAAATATAATCCTCCCCAACAACCAAAAGAAACACACACACACCATATAGTACAACTCACTAGAAATGACCCTCTTAATGGAACAGCATGTGTAGAGCACACTTCCTAGAAAGAACCTGGAAAATCTTGCTCACAAAATGCTTTGGGTTAGAGCAGCTCAACTACTCTCAAGCCCCAAGTCAAGCGATTTTTAACCAAGTATTAATTAAATAACGGGAGGCATACAGTCAGCTAGAAGAGAGATACCTTGTGTTCGGTGTAGTTTCTCCTCTGTTTCACAAGTACAGCAAACTCTGACGTAAGATATCCTTGAGCAATTGCTATATATGGCCTCAACCTTCCCCCACCCACCCACCCCCTCCACTCCCTCCCCTTCACGCCTGCAACAGGACAGCTCCCATCTGATACCAGCCACTGCAGCTGAGACTTGCTTTGCTCTCGCTCCTTGCTACTCTGTCCTGCCTTCACAGAAAAGGAATGTTCAGATTAATTGGTGGGAAATCCCTTGGTACTTCTCCCAAGTGGGAAAATTAGTCCCAAACCTCAGGGGTGTGCCTGGGAAATAAGGAGTGTGGCCGTGCTAAAATACAAAGAACAATGGGAGTTAGTCGCTGTCCTGAACCATTAAAACAATCTGCATGTCCCTGTCGGATGATGCACAGTATTTGGGATGGGACCGTCCCAAATCTTGGATATGCAAGTACCAAAACGTTTTCCAGTTAAGTCAGAGCTGGAAGTGTCTGCTCATGAATCTGGCATGAATGCCCTGCGCCTTCAAGGATAGTTTCGTGTACTTTAATAGCAGCTACCCAAATAGAAAATTGAATGTATACTGAAAACTTCACACAATGAATAAACTTTAACCATTCGGATCCAAAAGTCTGCATTCTGAACGTGAAATTTTGTTTGACTGAGAATCTGAAATTCAGCTGCTTCAGGCTTGCTGGCATCCCTCAATAGCTTTGATTTTGGCAGGTAACGAAAGATGTTGAAGAGGCCATCATTCAGGGTTGGAGCCTTAGCCGATAGTACCTCCTTGAATCTATTTCCTTTCAATTTCCCCGGGTGTTTCACCTTTGGAAGATCTCTCTTATTCTGCTTTGTATATTACTTTAACATAGCTGCCAAGTTATCCCTTTTTTTAAGGGATTTTCCATTATGCTGAATAGGCTTCCTCGCGAGAAAAGGGAAAACTTGGCAGCTATGCTTTAATGCAACTTTTAAGCATGTTTTTGTGTGCTGGCTATTTTAATGGATTGCAACTATGGCTTTCCATGTGCTAATGAGGGGAATCCGTCAGCAAAACTGGGGCAGGAGGCGTTTTTGTGATTCATCCACCCCCTCTGTGCAGCCCCCTGTGACCTCCTCCCAAATCTGATGTCACTTTCCAGAGCGGATTTAGGGGAAAGCAGGGGGCTGCAGGGGAGGGGGGGCAACCACCCACAAATTGTGTCCTTTAGCCCAGATTCCTTCCATCCATGGACAGAACACATCGGCTAATATCTCCTCCATTGTGCTTGGTAGTCTTTTATTATTAGCCACCCTATAATTTGATTGACTGGTGGAGGAAGGTCATATCACTCTGTCCTGCTTCCTCCTGATTGTGCAGGAAGAGACTTTCCTTCATCTATGGTTAGCCCAGAAGCCAAGCAGGCTGGGAGAACAGAAGTGATCATTCCTTTCCCCACTAGCTCGTTCACTCGCCTGCATGTGATTTCTGCTCACCTATGACTACCAGGCAAGCCGTTAAAGACAAGCCTGGATTCATGGTCAGATTCAGTTTAAGCCAGTACACCCATCTCATAAAGGCATCAGCTGTCAAACACTAATTAGCACTGCATGTTATCTACCAATTGCTGCCAGATTTATTTATTTTATTAAAAAAAATAGCATTACATGTTATGTGAAAGACAATTTATTAAATTTTGTGAAAGACAATTTATTAAATTTTCCAATTAAACACATTTAAACAAAAACAAAACATACAACCACAAACACAACAACACGTAATAAACATAATAAACACAAAAAAATTTCTTCTTAACATCTTATCAACTATTACAATTTTCATTGCTCTGCGGAGCTTTGACTTCCCTCCTTCCCCCCAATCGGTTTTCTTATCCATTCTTATCTCACAGTTCCTTTATTCCTTCTACTTAAAGTCAATTCGTAGGATTTATTTCAGTCCTGCAAGTGTCTTTAAACTTCTACAGTTCTTCTCCGTATAGTCCACAAATTTACTCCAATCCTTTTGGAACTTTGACTCTCGCTGGTTTTGAATCCTACTAGTCAGTCTTGCTAATTCCGCATAGTCCATCATTTTCGTCTGCCACTCTTCAATCGTCAGTAACTCCTGGGTTTTCCATTTTTGGGCTAACAAAGTCCTAGCCGCAGTTGTCGCATACATAAATAATACTTGATCTGCTTTCACTATCTCTTGTCCTATAAGTCCTAATAGAAAAGCTTCCGGTTTTGGGGGGAAAGGTGTATTTAAAAATCTTTTTCAGTTCATTATATATCATTTCCCAAAATCTTTTGATTTTTTCGCATGTCCACCACATATGATAAAATTCACCATCCTTCTCTTTACATTTCCAGCATGTTTTGCTACTCATCCTAAACATCTTAGCCAATTTTACTGGTGTTAAATACCATCTATACATCATCTTCAAAACATTCTCTTTCAGGGCAGTACATGCAGTAAATTTCAATGTTTGATTCCACAATTTCAACCATGCATCATATTCAATATTATACCCAAAATCTTTTGCCCATTTCATCATCACATCTTTTGTCAATTCATCTTTCGTATACCATTCTAACAACAAATCATACATTTTTGACAACAATTTTGTTCTGCCTTCCAACAAATCTATTTGAAATTT
The DNA here is from genome assembly GCF_965207765.1 of Zootoca vivipara. Taxonomy (NCBI): domain Eukaryota; kingdom Metazoa; phylum Chordata; class Lepidosauria; order Squamata; family Lacertidae; genus Zootoca; species Zootoca vivipara. Next base: position 24,747,602 of record NC_142591.1, read on the forward strand.
GGACCTTTTATCTTCAAAACCTATTTTTTATCATTTATAAACACATCATTTACTTGGTGATATTGCAGCCATCCAGTCACATGTTATGTCAGCTATTAAATATTGTGCCCGTCAGCAAATGCTATTGCAAGCCAGTATTTCCAACTATGATACAGCGATAGTTTCCAAAGTGTCTTTTAGGGAACTATGGATTCTTTTGAATGAGAAAATCAGTAATGGCAGCCAGACTTTCCCCAGAGACTATGAATCACTTTTGCTGCTTTTATTGGGGGGAGTTGGGGGGTGTAATTTTTATCCCTCCCAAAGACAGCTTGCTCTTCATTGCCTCCTTCCTACACACAGGGGCAGATGGGGCTCATCCACCTGGGAAGGTAGCCCATCGAGGAGAAAGGAAACTGACTCTAAACTTCCACTGCCTTGTGAGGCACCTTCAGGAGAAGAAAAGGCTAAGGAGGAAACCCTACAGAAATCTGGAGCAGAGTCCCTAAGGCGGTTGGATGGGGTCTTGAACGCCTCCTTCCGGCAACTCCCGCAGGCAAGCTGGTGTCAAACGTATTGCTCTGCTTTCCTCTGGATCATGTCAGCGAGGCCAAGAGAGGGGCATCTTGTTGTCTGTCAGAAGGCAGGTGTGTCACTGCCTAGCGCAACAGCCTCCACTGGCTGCAGGGAATGGAAGAGGAGGGTGGCGCTCCGTAGCACAAATGGGAGCCTGTTGTGTGGACAGAACAGCAGCATCAGATACAGCCCACTGACTCCATAACGATTTCGTCAGGTGACTTCACTGGAAGGACTGACAATGGAGATACGTCATCAGAATGCTTATTGGGGGAGAGTGAAGCTGATGTATTCTTTTGTCCTCCTTGCAGTTTGAGGATATGCTAAAATCAATTCTGCTGGTATACAATTAATGATAACACATAGTAAACCGAGTGGTACCTCGGGTTATGAACTTAATCAGTTCTGGAAGTATGTTCTTAAACCGAAACCGTTCTTAAACTGAGGCGCGGTGTCCCTAATGAGGCCTCCCGCCGCCGGTGCCCTTCCACCGTTCGGATTCCATTCTTAGACCGAGGTAAAGTTCGCACACTACTTCCGGTTTTGCAGAGTTTGTAAACTGAATTGTTCTTAAACAGGACTGTTCTTAAACTGAGGTACCACTGTATAGGAAAAAAAGTCTGAAGCTCTAAACAGAAGTTTTATCTTCATCTCAGCTACAGGGATAAGTATACATACACAATCTTGATAAATTTTACAGGATTTGATTTGATTTTACTGGATTTGATAATTTTTACGGGATTGATCAAACAGGATTTGTTAAAAAATAGACATATTATGGACCCTGTATGCAATGCTGTGTACTATGGAAAAGCCTCAGGAATACCTTGAACAATAGCCTCCCTAGACTTTTGCCAAAGTTCAATGGAAACATTTATTCGAATTTTTATCTAAAAGGATCTTTGGAAATTACTTTATATTATTTTTGTATAAATTGTACAGCAATAGCACAGCAGTAGTTCAGGTGAATGGATTCAGAATACCAAAACATGCAAAGAGGCACCAAACAAGGATGCCACTGATCACCACTATTATTTGAATGGAAACATTGGCTTATGCTATTCGAACTAATCAGAAAATAACAGGAATATTGAGAAATGGACGTATAATAGCATTGAACCTCTTTGCTGATGATATTGCCCTAAATGGACCCAGAGACATCCTTGTCAGAGGTCATAGGGAAGTCCATTTACCTTAACCGGTAACAATCGCTTTACATGAGAAATTAACTAGGAGAGTCCACAGCCCGAATGATGTATTTGATACCGATGATTTTGTTGAAATATGGCACCCCTTTATAAAATATTCCAATGAACATCCTGATGACTGGCCCCCACCCATATAGATTTATCAGCAAATTTGACACATTAGCCTTCTGTTTGGGGAGTGCGGTGGGGGGGGGAAACAATTGTATTGTTTACGTTTATGTCTTTTTCTGAAAAATTAATGAAATACTTATGAAACCAAATTAATGATCATTTTGCATAGGTTTTTGACATCTTACCAATAATGATCACCAAGCAATTAAGGATAATTCCCATGGTTTCCATTACCAAGAGATCAGCTAATCGCAGGCACTGTGTATCTATAGGGGAAGCTGAATTAGTCGACATCAAATGATTAAAATGTGACAGCAGAACAGCAGAAGTCATTAGCAGTCTGCTTTCCTCTGATGATATGTTACAATTGCGTGCCTCATTTTTTGGCTCACTGACTCCACCGCAAAATGTTTTCCTAGTCTTGCAACAGACACTTAATAAGATTAATTCTGTCCTTGTGGAACCAGAGAGCATTGTCAAGACACCGAAACCTCGCTGCATAGTTTGAATGGGTTTGAATAAGCCCCTCTATTCCACGCCTCCCTGCTTCTCCATGCAAAAAAAGAAAAAAGAGGGGGGGGTCATGCAACTAGATTTTTTTCAATAAAAAAATCTGAATCGGTGAGATTTGGGGGGGAAATAAATAAAAGATTGCACAAGAAAACATTTTTAAAAGCCTTGGTTTTGTCATCAGGTTTAAAGACGGCATTGCATTTTGGAAATTAATTAGCAAGGACTGTCATATCATTAGCAATCCTCTGACAAGAAATATAATGAATAGTCCTTGGGAACAATGTCTCTGTAATACCTGCAGAGCTAGATGGTAATTCATTCAGAATCTCAGAGTATTAAGTGTGAACTTTCTCAACTGGAATCACAGCACATCAGAGAGGCACACATGCAAGTTGCTATTAAGGACACACAAACAGTTAAGAATAGCCTACCTAGTAAAGTATGTGAATGCAATTTAGAATGTTTGTTGCTTAGTCCTTTAGTCGTGTCCGACTCTTCGTGACCCCATGGACCATAGCACGCCAGGCTAACATTTAGAATGTTAGCCACCTATTATGGTTAGACACTATCTAATTAAGTAGTAGATATATAGGTATATTAGTAAATATATGTAAAAGCAACAACACTCTGGTGTTCCAAACTTTGAACAAAATATACGCAAATGATATAAAGGCAAAACAAAAGAAATTCTCAAAAGTGACAGAGATAACATAACATCCCCCCCAAACAGGAGTAAAACAGAACTATGTTTTAACTGAGCTTTGTTGGGCCACATTTTCCACCTAAGATAGGCAGGTGCAAACTCTCTTTTAAAAAACATATACAGAACTTGGAACTCAATTTACCACTGAGCCAAGTTTATCATTTTGCTGTGGACTGATAAGGCCTTGAGCAGCTTGGAAGTGTGGGTTATTTAATAGTTTGATAAAGAATAAAATGAGAATTCTGCGAATTCTTGGATCCAGGTTTGGGGCAAATATTCTCATGGTGAGAGAGCCCCAGCAGAGATTTAAAATCATAGAACATGCAGCAAAAGGAAGCGTTGAAATATAGGTTGTTAGATCTTTAAAATATCCCTTTTAAGTTCCTTCCTCTTTAGCACAGAAAAGACCACACAGTTTGGTAAGTTAAAATTGGTTTTTACTTACAAACTCTTCAAAGGTCAGATTCATGTGCTTTTCCACATAGCAGTCAGAAAACACAGGCAGCAAAATTTAGGCTACAGAAATTGGCAAAATGTTTCTAAATCATTGGTCTAGATAGAAACACAAGTACCCAAGCCTGCCACTGCCTAAAAAAAGAAAAGGGGTGATAATTGACTCCCTTCCCTTCAATTGGGGCCATAGGAACTCAATGCATGCCTTCCCATCTCCTTCAGAAATGCTCCTAACAAATGGTAGTTGGCTTATGCATAAACCTAAGAAAATCCTACAGGAAGAAAAATTCTATAGAGAGACAAGCCAACAGCAGATATAAAGACAAAGAGGACACTATATGTGTTCCACTCCTTCTAATAGCGAACTCAGGACTTGAATGGTGCCCTGACTGTAGTCAACTTATCGTATAAAAGGGCTAGTTAGAAAACTGGAGAACCTACCAAAATACCAGAATCATTAACCAGCTTGTAGATGAAACAGAGGCCATCATTATCTATCTTTTGATGTGGTTTTAGGAAAAGAGGCTGATTTGGTCACCACACTGCCAGCAGATGGAAAGAGGAGTTTGGCACTTGTTATTTCTCTTGAATTTCTCAGCACCATTTTTTTAATGCCATTGAAAAGCAAAGATGAGAAAGGCCTCGGAGTGTGGTCAAAGAAAGGTTCAAAACCTCTAGTTGTGCAGAACTCCATCTAATTAAGCTCGATGCATTTTGAACCAAGTTCTGATTCCATGGCATTCATGGGCTCAAAGGGTTTCAGTCTCCAAACTCTGTTGCAAGGTTTAATTGGGTGAGATCATGCAGAAATTTGGGGTGTTGCATCATCCGGATGCTAATGACACCCAGCTCTCTGGGTGTCTCTCTTTTCTATCTGGTCTTGGGGAGGCAATGGAAATTCTGAATAAGAGTTGTGTCAGGGATGGACTGAATGAGAGAGGACAAACAAGCAAGCCTAGCGCAGCCAAGTTAGACATAATAGTTGCTGGGAGTATTGGCGGCCTGGGGGTTGGGTTCTACTCCTCGAAGACTTTGGTTTTACAGCCGGGGTGGAAAACCACAGGTCTATGTATCCTTCAAACAACATAGAGACTGAGGAGGAGAAAGAAGGCAATGCTACCATTTGGATTGGGTACAAGTAGGAAGGCAGAGAGATGGGAATCCCTGAGGAAGGCACCACTGTTTCTAAGCATCTCTGTCTGACCCTTAGGACTTCCTCTAGCCCTCTATCTCCTCCCCAACCATACCTTGGAATGGCCCAGCATCTTGGATCTCTTTGTGTCTTGACATCCAGGATCGTGGATGCCTTTGCTTGGCAGGAATGTGTCATTGAGTTCTGGTCAATGCCAGATTTACGTATAAGATAAGCAAGCCATAGTTTAGGGTCCTACTCTCTTGGGGCTCCCGAAAAAATTAAACGAAAAATATGGATGTACATTTCCAAAATGTAAGATATTAATATACTTCTTCTTAATTGTATTTCACTATTAATATACTTCTTCTTAATTGTATTTCAGTTCAACATTTACTTTGATGAAATACATATTTTGTAGGTGCAAAGCAATTTAAAGTGAAAGCCTTCGCAGACGATTTAGTTTTAACATTGGAAAATCCAAAGGAAAGTGTTGCAGAAGCTATAGAAGTAATGGAGAAATTTGGCCAATTAGCAGGATTCAAATTAAATAGACAAAAAACCAAGGTTATGGCAATGAATATGACGAAAGAAGAAAAACAGGAATTACAGTTAAAACATGGACTCGACGTGGCTAAAAAGGTAAAATATCTGGGAATATGGATGACAGCAAAGAATATTAATCTTTATAGTGATAATTACGAACAAGTATGGAAGGAAATAAAGAAAGACCTGGAAAGATGGACTAATATGAAAATGTCATTCTTAGGAAGAATCGCAACAATAAAGATGAATGTATTACCTAAGATGTTATTCCTATTTCAAACTATACCTGTGGTTAAAGGTACGAGGCAATTCCAAGAGTGGCAAAAGATTTTATCAAGATTTGTCTGGCAGGGGAAAAAACCTAGAATAAAGAATAAAATTTTGGTAGATAAGAAAGAAAGAGGTGGATTCGCCCTGCCAGACTTGAGACTTTATTATGAAGCGTCTTGTATCTGTTGGATAAAAGAATGGATAACTCTAGAGAATACGGACTTGTTAGATTTGGAAGGTTTTAACAATAGATTTGGATGGCATGCATATTTATGTTATGACAAAAAGAAATCACATACCGGGTTTACGAATCATGTGATAAGAAGATCTCTGTACGAGGTGTGGGAAAGAAATAAAAGGCTGTTAGAGACTAAAACACCCTGGTGGGTCTCACCAGCAGAGGTATTAACAGTTAAGAAAGTAAATATGGAGAAGAGGCGGGCCACGTATGAGGAAATCTTGACGAAAACTGAAAAAGGATGGAGTTTAAAACCTTTTGAGGACATTAAAGGAGTGTTAACAGGATGGATAGAATACCATCAAATAAATGATGTGCTTAAAGAAGATAGAAAAATAGGTTTTGAGGATAAAAGATCCAAATTTCAAATAGAAGTGCTAGAAGGCAAAACAAAGCTTTTGGCAAAGATGTATGATTTGTTGTTGGAGTGGTATACAAAAGATGAGTTGACAAAAGAAGTGATGATTAAATGGGCAAAAGATTTGGGGCATAATATTGAATATGATGCGTGGTTGAAATTATGGAATCAAACTTTAAGATTTACAGCATGTACTGCCTTGAAAGAAAATGTATATAAGATGATGTACAGATGGTATTTAACTCCAGTTAAATTAGCTAAAATGTATAGAATGAGTGATAAAAGTTGCTGGAAATGTAAAGAGAAAAATGGTGAATTTTATCATATGTGGTGGACATGCGAAAAAGTTAAAAGATTTTGGGAAAGTTTATATAACGAATTGAAAAAGATGTTTAGATATACTTTTCCAAAAAAACCAGAAGCATTTTTGTTAGGAATAATGGGAGGAGAGATTAGAAAAGAAGATCAAACACTGTTTATGTATGCAACAACCGCGGCTAGGACTTTGTTAGCCCAAAAATGGAAATTACAGGAATTACCTACAATTGTGGAGTGGCAGATAAAAATGATGGACTATGCTGAACTTGCTAGATTGACATGCAAGATTCGTGACCAGGGGGAGACAAGGTTTCAAAAGGACTGGAGTAAATATGTGGACTATATGGAGAAAAACTGTAGATCATTAAAAACTCTCGCAGGATTAAAATAAACCTTACGAATTGACCAATATGTCAAAAAAGGAACTGCAAAAAAGGGAATTAACAAGAAACCCGCATGAAGGGAGGGGGGGAAGTCATAGCTCGGCGGAGCAAGGTAAAAGATGTGAATATAAGATTTTGTATAAAAGATTGGTTTTGTTAATTTGTTGAATTTGGAAAACTGGAATAAAATGTATTTTTTTTTAAAAAAAAGATGAAATACATATTTTGTTATGTGCAAATGGCTTTAGATACCTATTAGGTCTATAAATTACCATATAGCATAGCATATATTCAACACAAAAAACAGTGACAATTTGTTGTTGACAAAGGACAGCTGGACATATAAAGGGCCCCATTACCTTCAGTAGCTTAGGGCCTCCTCAAACCTAAATCCGTCCCTGGATCTGGTCATGCTTCTTTCTTCTCTGCATGGAGGATAGATGCCTAGTCAAACACATACAGAGAGTGTGGTTATGCGAGAACATAAGACGCTGCTTTGTACCGAATCAGACCATTGGTCCATCTCACAAAGAATCGTCTCCGCTGCCTGGAACTCCCTAGGGTTTCAGATGAAAGTATCTCCCAGCCCTTCCTGGAGATGCACTTCCAACAGGCAGCCCCCACATGAATGGGAGGAGGGAAGGCACCTGTGTCAGCAAGCATCATGCTCACACAGAGAAATAAACCCTTTGCAGCTCTTCTCTGCTGAGGATGGAAGGGAGGGATGCTGTCCAGTCCTGGCATCCCATGAAATGTAAGCATGTTTACAATGGCATGTTTAATATAGGAGAGGCTGAGCCTGTGCAAGCAGGAATGGAGCAAGAAGAGCAAACAGTCTCTTGTGCGTAGTAGAAGGGATATTTACAGAGACCTTTCATGGGTGCCATAAGAGGAACTGGTGAGCACACTGGTAACCATTGGCTACTGGTAGGTTAAAGGTGCAAGGCCTTTTCAACAGTGGCACCAGGTCTGTGGCGCTTTCTCTCTGAAAAATCCCACTCCACCCTCTTTGTTTCATTTAGACACCAGGTGAAAGCTGTGGTTTTCCAGAAAGTCTGTGATACCATCCTAGACTGGGGGAAAATTCTTTGTCTGATTGCTTCTGTTGGTTTTATTTGACTTCTGCTTATTTTAAATGTTGTTAGTTTTCCTTCTGTTTCACTGTTTGATCCTTGTTTTGACATGTAAATTTGGGAGCCACCTCGAATGTCTTTCTAGATAGACCCCCAAACTATGTGTGTGTGTTATATCACAAAGAGAGACTCGGAATCAAAAAACATTCGTTTAAAAGTGTGACCCCCGTCGCTGACCTGCTGAGCAAATGCAAAATTCAACCTTTGGAGGAAGCCGTGTCTTTCTCCCCCCAGGAGCCTTCTGCCTGAGGAAAGTGTTGCGGAGGAGTTTCATTTTGGGACAGGACACACCGAGAGACAGGGGGCTAGGCATGACAGTGCAATCACATACAGTCCCTTGTGCTTAGCCATGCGTCATGTACAATTGCTCCTCTGTGCACATTCGCAGCCACCCACCAGGGAGCCTTTCACAGAATCTGACAAGGACAATTGAAAACGAAGGAACCAAACTCCACTCCCCAAAAAACAGCAGCAAACTCCAGGGCTTTGAGTCCTGGGAGACTCATGTTCCCTAGTCCTTAATTTATTTATTTTGTGATGGGAACGGACTGGCAAGCGCTCACTCTTTTGACAACTCCAGAGGACAAGAGTCGTCCTTCCCCCTTGTGGCTTTGTCTTCCTGGCAGTGGAGCTGCTTGGTCTATTAGACTCTATCGAGCAGCGCATCCTGTCCCTGCAAAGCAACGGATGGATGGATGGATGACTCAGTTCTGCTGCTGACATGGGAGCGGAAGGCAAGTGACAGAGGAGAGCAAATTGATGTCACAAGGCATCTGGGTCATCCCCCGAGACTGTGGCTCGGGGGTAGAGCATCTGCTTTGCAGGCAGAAGGTCCGTAGATCAACCACTGGCGTCCCCAGGTAGGGCTAGGAGAGACCCCTGCTATATGGACCAATAGTCTGACTCAGGATAAAGTAACTTCCTACGATCTGCTTAAGAAGGATGCACAGGTGCAGCATCGAATGGTGTGACATGCCAAAGACATGGCCAGCTTTCCATGTAAACAGACTGTGCATCGTAGAACATGCCCCAGGATGCTCTGCAATGCACAACGACCACAATAGTTGCAATGGTCATACTGTACAGGGATTCTTTGGCAGACTAATCCACGTAGACAGGGAATCCTGAGACAAGATATTGAGGAGGAGGAGGAGGAGGAGGCTCCCTTGGGAGGAAGGGCACAATGCAAATGTAATCATAAATAAAATAACAACAATTATAATTAATGCCACCTCTGCTCTGTGCCAGAAAGCAGCATAGCAACTAACTAAAGAACACGTGGGCATTTCTTCAAAGAGGGATCCATGACAGCTGCGCAAAATGATGCTATTATTCCAAGGCTGGTCCTACCATTTCAGAGAGTGAGGCAGCTGCACCAAGTGCTAGAGAGCAGGAAGTGGTGGCGAGTTTTTGGAAGCCATAGCCATGTGTGCTATGCAACATGCGCAGCACAACCTAAGCTAGCCTGTTGCCCTCAAGTGTTGTGAAGGTTGCTGTCCCCATCACCACTACTGCCAGTTTGGTTTGGGGTTTTGCAAATAGAATAGGGAAGGGATGCCAAGCTTCCTTTGCCTGAGGCAGCCATACATTTAAAGTCACACACACACACACACACACACACAAAAGAACCTGAGAACTGTAGGAAATTACAGTTTCTAAGGTTCTTTCAGAGGAGGAATGTGCTTTAAATGTACAGTGAGTCCACAGCCATCCACAAATGACTGATTTGCACTGCCTGAGTGCTGCTATGTGGTTTCCTACTTGGGCAACAGTTATTCCACAAACTGTAAACTTTTGATCCAGCTGGTGAACCTTTGATCCATGAGTCAGACTAATTGTGAGAAGAAATTGCAAAGATTTTCATAACCAGTATGTGCTAGTTTGTTCACTTTCCTTGAAGTCAGCATGCTTTTCTTTGGGTCTGTTTCCTGTTTGTGCCATAGATTATTGCGCAACTTTGTCCGAGGCAGGAAAAAAAAAGGCGGGTTCAACTTCCTGTTCTCCAAGTCAGCAACCTTCACTGCGAGAAACAAGAACACGCTTGAGGAAACCACAGGAACAAGTCTTCTACAGTACTATTTCAGGCTTCTATTATCCTGGTGCCCCCTACTTCTTTCCTAATACCGTGAGACTAATACCGACACTTCCATCAAAATGTGCTTCCTACCAGCAAGTCATTAACCACCTAGTTTAGTACTGTCTCCTTTGACAGGAAATGGCTCCCCACCAGAAGTTTTTCATATTATTATGCATTTAATTTATCAGTCACTTTTCACAGCAAAAAAATCTCAAAACAACTTTACAACCAAAGAATGCAGCATATAAAAACAAAACCAGAGAAAATTTAAAACACTAACAATGCAAGAGATGTTAAAAGCTCGTCCAAAAATGAATTAATAAGGGCCAAGTCCTGCCCACTCCAGAAAAAGATGAGGCCTTTCTCAGCAGTGGCACCCTCCCTGTGGAGCACCCTCCTCACCAGATGTCAAGGAGATAAAGAACTACACAACTTTTAGAAGACATCTGAAGGCAGCCATGTACTGGGAAGATTTATTATATTATGTTTTTAAATGAGCTGGGAGCTGCCCCAAGTGTCTGAGGCAACCCAGCCAGATAGGTGGGATATAAATAATGTTGTTGTTGTTGTTCTGTTGTTGTTGTTGTTGTTGTTGTTGTTGTTGTTGTTGTTGTTCTGTTGTTGTTGTTGTTCTGTTGTTGTTGTTGTCGTTAACAACAACAACTGAAGGCCATGGTCAACAGAAAAATCTTAGCCTGGTTCCTAAAAACTGACAGAGATGGTGCCATGAAAAGGATGGACTCATGTTACCAGTACTCACTGTTTCATTGGGTGCTTCCAAACTCTCCCTATTTTGGAGGCAGGACTCAATCACATATTGACAGATTCAGGTTGCGCAATTAAAGTGGATCTGGTCTCCTGCACAAAAACAAAAATAAAGCTTTTAAAAATGGGGCTCTTTGCAGTAAGGAAAGTGATGGGAACATGCACTGGAAAGTGCAGGATTGTGATTGCTTGACATGACCTCATAAAAAAGGAGCCCTGGACGGTTAAGTAGTCCAGTCAAAGGCGACTATGGGGTGAGGAGCTCATCTTGCTTTCAGACTGAGGGAGCCGGCGTTTGTCCACAGACAGCTTTCTGGGTCATGTGGCTAAACCGTTTCTGGCGCAATGGAATACAGTGACAGAAACCAGAGCGCACGGAAACGCCGTTTACTTTACCGCCACAGCAGTACCTGTTTATCTACTTGCACTGGCATGCTAGGTTGGGACAGAGCAACGGGAGCTCACCCCATCACATGGATTCACACCACCGACCTTCTGATTGGCAAGCCCAAGAGGCTCAGTGGTTTAGACCACAGTGCCACCCACGTCCTCATTCAACTTCCCTGGAAGCATATCGCAACAACTGCTCTGTAAGCAGGTCACCTGGAAGCAAACAAAGTTTCAAAAGTCTACATTAGGGTAGCCAACATGGTGCCCTTCAGATGCTGATGGGCTACAACTCTCAGCTGTCCATACCAGTGTGGCCAATGGGCAGAGGTGATGGGCATCACAGTCTAACAATATCTAGAGGGCCCACCATATTACCTACCCCTATGCACTTCCTGCAGAGTCTACATGTGCACTTCCTGCAGAGTGTTACAATGAAGAGCGCTCACTCTCCTATAAAGAACATTTCAGAATGGCGTGGGAATGAATGAATGAACGAATTACTTATACCCTGCTCATTTGGCTGCTTTCAGCATAATATAAAAAATAATAAAATGTCAAACATTGAAAAACTTCCTGATAAAGGGCTGCCTTCAGATGTCTTCTAAAAGTGGTGTAGCTCTTTGTCAATAATAAATAATTGTTATGAATGAGGGGAAGAAGACTTTCACCAGTTATCCATGATGTCACATGCACTAACCAATAGGTGCCCATGACACTTCAGCAACCATATTTCAGGTGGGAACCGTACAGCAATGATTGTACTAGCCGGTGGGCAGGGGCATCTCCAAAGATCAGAAGAATTTTTAGCAAAAGATCTCATCCCACACTTTTGGAAAAGTTTTTAATGATAAAAGTCTGATCATCACAACACTGACTTAATGATATACAGAGCTTAGATCCAGCTTTAGAACATATGAGTCATGCTTCAGACATGTCCTTTGCTGCTTGTGAAAAGCCTCGTACAGTGTAATTATTTTTAAATTGTGTTCAGTGCTGAATACTTAAAGCCCAGCAATATCTTTCGACATCTGGTCCCTTACCCTAGAATACTCTATTATGCAGCAGTGATGGGGAATGTATTGTCTTCCGGATGCTTCTGAACTACAACTTCCATCACCCTGACCATTGGCCATGCTGGCTAGGACTGATGGGCTCTGGAGTCCAATAACATCTGGAGGGCTACAGGTTTTCCATCCCTGGCATGCAACCATGTATTCATTTAAACAAAGGAGGACTGTGTTGGGTATTAATGCTTAGAAGAGCCCAGAATTGTGGTTTTCACATTTTATGCATTCAGGGAACGTTTGAACTCCAGTGCCAACTCATCTGCTACAGAACTCAAGCACATTGCAAAGGATTCAAGGCCACTTTGTGGTCTTTGAGACTTTGCCTTTTTACCTTGCAGAAAATTACAGTAAATCCAACAATACAGTTGTAGCTATGCACTACCAGGGAAGTTCAGTATTGGCAAATTAAATATACTCCGGGGGAAACTCATCCACTAATCTCCGAGGAACATGTAATCAGCTTCCAAGACACACCCCGCCCACACACCCAGGAGACCCTGGAAACAATTTAGAAACAGGGCTTAATGTGAGCCAGAGCCAAGTGCCCAAGTATTCCTGCTCACATGTTAATGTGTGCATGCGCATGCACACTAGAAATTAGATACAGTATATGTATTTCCCCACACGGAAATTTGACTTCTGGAGACCCTGGGAGGAAGCCAGACTGAAGAGCTGGTTAGCAACTCTGGCAACTCACAAAGACAGCACTTTCACAAGCCATTCCCTGAAGTCACAAATGGGAACATGACAAAACAGGGACGGTTCTGTAGTGGAACTTGATGCCGGAACTTTCAAAAGTTGCAGAATGGAGAGCATATACAGGTCCCATATTAGAAGTCTGGAAAACATATTGTTCCTGCAAGTTCTTGGTACAACACAGCTTGCCTCTGACTCTTTGTGCTTCTCGCTTGCCTCAAGGCCCCTCCAGACCGGTGGGTTGTTGTTTTTAGGTGTACTGTATTCTGCAACATGTCATTGATGCAGTAACAGCACATCAGTGCTGGATTTATACTGAGCTGCCCACACATCCTTCTGCTTTATTCAATGTTCTGCTATTCTCCCCCAATGTTTCCATATTATTGCCATCTACAGGGGCGCTCTTGCACTACAGCACAACTAAAGCTGGGCACACTTACACAAACCACAAAAAAGTTACAGGATTTCAACAGTCAGGAAGTTATGTGGCATGCATTGATTGGAAATGAAACAGTATGTCCATCCCTGAACCTTTGCATGCTCAGACAGTATCGAAAGCAGGATCATTCATAACAGCCCAGATACCATAATGAACACAAACCATCATGAATGCACAATAAAAAGACATTGGCAAGGACCCCCATTTGTCTCCATCTTCTGCATCAAGTGAAATAAACAAATGTTTGAAAACATAGACATGATCTGATGAACAAACTAAGGGGTTTAGGAGCTGAGAAGCTTCTTTTGACCTCCAATTTCTTGGCGTTAGTGCCAGCATTCATCTTTCACACCCTAAGGTAAAACACGCACATACACACCTATCCTGGCTCTGCTGCTGCAAGTCAGGCTGTGTTAGGTTGGTACCTGCCCAAACTAGGCTCAGTGCCTACCATACCTCTCTGTCCTCCTCTATAGCCACCCTGACCTTCCTGCTTCTGCCTCTCTGCGTCCAAGCCAGCTGTACATAGAGTGCAGGAATCTTTTGCCCAAGGTGGGGATTGAACCCACCACTTTGACATTAAGAGCCTCATGCTCTACTGAGTGAGCTATGCAATCAGAGGCAGCAGCATTGAGCACTTCATTTTAAACTGGGATTCTAGTAGGAGGGGGAAACCATGGAAAGTCGCTGCTAGCTGGGATAGGCATTGCTGATTTTGCTTAACCATCAGTCTGGCATATAAGGAGCTTTTGATATGTTCCTTAATAACTCCATCAGCTCAGTGGGGCACAATAAGCCTTAAGATGGCCTGTCATTGGCTTGGCAGTCAGAATGGTGGAGAAGGCCAAGCCCATAGCATGTTTACAGGCCAAGGTAAAGGTAAAGGTAAAGGGATCCCTGACCATTAGGTCCAGTCGCGGACGACTCTGGGGTTGCGCGCTCATCTCGCTTTACTGGCAGAGGGAGGAGGCGTACAGCTTCCGGGTCATGTGGCCAGCATGACTAAGCCGCTTCTGTCAAACCAGAGCAGCGCACAGAAACACCGTTTACCTTCCCACTGGAACAGTACCTATTTATCTACTTGCACTTTGACATGCTTTTGGACTGGTAGGTTGGCAGGAGCAGGGACCCAGCAACGGGAGCTCATCCCGTCGTGGGGATTTGAACCGCCGACCTTCTGATCAGCAAGCCCTAGGCTCTGTGGTTTAGACCACAGCGCCACCCGCGTCCAAGGTATGTGCGTGCAATTGAGAATACCTTCAAAACTACAATCCGGAAACCTTCCTCTCCTCTTTTAAAAGCCTTGGTATTATTCATAAATGCAGCTCAGGAGCTCGGATGCTTTGCATCCAACTGCAAATGCCCCCAACAGGCATCCTAGCAAATAGACAGAGTACCAAAGATCTAACAGCCAATTAGACCCCACAAAGCCCTCAGATCTGTTATATGAAGAAAAAAACCCAGCAGAGCCAGCCCAAAAGCTGCTGTACCACAACAGTGGAGCATGTGCGGTGATTGACTCTCCGGTAATTGGATTTTAGCAGCACTGTGGAGTTGACTATAAGAAGCCACTGTCTCTCTGGTGTTAAATATTTGCACTTGGGATTTGCTCAATCTACTTCACAGGGAGTTCACGGGTGCCAGCCAAGGGAGGGAAACACTCAAGGAGGTGGGTGATACGAATTCTGCTCTCAGCTAAGCAGGGTATTAAAGGCTTGGTTCCACCACGATGTTCCTCGCTCACCTGTGAAAACAGGGTTTTAACATTGCCTGGAGAAGAACTCTCAGACAGGAGCACAAAGCACAAAACTTTGCCCCATAGAAATTACCACACTAGTGAGAGGAGTGGAAGAGATTCCCCCAAAGACAAGTACTTTGAGGGGGTGCAAAGTGCTTGAACAAGCTTTGGTAGAAAGGTTGGGAGTTCATATTGCTTGGGGAGAACTGAGGGCTCTTCCAGCCAACTTATTTATTGAGCATTCATCCTGATTTGCTTGTACAAAGCTTACCCGGAGCTCAGATTAGACCCAGCCTTTACTGAGCATTAATTCTGATTTGTTTGAGAGGAGGTGATACAACAAGAGGGAAGAGGAGGAAATTGGATTCAATTCTCATATAAAGGCAACATTTCAGGCGGCACAACGTAACAGGTCAGCTAGGCCAGAGGGCTTGGAGACTTTCAATCTTTCTGTAAGAAGTTCATGTTTTGAGAGCTGGCACCCCAAAAGGCAGTCATGTTCTTCACAGCAACATTTGTTCAAAAGCCTTTGGATTCTGCTCCTCTTCTTTAAAACAAAAACAACAACCCTGGGCTCCTTTGCTGGTGGTTTGGTTGGTTCAGTTCTGTTATGTAAAGCTCTTTTTTCAGGAGGAGGGAAGCTTGTTAGGGCCAAAAAATGTTACAAGGTATTAAAAAAACAAATCACCCTATGGTATGGGAAATATTTTAATATCTGCAGAATGGCTCTAAATCATTTTGCACAAGAACACAAGGCAAAGGAAGGCTGAAGGAAAGGAATGTCCCTATTTATAGCATTCTGTGTCACTTCTGTGCAATTTCAGTCTTTAGAAAGGTCTTTAGAACGGAGAAAGGTTGTTTTCTGCTGGCCCAGAGAAGCGGACACAGAGCAATGGATTCAAACTACAAGAAAGAAGATTCCACCTAAACATTAGGAAGAACTTCCTGACAGTAAGAGCTGTTCGGCAGTGGAATTTGCTGCCAAGGAGTGTGGTGGAGTCTCCTTCTTTGGAGGTCTTTAAGCAGAGGCTTGACAGGCATATGTCAAGAATGCTTTGATGGTGTTTCCTGCTCGGCAGGGGGTTGGACTGGATGGCCCTTGTGGTCTCTTCCAACTCTATGATTCTATGAAATGTTGATGAACTGATACATCTGTTTTCCAGGCAAATAACACACACACACACACACACACACACACACACACACACACCGATGCTCTTGGTAGCTCATAGTTAAGATAATAAAAACTGTAAAGACAGACTTTCCTTTGTATCCTCTGTGGGCGTGGATGTGAGACAGGAAGCCAAGACAAAGTGTGAGCTGCTTGATGCAATGCTGCTTTCATTGGGACTTGCAGCAGGTTCAGTCATTAGAGCATGAGAGCAGCTCTTTCTTATTTTAGACGTTAACACATTCTGGCAACCAATTTGACCTTCCTCAATCTTCCAAAGTGTGGAGTTTGTTGCTAAAGTCATGGGTGACTGTTAGGCTACAGCTCACCACTAAGGACATCTTCCTGTGCAATCCCCGTTGAAATTAATGGGAATAGAGCAACAGCTGGGCAAATGAAACCTGCCAGCTGGGATATTAATGTCATTTCAAATCCGCCACAGATTGCAAAGGAGCGCTCACAAAGGAGCTGGATGGTACTGCAAAGTGGTTTGCTTTGGCTTTGGAAGTTCAGGCCTCTGGCAGCCTAGCCTGGGAGTACACAATACACTCGACCAGAGCCAGGGCCTTTTCAGTCGTGGCCCCAGCCTGGTGGAACACTCTCTCACAAGAGACCAGGGCCCTGCGAGATTTGACATCTTTTCGCAGGGCCTGCAAGATAGAGCTGTACTTCCAGAACAAGCACAAAGGAGGTTTCCCAGCCCACTCACAGGTCCTTATAATATCAGTGGAAACAGTTCGTCCTGGCAAGTATTAACCACTTTCAATTTAACCTGAGGACTGCCATTTAGTTTAATTTTAATTTATTTGAATTAATTTTGAGATGCATTTTAATCGACTGGTTGCTTGTTTTTAGGTATATTGTGTTATTAATATGATGTTAGCTGCTCTGAGCCCAGCTCAGGGGAGGACAGAATACAAATAAAATATTATTATTATTATTATTATTATTATTATTAATTAATTAATTAATTATTACACCTTTAAAGCATATTCGAAGCACATTCTTTCCCTCAAAGAATTCTGGATACTGTAGTTTGGGCTGCTAGGAACTATAATTCTGTGATGGGTAAACTGTAGTGCCCAGGTTTCTCTAAAGGAAAGAACGTGGTCAGAGGCGTAGCAAGCCCAGGTGGTACCCGGTGCAGAATTTCTTGTCACCCCCCCCCACGCCACTTTGCCAGGGCGCTGGCAAAGCTGCGCCCTCTTGGGAGCCACGGCTCCCGTCTGTCCCCCTCCCTCCCCAGCTCGCTGTAAAGTGGCAAAGCGGGAGCCGCTTACAGTGAGCCAGGGTGGGAGGGAGGCTGGGAGGGGGGCCCGTGGCTCCCGTCCACCCCTCCCTGGCTCGCTGTAAAGCAGCAAAGCAGGAGCTGCTTACAGTGAGCCGGGAAGGGAGGGAGGCTGGGAGGGGCAGGATCCTCTGCTCACGGCTGCAGCCGTGAACGGAGGATCCTCAACATGCTGCTGCGGAGGCGCGATGGCTACTCAGGGGTGTCACCTTGTCACCCCCGGAGACGTGCCACTGGGAGCGCACCAACACCCACCCACCCCACTCCCATTGCACTGCCACTGAACATGGTTTGGACGTATTGCGTGTCCCCAGCCATAGAATCTGTTTGCAATACAATAAAATGCCTCAGCTGGACGTTGTCCCCCATCTGCAGGCAAGGAGTGCTTCTCTCCTTTCTGAGACACCACAGCTGCATATCTAGGGTAAGAGTGCAAGATTTCTATGCTC
This sequence comes from Zootoca vivipara, assembly GCF_965207765.1. Classification (NCBI taxonomy): domain Eukaryota; kingdom Metazoa; phylum Chordata; class Lepidosauria; order Squamata; family Lacertidae; genus Zootoca; species Zootoca vivipara. The sequence continues at coordinate 24,765,603 of NC_142591.1, forward strand.
AGCGCCGCACAGCACGATTACTCGTCTCACAGAAAAAGCAAGGCTTGTTCTGCCATGGGGCCTGCACTGGTAATTATGCCACATGATGATGCCGTTCTTAATCACAGCTCTGGAGCCATAAAAGCACCATGCCTCCCAGCTATATTTCAATTATGGGCATGATACAGAGAGCTCCAGGGTATCTTCATCGGAATATATCCTGTCCACATTGCCAAAAAGAAGGAAATGTATCACACACACAAGAGGGGACAGGTTGGGTGTGTGTGCATGTGCTAATGTATATATAGAAGCACATTTGGAAATAATATCTATAGCTTAAATAAAAATGCAATGGATTTCACCATAGTCGGGTAAACTGTGACCAGTCTGCTGCTCAGGCTGCTGTCCAAATGCTTACCTGTTGATGGGAAACTTCAAGGCCCCTGCTTTCATTTATGATAGTGCTTTATCTTGAAACTAGACGTGGCCAGCCCTTCAGATAGAAGATTTTCCTCTGCAGTGGTATTTTTTCTAGAAAAAGAGGTGCCAGAACTCACCACAAATGCCTCCCTCGTTCTCTTAGAATGGCAATGGCGCCCACCTGAAAGGTGCTGGAACTGAGTTCTGGCGAGTTCCGGCTGGGAAAAAAAATCCCTGGTTCTCTACATGGTCAGCTGAGAGTTCTGTATATTTGCAACACTTCTGAAAAAATTAAAAGGGAAGAGGATTGTGAGGAACAGACCGGGATCTGATCCATCGGAACAAAATTTCAGAGCATCTTAGCAAGCGCGAAGCGCTGCCGTACACCCTCGCAGGAAATATATGCAAAGAAATGTGCTGCTTAAAAATACAAAAAAACCCAGGATCAGGGAATTCAGAGTTATGGTCCCCAAAGCAGCTGTTACTTGAACCTCTTGCAGCATATGGAGCACTTTCGTTTACAATAGGAACATTATGTTTCAGCGCATGGGTGAGTTATGAAAGCTGCGAGAAAGGGCACAGAGAAGGCCTACGATTCTGTACAGACCCTGCCTGGCGCCTTTGGCATGCAAATTGGACAGAGTCACATGACAGAATGAGTAAAGAGAATGTCCAGCACGGGGTTTCCCAAACTTGGGTCTTCTGCTTTTCTTGGACTAGAACTCCCATCATTCCTAGCTAGCAGGGACAGTTAGGTCAGGGATGATGAGAACTGTAATCCCAAAACAGCTGGAGACCCAAGTTTGAGAAACCCTGGTGTGGCGTGACCGTGTGCGAAACTGCCTTTCCCTCACTGCTGGGAAAAAAACCAGAGACATCTGAGCTACACCAGTTGGTGGTTTGGTCAGCTTCAGAACCAGCACTTCCTCTGCCACCTCCTTGAAGGCTGGGAATGAGGAGGAACAGAATGGCAATGCCTCCCAGATCTTCTTGTCGTCCATGGAAGAGTCCCAAGTCCCAAGTGGTCTGTGCACATCCCTGGACCCTTTCTGCTCCTTCCAGGTTATAGATGTCCCATGTTTCATAGATGGAATAAAGGCTTGCAAAAATTGGTACGTTAAGCAAAATTGCATGCAACATTGGGTATAATAGAAGAAAATCACACTAAATTGAGAATGAATTTTCACAAGGAATTCTCTCTCTTTTTTAGAAAATTGAAAACGGATATGGAAATGTGGAGAACCAAATAAAAGACTGGGGGTGGGGTGGGAAATGAGAAACTGAAATTGACAGGTTTTCCCTTTCCACCCTGCAGAGCAAAGGCCTGGCAGCGGGAACAGTTTTCATGACTAAACATGAGCTCATATTAAACCCTGTCCTTGCTAACAAATGCTTTTTGTTTGTATGTTTTAAAAAGTGCAACTTCTGTTCCTTGCAAAGTTTATTGACTTCACCTGCACACTTCTAGCTAGATTAATAAAGCATGTGGAATGGAGGGAATTTACACACACACACACACACACCAAATTGTAAAAGGTGCTGGGAAGGATTCGAAGGTGTCTTCAGTCTGAACATTGTTTAAATTTCCCTTCAGTGGAAATGCAAGGAGTCGGGATTATTGCTTTGGCCCTGACAGAATTTGCCCATCATCCCTGCCAGAGGTTATTTCTCCACAGACAAGTAAAAATGCCGAGGAGCAAATTGCTTGTCTCTGGAAAGTGCAAAAGCAGGAGCTAAAGCCAGGAATCAGTAAAGAAATCTGAGAGAAGCTGTCATGAATGCTTTAGCTGAGACTCGTGCATTGCTGGGGGTTGGACTAGATGACCCTTGGGTCCCTTCCGACTCTAAGATTATATGATTCTTTGAACCAGCTCCCCCTAAAAAATCAGACAGGCACGCAGAGCTGCACCGTTAAGATGCACACAACCTATTTGCCAAAAATGGAAGATCAAACATGATTAACAAACGCCTGCAGCGTGGATCTGGTTGCCAACAAACCCAACTTTTGCGCCAGCCGTAGTGCGTAGCTTAGCAATATGAACTGTTCACAGAGGGCCACCACTATGCAGGGCCCAGTAACACTAAATAAGAATAAGAATAAGGCATATGTTTAGTCCACTAAATGTGACAACCTGTAAGATTTTTTAGGAAACCACATAAATAATGTGTCATAGCTGCATAAACACGAACGTTTTCCCTAGGAAAAAATGAAAGAACTACGTATAATTATGTTGGTTTTTTTAAAAAAATCTTTTCTTTTTGGTCAAATGTATCAATTCTGTTGGGGAGCCCAATCATTAGGCAAATTAGAGTAATTTGGGGGTCTTTCCCTTGTCCTGAGTTGATGTATATCAACAAACACACACACCAAGTCAGATCAAGAACCCCACAAACTAGAAGGGTTTTTTTTAAGTTAAAAGCTTCATTTTGGAAGTTAAGTTTTTAATCCAATGTTGCTGTGTTTTAACAAACAAACAAAAACAAAACAAAACAAAACAGAGCTTCTATGGGCTCTGCAGGCAGCATTCTTAAAAGCTACACATTATAAGGCATATCTGGACACAGGAAGCTGCAAATGTTTTTTTAAAAAACAAACAAAACAAAACAGGAATACACACCACTTAGCCACTTAATTATTTTAAGGTAAGCTAAGCATACATCAAACACCCAATTCTCCCCACATAAGGGATTATAGAGGAAATGAATCATTTTTACTTTCCGCACAAAAATTCCATGGATCTCTTTGTTTGGCAGGCTTCATCCACACTTGCAGATTTCACCTAGTTTAGCGAAAAGGCAGGAGGTTATAGCCATTATATATATATATTTAAATCCTCATTGTAGTGAATGGGGAACACAGACCTTCATTTTATACTGAGAAGTTCAGGTGACAAATTACAAATCAAAGCATAGAGGGCACAAAACAGTGCATACGCAGATTGGAATTTTATTTTATTTTAATGTACAGATACAGGATGACTCTCGAAGCCTGTTCAGACTCCTAGAATATATGCTTTTGACAGTTTGAGTTAAGTGCTTGATCTGAAATTTTTGTCTCTTGGATGATTGTGAACTAAAACCCATCGTTTATGTCGCCATTCTTTAGTTGAATGCATTTGTACCCACGAAGTTCCAAGTTTGAGGTGGCAGGAACACCTTTTACTATGCTCTAGAAAAGAGAAGCGTTTTCAGTATGTCGAAAACTCTCTTTTCAGAACTCCTGTGCTTATTAGAATTTACACCTCTCCTTGGATTATGTATATGCCTTTACATTCAGTGGGGTTTTAGTTTGTTTTACTGCTGTTGGGTTCTTGCAGCCAACAACTTTATTGATCAAATTGTAACTGGAAAGAGGAACTGTCAGGGACTGTTCTTTCCGTAAAAACCAAAAATGCTAGCTCTGCAACCTCCAAACATTGTGCTCTTTCTCCTCCTCCTCCTTCTCCTCCTCCTCCTCCTCCTCCTCCTCCTCCTCCTCCTCCTTCCTCAGAATTTCAAGTAATACAGGTATGTACATTGAACAACTGCTGTAAAATGTACCGGGGAACTTTCTTTTCCTTAGCATTATTTAGTTAGTTAATGCGCAAATCAACACACACGGCACTTTACAGAATACAAGGGCGACAGGTCCTGCTCCAAGGAGCTTGCTATCTAAATTTAACACAGGGAGTGGGGAACAGCAGAGAAGGGGCTGGCAGAAGTCTGCTATCTAGGGCAAATGGGGCACAGACCAACTTCTGTCTTCCCTCCATCAGTCACTGCTTGCCTGTCTTCTTATTTACAAAAAGTCGGGGGGGGGGAGTGGGCTCTGCCTGCCATTAGCTCTGGCTTCACCTGGTCAGTTTTTCTGTCACCTTGCTACCAGTAGACAGACGTCAGCAGGAAAAGGATATGCAGTTGTTTCAGTTACATGCGTTTGGGCTCCATTAAACTTTAGTCACAGTAGAGCTGATCTGAGAGCAGACATGACAGGATATCTAAAGTAAACTGCGCATTCAGCTCACTTGATTTGAGCAGGGGGTGAGGTAGCAAAATGTTTCTAAAATACATCTTAAAATGCATTAAAAATACATTTCGCCTGGACATCTGAACATCTGTGTGTGAAGCCTGACTAATCCTGACCATGGTTGTGCAAGTGGTTATGTTAAAAACAAAACAAGGAATACAATGGTACCTCTACTTACGAATAACTCTACTTACGAATGTTTCTACTTACGAATGGAGCTCCGTCCGCCATCTTGGATGCGATTTAGATAGGATTTTTTCTACTTACGAATTTTTAGATAGGGTTGCTTCGACTTACAAATTTTTTCTCCCAATGCATTCCTACGGGATTCGACTTACACATTTTTTCGACTTACAAATGTGCGTTCGGAACGCATTAAATTCGTAAGTAGAGGTACCGCTGTAATTTGTAGAGCAGCTAGCAATATTTGTTTACCCACTCTCACATCTGAACTAAGAGCTCATCCATATTTTTCTTTATGCCATGTTTTGGTTGTATTCTATATCAATTACTTATCCTGGGTTCAAGAGCTATTTTCTGTTACCCCTGTGTGCTCCTGTTAAAACCTGATGTTAACATCTAAAATCGGATCTTGTGAGCTCTGGGGAACATCTTGAGAGAGATTTGCCCCACTTCCTAAACCACTCCTTAAAATTGCTTATAAACAGGGTTCCTTGTACTTTTCCCCAGATTCCCCACCTCACCTCTTTTACCCTCTTTCACTTCAACAATAAATTTTCAGTTCAACTTCCAAGCAGTGCACTTCTGGTTTACTCTTACCATTTAGGAGCCGACCCTCAGCCTTGCAGGTTACACATGCAAGAGGTCTCCTTTCAACCTCTTAAGGTTGGGTTCATCAGAGTTCGCCTCTTATGCACTTCAATTGTCTATGGCAGGGATTGGGGGGGGGGCTGTTGTCCTCCAGGTGTTACTGGATCCCAGTTCTCAGCATGGCCCATAATAGTTCAGGATGATGGGAGTTGTAGTCTGGCAACATCTGGAAGGCCAGAGGTTTTTATAGGTGTGATTGTAGATGTGACTAATCTATCAGAGAGATGAATGGGGTAATGGTAAAGGTAAAGGACCCCTAGACGGTTAAGTCCAGTCAAAGGCGACTATGGGGTTGCGGCGCTCATCTCTGCTTTCAGGCCGAGGGAACCGGTGTTTGTCTGCAGACAGCTTTCTGGGTCATGTAGCCAACATGACTAAACTGGTTCTGGCACAACGGAACACTGTGACGGAAACCAGAGCACACAGAAATGTTGTTTACCTTCTTGCCGCAGCAGTACCTATTTACTTGAACTGGTGTGCTTCCGAACTGCTAGGTTGGCAGGAGCTGGACAGAGCAACAGGAGCTCATTCCGTTATGGGGATTTGAACCGCCGACCTTCCGATTGACAAGCCCAAGAGGCTCAGTGGTTTAGACCACAGTGCCACCTGCATCCCTATCGGTTGCCTATGACAGAGAATGAAGAATGGGCACCTAAACAACATTCCAAACAAAAAACCCTACACATCCAGAAACCTTCTCAGATTGCCACTTATCACTTTGATAAGTCCTGTAGAGCTGCCTCTTGCCCTTGCCCTTATTGGCTAGTGTCTGTGACATCATTGCTTCTGCTAGTCTCATGTCCAAAGTATGGCATTTGGTTAGCAGGGTGTGCAAGCCTATCATTTTAACACAGGGATTGAGAGGCTGCCTGGAAATCTTCTTCAATGGGAGGAATGATCCTCCTCTCAGCTGCACATCACCTTAAAAGGAGTTCTGTACATCTATGAGCAAAGCAACTGGGTTTAGTGGAGGTGGGCAGGGAAATATATAATGTCCATTTCTCCAAAGTCTCCATACAGTGGTACCTCTACTTACGAATAAATCTATTTACGAATGTTTCTACTTACGAATGGAGCTCCGTCCGCCATCTTGGATGCAGTTTAGATAGGATTTTTTCTACTTATGAATTTTTAGATAGGGTTGCTTCTACTTACGAATTTTTTCTCCCAATGCATTCCTATGGGATTCGACTTACAATTTTTTCAACTTACAAATGTGCGTTCGGAACGCATTAAATTCGTAAGTAGAGGTACCACTGTACTTCCTTTGGAGTACAGTCATACCTTGGTTCTCGAACGGAATCAGTTCCAAAAGTCCATTCGACTTCCAAAAACATTCGAAAACCAAGGCGCGATTTCCAATTGGCTGCAAGAGCTTCCTGCACTCAATCGGAAGCTGCGGAAGCCACAGAAGCCACGTCGGACGTTCAGCTTCCAAAAAAGTTAGCAAACTGAAACACACACTTCTGGGTTTGCGGTGTTTGGGAGCTAAAATGTACACATACCAAGGCATTCAAGAACCAAGGTACAACTGTCTTCACCCAAATGACTCTAAAATAGGTGTCCAAATTTCCTGTGCCTACACGTAAAACTAGAGCGCCACATCTACCAGCATGCACAAAATGGCTTCCCCTCTGCACTCTGTATTGCATCCACCACACTCAACAGCGACGTGCATCCCAGACTGAAAGCATTCTTAACATCACGCATAAAAAAATGCCCTTTGGAGCCACTGCAGACCCGGGACCCGATTTGGGCTGCTCTGCATCTCATGCAGTCCTATTATTAGACCATGAAAACTCACCATAAAAATAACACTGCCATGAATAATATTGCATGTATATTTGTTCCATACACAAACAACAGGACCATCAGGAACTAATTCTGCCTTTAATTGCTGGGACCACAGACACACCTTGCAGATTTTGAGTCCCCGAAAGTTAAATGCACAACTTCTGGAGCACCTTGTAACATTTCCCAAAACTGCACTTAATAAGTATTCCAGAAATGCACAACAAGATCATCTACCGCAAACTTTTATTGGCCATTATCCTGCCCTGAATATGGTGCAATCACCCCAAATGCAGTAAAACTTGGTCGTTTTTCACAATGTTTCCCTGTGTAACTGACAAATTTATTGGCACCATAAAAAGGGCACATTTTTTAAAAAAAATCCCAAGGGTGTCTTAGAAGTACTGGTGTCAAACATGCTCCTGTTTTCATTACTGTCCAGGCCACCACAGGGCCCAGCTAGACTCACTGTCTTCTCTCTTCCTTTTAAAGTTAGATCACGCTGGAAATTTACATCTGCAACTCTCGCTTATACCAGGATGGAGTGGCTGCCAAGACCCAGACTGGCAGGTCTGCCCCATTTGTGTGGGGCAGACAAAGAGGGACATGCGGTGAGGGTTGGGGGGTGCTGCTGCATGCATGTACCTCTTTGGTCCTTTAAATAGCAAGTGCCACCTCACACTTGCCTGGGTACTAGTGCCACATTCAAAGATGTAAGTCTCTGGAGCCACCATATAGGTTTTAGAGTGTGGAGGCTGACATTTCAGATGATGCATACCTGGCCTGCTTCTTCTCTGTTCTTCACCAGTATCATGCCCTTCAAGTGTCCCAATTTTCCCAGGACATCCTGGAATTATGGAAGGCACCCCAGCTTCTGATTTGAGCCTGGAATGTCCCGTTCTCCCTCCCCTTCCAGGGCCTAATAATGCTAAGTGGATGGCAAGGTGGGGCTTTTCTTTGCGTTTCCTCACTCCCAGAAGTTAGGGTCATTAAAACGGAGCACAGCAACTTCATATTCATATCACAGAAATTGTGCATTACTGGACATTGTAGGGTTGCCATATTTCAAAAAGTGAAAATTTGGAGACAAAAGTTGTTGAGTTGTTTGAGGAATTTCACCAAAAAATCAGCACTTCTGACATAGGTTGCCCCAGACATTTTTTCCCCAGTTTTTGGAAATTCCGCCCCAACGCTATTTCTGAAGGACGAATCCCAGATATATCCAAGAAACCCCAGATGTATGGCAGCCCAATTAATGGGGGAAAGAAGAGGAGAGGATATTTTTTTCGGCAGCATTCTGTTACATGAGATATACAGAGCACTCCCTTGCTACAGAAAGCCGGCGTAAGCTACCCCTATTCCAAACTCTGTTCAGGAGGAATTTGACTTTTTGCTGGCTTAGTTCCACTGGCTTGCTAGGTGAAGCTGAAATGAGTTTGAAACAGATGTATGTTTCTTCTTGCCCTGTCCTGTCCCAAAGGCGGTTTTAGGGTAGGGCAACCGGTTTGGCCCACCTTGGGTGCTGTGCTAAAGGGGGCGCCCCAACAATGCTGTACAACAGAGCATGAGAGGCAGGGGCCACTGAATTTTAGCATCACGCAGGGCTCCACTGACATTTGTGAGCCCAAAGTCTGCCACTGCCTGCCCACTCCATATACCCTTCACACCCACTTGGAATGACCTTTGGGGGGGGGCTTATACCACCTAGGCCAGTGATGGCGAACCTATGACATGCGTGTCAGACGTGACACGCAGAGCCCTCACTGCTGGCACACACCCCATCAGCCCATTCACGCTGTTGTTGTTGTTTCCCCCCCCATTTGTTCTCCCGCTCCTCCTCATGCTACAGCTTGTCTCCGCTGTTAAAACCCGTTGTCTCCGCTGTCGAAACCCAGATCCTTTTTTGTTGTTGTACCAGAGATAGGTTTTTTAACCCATTCTGTGTTGTTTTTTCTGGCGCTTTGGCAGACGATGATCGGGTGTAACAGCGTTCATTTTTTAACCTGTTCTGTGCTGTTGGGTCTTTTTTTTTTGCGCTTTGGCAGACTATGTCGGTGCTGCATGTTAGTTCCAGCGAAGGTATTATTCGTCATTTATTTCTGTTCTCTTTCCCCCCCCAAAAGTGCAGCAGCTTTGGGGCATGCCCCCCCCAAAAAGCAACTTTTGCCCCCCCCCCCAAAAAACCTCCAAAACTTTGGTCAGCAGCTTCCCCAAAAAAGCTCAACAACTCTGGGCACTTTGTGATAAATAAGGGGTTTTTGGTTTGGTTAAATAATTAGTTTTTGGTTTATTAAATACAGTTATATATTACAATTATACATTTTTGTTATTTAAACTATAAATATTGCGAAATTATGGTTTTTTTTCTCAAAGTGACACACCACCTGAGTTATGCAGGTCCACCCGATACTTGCTTTCATTTCATTTTTCTGCATTTGCGCATTGTTTGAATACCGAAAAGATCAAATATAGGAATTAAATTCAGCTGTGTATGACTGTTTGTGCATACTTTCCAGGCCTGGAAAACGTCAATATAGCACTTAATCAATGCTATCTATAGAGGAATATCCCTTTAGCATAGAATATAGCCAAATAACACTATTTCTGGCCAGTTTGGGATTTTGTTCCCGCTTTAGATTCCCAAGAGGCTAAGAAAGAAAGAGTTCCACATGAGGAGATCAACTTCTGCTTCTTTTCACACTGTATGTCAACCAGCATGACATCATGCAATAAGAACTCTTATCTTATCCACACTGGGCTTATCTGTACTGCTGACTTAAACTGGTTTTAAGAGCCCTTCATTTCTCTCAGGTGCCTTGGGGAGGCACTAGGGAGTGCACTAGGGAGGCAATCTAGAAACAGCATTCCTTTGGAATATTCACCTGCCCACCACCACCACCACCACAGATAAAAATTTTCACAAAGTGCGGTGTGTGCTTTTGGCATTTGTTAAAAAGCCACTTCCGCGCTTGCGTCGGAGGTGGGGTTGTGGGCCAGCCCGACTGTACCATCGCGTAGGGGCTGAGAGTTCAGCCCCTGCGCGATGGTGCGCTCCCGCCTGCGTCACACCCCGACCAGCCAATGAGGCTGGTCGGGGCGGGGCCACACCGTTTAAAGGCCCCCGCAGGCGGGAGAGCTTCCTCTTCCCTTCGCTGTTCGCCGGAGCGAACAATTCCTTTATATTTGCCTTCTTTTTGCGTTTGCTTTCTCCCCTGTTTCTTAGCTGTTTTTTGTTTGCAGGTTTCTAACAGGAACGCAGCAACTTCGTGCGGGAGCCGGCTACTTTTCTGCAATCGCCCGTCAGCTGTTTAAACGTCTGAGGGAGAGGAGCCTGCCTGCGGAGGTGGGGTTCCTCCATTCATCCATCCATCCGGTTGCTGGGTTTGAGGCGGCTGCCTCCCCGCAACGTTTACAGCGCCGAGGAGCCGGCTACCGCCAGTCAGCTGTTCCTGCAATCGCCCGTCAGCTGTTTAAGCGTCTGAGGGAGTTCATCCATTCATCCGGTTGCTGGGTTTGAGGCGGCTGCCTCCCCGCAACGTTTACAGCGCCGACGTCGTGCTTGGGAGCCTTTGCCCGCGTGGTTTGGTGAGCTAGCCGCATTAGCGGTGAAGATTTCCACTCACCCCTTTAGTTAACCCCCTTTGAATTACTTTATTTCCTTGAGCCTTAGCCAGCCGCTTCTGTGGCCCCAATCTCCCCCCCAGCAGTTCCAGGTCCCCTTTTCGTAGCTTCAGGGTAAGCCCTCCAGCGCTAGTGCGGCTCCGACCCCGCTTTCTGCTTGCGGTTCTCTTTTCCCTTACCTGGGTCTCCTAGGAGCCTCATTGCATGGCTGCTTAAAATTACCCCCAACATAGCCTTGCAACCTGCGCCGGGTCCCGTCGGCCATCTTGAGTGGGTCTGTGTGCGTGGTGTCTCTGCCTGTGAGGCCATTTTGTGTGTGGCCACGTGTGTATGCTGGCGGCCGCCATCTTGAATGAGGCTTTAAGAGTGCTGTCTTTGCCTGGGAGGCCATTTCGTGTGTGGCCACGTGTGTCTGCTGGCGGACGCCATCTTGAGTGAGGCTTTAAGAGTTCGGTCTGGCAGCCATTTTGAGTGTGGCCTTTTGTTAGCAGTCCCGGTAGCCGCTTTGAATCGAGGCGTGCATTTACCACAATAAGAAACAGTACTTGGGAGCTTTTGTTACCGGCATCAGCAGCTATCTCGGTTTAAGGCCTGCATTGCCCGCGTATTAATTCACCTTTATTACAATAAAGTGATCTAGGCATCGGTATAAGTGCTGTAGCCTTGAAGTAATTAGTGACCCTAGATTAAATTGGTTGGTGATCTATTGCATCTTATCAGTGGTTAATTACATTGCTCAATTAATTATCAGAAAAATTAAGTGAGTCCTTGAGTTTACCATAGCGGAATTAAATTGCAGATTATAAATTAGCTAATTAAGGATTTAACAAAATAAAAAATGGCTTGCTAGTGAGCTACAGGGGACCGGGGGCCATTTTGAGTGTGTCCACGTGCGTCTACTGGCGGCCGCCATTTTGAGAGGGAGTTCCTTGTGGCTCACGTTTGGCAGTCATTTTGAGTGCGGCTTTTGAGTGGCCAGCATCGGCAGCAGCCCATTTTCTGCGCCTTAACTAATTTTGAATAATTCAAGCCAAGTGTAGGACTTAATTTCTAAATTAGTTTGTTAACCTTGATTGGATTCCGGTTTTGATTAAGGCTATCAGGGGAAACACATTAACTGTTTACCCTGTCTGCATAGGAATTGCTTGGCGGAATATAATTAAGTTAGTGGCATTTCTCTAAGGGGTAGCTGAGCTTAATGGTTTTAATTAGATTTGCAATTTTAAATTCACGTTAAGCCTCCATTGCATTACCTTACCAGTTGATCGTGAGATAAAGTATTAATTTGCTAATAAATTTGCTAATTAAAGTAGTAATTTGCTAATTATATGATACGGAATTTCATTATTTCAGAATTTGAATTTATTCGGATGAGGCATAATTGATTGGGCATACTTCTCGGATACATTAATTAATTAATTAATTAATTATCAAGGTAGCGTGAATTTAATAAATAAATAAAATAATAATAATAATAAAAAATATATGTATATAAAATTTAAATAAATAAATAAAAAAATAATAAACAAAAAAAAAATAATAACTAAATAATAATAAATTATAAATCAAATAATAAATTGATAATAATAATAGAATAAAAAAAAAAATTAAATAACTATATATATATATATACATATAGATTAAGGCACGCACATACACACACGCAGACATACACATATATACATATATAAATACATACACAGGCACACATAACACATACACACGCATACACACACGCACACCGACACACTAGCACATATACACAAACACATATAGGGGAGATCAGGAAAGTTTGGGCGTAATTCTCGCGAGCTTGGTCCAGCACCTTTCCGAGCATGGCTCCTAAGCGTGCGCAGCTTAAGGCCCCTTCTAAGGGCCCTGCGGCCCGTGACAAGACCGAGGCCCTGGTGCGAGTGGTCTCCACACTGCAAAAAACTCAGCTGGACGTTTGCAAGCAGCTTGCGGCCATTGCAAAAACGCTTGCGCCTGCGGCCACCGACACACAGGAGGATCCTCGCGAGTTACAGGACGAGCCAGGTGAGTCGCAGGATTTCATCCTTGACACCGGTTTGACAGAAAGCGATTTGCCCTGTACCTCTGCTTCTCTTTTTTCCAGCTCTAGTTCCGACCGGGGTAGCAACGTGAGCCAAGCCCCGCGGACACGAAGGCAGAAGGCGCGCGCTAATGCCTCCAACTCACAAGGGCAGGGGGAGGGGTCTCATTCTGCAGGTTCTTCCACTCAGCCGTCGGCAGGTCACCGGGCGGCCCAGCTTGAGCAAGCCCTGGTGCAGCAGGGGCCCGGGGATTCCGATACGTCTGGGGACGATGGTACTTCCAGACCTGGAGGAGGTACCGAGAATGAGCCGAGGATCGAGGAAGAGCGTCAAGGAGGGAAAGCCAGGAAGAAGACCGAAAAGCGCAAGAGGAGCAAGGACGACTCGGACGATTCAGGTACGACCTCCGAATCGGATGGCGACATACCGATGGAGGATTATTGGGGGATTGCGGAAGACCAGACGGGCCTTCCTCTTTGGATACATAGGCGGAGATCAAGCGCCCATCGCAAGGGTTTTAGAGGGACCTTAGAATGGAGGGATGGCGCCTTAGTGCCAGATTCAAAATATTCCACCAACTCTGACACTGACATTTTCTTGGGTTCGCATTTGTCAAATAAAAAGAGGGAAAAGATTTTGAACGGGGATTTTATTGATGTTTTCACCCTTTTGCCTTTGTCGCGCACATTGGGAAAGGGCGAAAAGAGGAAGGACTACGGTAGGCGCAGATATAAGACCCCCCGCGCCGACCGTACGTTCGAAAACTGGTTAGATGGCATCCACATCTGGGCGGCAGTTATCTCTGCTGCATACCCCAAGAGGGCCTTGCACTTGTGGGCCTATGTAGCTGACGTTAGGTTGGCAAATAAGATGGCCGGGGAGGCGGCGGCTTTAAACTACGATGAAGACTTTCGTAGGAACGCGTCTCAGAATCCAAAGACCAGATGGGATCAGCGCAACCAGCATTTTTGGAGTTACCACGTGGTCCCATACGTGGAAAGGAAGCAGACGGATCCCCCTAAGTCTGGCAGGTTTGAACCCAGGAGGGACCCGCGCCGCAGGGTCTGCTGGGAATATAATAAGGGCATCTGTCAGCGGCCCAATTGTAAATATACGCATGAATGCGAGAAATGTCTAGGACAGCACCCTGGAGTGTCATGTTTCAAAGGGAGGCAGTCCTTTCGCGGCGGGCGAGGCAATTCTCACCAGGGCCCCAGGCACGCAGGTGGCGCCCCCCAGGGAACAGGCAGCAATCGGTTCTAATACATCACTCACTCTGTCTCTCTCCCCTATAAAGCTCGGCCCCCTGAAACTCCTTTTAGATCACTATCCCAATAGAAAGGCGGCTACCTACCTCTGGGAGGGGTTCTCCTCCGGTTTTAGAATCCCAGTAAAAATCCCACCCCTTTCGAGCAACCCCCCCAATCAGAAATCTGTTAGGGAAAGACCCGACATAGCGATTAGGAAAATCAACAAGGAGATTACGGCGGGTCGCGTGGCGGGTCCTTTTGCAGTGCCTCCCATACCCGAACTCCACATTTCCCCTTTGGGAATAGTCCCTAAGAAAGCGCCAGGCGAATTTAGGCTCATTCATAATCTCTCTCATCCGAAGGGCAGATCCGTAAATGATGGCATACCCCAGGAGCTTTGCACGGTGAAATATGCCTCCTTTGACCAGGCAGTGAAGCTTGTAAGGCAATTTGGTAAGGGTGCCTTGTTGGCAAAGTGTGACATCGAATCAGCATTTCGCCTCCTGCCGGTTCACCCACAGGACTTCAGATGGCTGGGCTTTAGGTTCGACGGGGCATATTTCATCGACAAAGCCATGCCTATGGGTTGTTCCGTGGCATGCTCTGCATTTGAGGCCTTTAGCACGTTCCTGGATTGGGCCCTGCGCTTTAAAACTGGCCTTTCTGGAGTCTCGCATTATTTGGATGACTTTCTCTTCGTGGCTAGGGCAAATAGTACGGAGTGTGCAGGCCTGATGCAAGCATTTTCGGCCCTTGCTTACGAGCTGGGGGTGCCGTTAGCAGCAGATAAAACTGAAGGGCCCGTCTCACGTTTAACTTATTTAGGTATAGAATTAGACACAGTAGAGCAAACGTCTCGTTTGCCTGCGGACAAAATTAAGGGCCTTAAGGAGACTATTAGACAGCTCATCCCCTGCAAAAAACTTACACTTAGACAGATCCAATCTCTCTTGGGTCACCTGAATTTCGCGTGCAAGGTAATATCACCAGGCCGCCCCTTCTGCCTGCGATTAGCCAGACTTACGGCAGGTTTAACAAAGCCCTTCCACAGGAAGCGACTCCCTCGAGGCGTTAAGGCTGACCTGGAGTCCTGGCTTACATTTCTGGAGAATTATAACGGAGTTTCCCTGTGGCAGGACAGCTTGGTTCTGCATTCCGATTTTCAGGTACAGTCAGACGCGGCTGGTTCTTTGGGTTTCGGAGTCTATTTCAAAGGTAAATGGTGTGCGCAGCATTGGCCGGCCAGCTGGCAGGGCACAGACATTACACGCGATTTAACTTTCTTAGAGTTTTTCCCCATAGTTGTAGCAGTGCACCTATGGTCCGCGGAATTCAGGGATCGGCGAGTCTGCTTCAGAACCGACAACCAAGCGGTGGTCAGCGTCCTCGCTCGCCAATCATCAAGATCTCCGAGAGTGTCATCTCTCTTACGCCATTTTGTCCTACTCAGCTTGAAATTCAACATGCATTTCTCAGCCAAATTTGTGCCTGGGCTTAACAATAATATCGCAGATGCTTTGTCTCGCTTCCAGATGGACCGCTTCCGCTCGTTGGCACCAGAGGCACGCCTGTGGCCAGAGCCGTTCCCGGAACATCTATGGAACCTTGGGAGCGCGAAATTCTGAAGGGAGTATTTGCGTCGGTTGCCCCCTCTACCCTTAACTCGTATAAGCGGGCCTGGTCAGATTTCAATAAGTTTAGGCAGAAAGGAACCACGGGTCCTTCTCCTGGTCCGCCTTCCCAGGAAGAGGTTATGCAATTCATGGTGCATTTGAGGAATCTGGGGCGAGCCGCTAGGACCCTTCAAATTCACGCAGCAGCCATAACATTCTTCTCAAAATCACTTTATTTCATAGACCCGTGCGATAACTTCCACTTACGCAGGGCTATGGAGGGCTGGCGTCGGCTCCAGCCTCCAGCCAGTGACAACAGGCGGCCTATCACGTTTGACATGTTGGTTCAGATACACAAGCAATTGAGAATCCTTTGCTGGTCGAAATTCGAGGCGCGCTTATTTTCAGCTGCGTTTTCGATTGCCTACTTGGGGCGCTCAGAGTAGGGGAGGTGGTCTGCGAGGACCAATCGGATGGTGTCACACGGGGTATTCTAATAGGGGATGTGTCACTGTCCGACACCCAGGTTCTAGTACACATCCGACGTTCAAAGACCGACCAGAAGGGAAAGGGTGCCGTTGTACGCCTCCCTGCGACAGGGGCCGCGGGTCCGTGTCCAGTAAAAGATACCAGGAGGTTCCTTCATCTGCGTCCGGCAGGCCCAGGTCCCTTCCTTATTCACCCGGACAAGGCCAGGCTTAC
Source organism: Zootoca vivipara (assembly GCF_965207765.1). Classification (NCBI taxonomy): domain Eukaryota; kingdom Metazoa; phylum Chordata; class Lepidosauria; order Squamata; family Lacertidae; genus Zootoca; species Zootoca vivipara. The sequence continues at coordinate 24,781,870 of NC_142591.1, forward strand.
CCGCCAGCAGTTCACCAGGGTCATGCGCAAGGCCATCGCCTCTTGCGGGTATAACCCTACCGAATTCTCACCCCACTCCTTCAGGATTGGTGCAGCTACTTCAGCCATGCACCTGGGCCTTTCTTCCGAGAGGATTCAGGACCTGGGAAGGTGGAAATCAAACGCATACAAAAAGTACATTCGTACGTAGCATACAGCTGATCCCAGGTTGTCACTTTGTTTTCCAGGTGGCCGGATAGTGCGCGTTTGGATAGCCGGGCACAGCGTGGTTCATTGGGCCCGCGAAAGGGCGATGGAAGTGGGCCTGGGGCACGGGCTGGGCCTCCCAGCATCCGTGAGAGTGTCTTGGATTGCAAAGAGAGGCATGAAGTGGAACGAGCTGTTGCCGACCCTCGAAAGCCGGGCTGCTTCACTTGGCTACCCTGACCTGCTTGTGCTGCAGTTAGGGGAAAACGACCTTGCCTACCGTAACGCAGTGGACTTGAAGTTGCAAATATTCCGTGATTTTGATACCCTATTGGATTCCTGCCCGGGGATGACGGTGCTTTGGTCATCCTTGCTGGAGAGGCGCATTTGGCGCGATGGACGTTGCCCGATCGCTATGAACAGAACTAGGCGGCGCTTGAATTCTTTCGTGATCCGCAGAGTGTTAGCCTTGAATGGCCGCGTAGTCTCGCACCCAACCCTAAAACAGAGTGAAGCAGCCCTGTATCGTCATGACGGTGTGCATCTATCGCCTATGGGGAATGATATCTGGCTCGAAAACATAATTACAGCAATCCACGATTGGCTACATGTTAGTGTACATAACTAGGCGAATAAGAGATTAGGACCACAGCCCCCCTTAATAACGTTATAATATTAAATAATTGAATAATGTTTATGTTATACCCACGAATTGGCAAGAGATGACTACATGTGAGCGGATTGGCGGCGAGCCAGGGTGGGCTCGAGTGGCGGTTAGGCGTTGGAAATTTGCATAACAATCAGTGGAGGAGGGGCAAGTACGTCATCAGCTGCCCTATCTTGGAGAGGTAATTCCGTTAAAGGATTCCGGGGGCGAGGCTTGGTCCTGAGCCGGGAGTTGCCTGGGCCGTAAGGCACGCCCCATCGGTGGCCACAGGAGGAGCTCTAGTAGATCTACGTCGCGGGGCTCCTTTCTGGTGGTTAACTTCTCACAGACTTCAACACACGGGTTGGAGTCGGATATAGTCTGGTAGGTTCCAACGCCTAAGCCAATTCCGCTCTACATGCATATTTAATAAAGTTGTGGCCTTAACCACCCAATTAATTAAATCTTAACCTGGCGTCATGAGTCTTTATTCTGGGGAAGGAGGGCATATCGCCACACAAAGCCACTTCCGCGCTTGCGTCGGAGGTGGGGTTGTGGGCCAGCCCGACTGTACCATCGCGTAGGGGCTGAGAGTTCAGCCCCTGCGCGATGGTGCGCTCCCGCCTGCGTCACACCCCGACCAGCCAATGAGGCTGGTCGGGGCGGGGCCACACCGTTTAAAGGCCCCCGCAGGCGGGAGAGCTTCCTCTTCCCTTCGCTGTTCGCCGGAGCGAACAATTCACCCGCCCGCCCACCCCTTAATAAGAGGCAAGGGGACGCTGCTATGGACGTCAGTTGGTTGCCCTGGCTGGCCAGGGGGCTGGGTAGGATTTTTCCCATACTGGGTTAGCCATGATGGGTTTTTCGCCTACCTCGTAGCATGTCGTCACAACTTAGGTTAGGCGGTTAGGCGTTGGAAATTTGCATAACAATCAGTGGAGGAGGGGCAAGTACGTCATCAGCTGCCCTATCTTGGAGAGGTAATTCCGTTAAAGGATTCCGGGGGCGAGGCTTGGTCCTGAGCCGGGAGTTGCCTGGGCCGTAAGGCACGCCCCATCGGTGGCCACAGGAGGAGCTCTAGTAGATCTACGTCGCGGGGCTCCTTTCTGGTGGTTAACTTCTCACAGACTTCAACACACGGGTTGGAGTCGGATATAGTCTGGTAGGTTCCAACGCCTAAGCCAATTCCGCTCTACATGCATATTTAATAAAGTTGTGGCCTTAACCACCCAATTAATTAAATCTTAACCTGGCGTCATGAGTCTTTATTCTGGGGAAGGAGGGCATATCGCCACACAAACATAGATTTTTGCTTGCCATTTCCTAGCCATTAATACTAGATCACATTGCCCTGTTTCTGTGATACTTGGGGAGAGTGGGGGGTTAAGACAGCTTTGGTTTTGTGGTGTTGTGTTACTGGTTTTGCCTTATTGAATGTTTCGACATCGACTTTCTACTGTAAACCACTTAAGATTTTTTTATATATACTGTAAGCAGCCTATAAATTTATCAGTTATAAATAAATAAGTCACAACAAACATAAACACCCCAATCCCAATTCCCAGGGTTCTTAGATGGAATCGAAAACACTTAAAGTGGTATAAAATTAACGTGGGTAATTCTTCAGTTACAATCAAGACTGGGTTCCATTGTCACTGTCTAGGGCAGGCATCTCCAACCTGCAGCCCTCCAGATGTTTTGGCTTACAACTCCCATGATCCCTAGTGTAAGGGTGACTTCCTACAGGGAGCCAGCCCCCATCATCCTGATGTCCACCTCGTCAAGTACAGAGAGCACCAGTGGTTCTGAAGCAGCCAGAGGGGGAGGGGGAGACTCGGAGGAGGAGAGAAATCAGAGGGAGGAACAATGGGAAAGCTCGGGGGCAGAGGGATGCAGGCAGACGCTTAGGGATGCTGCAGAGCCAGGGCACCGATGGCTGAGGGAGGAAGCTGAAAGGGCATCACTCCTTCCGGCGCCAGAAGTAAGGAGAGCGCCGCAATGCAGGTCAAGGGGGCGGCGTTTTGGGGTGCCCAGACTACTTTGCTGGCATAGGAACAGACGTACACCATTGCCGGATTCTGATTTGGGATGAGAGATCATGTTTTAAGCTGTCTCTACACTGTAAATAAATAGCACAATAAACGTCTTTGAAGACAAACTGGACTCAGGCAGAGCTACTCTAGAGTAGCCACGAAGACCCTCTGACACCTAGCTTACAGGGCCAGCACAACAGCTGTTGGGAACTTCAAGGTCCCTGCTCTCCCTTCTTATGATCTTTATACTGGACCTGGAGACTCCAATAGAGAGCATTCCATGGCAAGGAGGGCAAATGACAGGGCAGGAGCTACATGGAGCAGGGCCTTTTCACTGGTGGTGCCCATTGTATGGCTTGCTCTTCCCAGACCTGCTCTCTTTTGGCCTGTATTTTGGAGCTTTATAATTTAGGAAGACTTTGGAAGAACTGGTTGACAAGTCTTTATCAGTCGCTGACGTATGAGCAAGCGAATTTTATTTGCTGCTATTCTGGGCTTCTGCTGCACCAGGGTTTACACCAGCGTAATAGAGTTGTAATCCAAATGCAGACAGCAACAGCTGTTGTGACATAGCAGCAGCGACAGCCACTCCCATAGCACCCTTCAAAATTCTGCCATTACCTACCAACCACAATGATGCACATCAATGAGGCACATTCGCCAGGCAGGGAAGGCACCAATCGACAACTGCCGCAACCATGATGATGTGGCCTTGCACAGTTCACACCCCTTGACACATAATTTACCAGTGGGGAGATAGGTTTCCGGGTGGGAGTTGATCATGGTGAGGGTTTGCCAAGCATGCATTCCTCTCAGCACATTTCTCCCTTTTATCCTGAGTTCGAGCATCTTAGTCCATGACACCTTTGGTAAAGGTTGTTCTCCAACTGGAGCGTTCACAGGCCAGTGTTTCCCAATTGTTGTTGTTTATACTACTTTTTTTTTTATTTGCCTTGAGAGAGTCTTTAAACCTCTTTTGTTGACCGCCAGCATTACACATTCTGTTTTCAAGTTCAGAATAGAGTAGCTGCTTTGGAAGACGATAATCAGGCATCCCCACAACATGACCAGTCCAATGAAGTTGATGTTGAATAATCATTGCTTTGACACTGGTGATCTTTGCTTCTTCCAGTACACTGGATGATAGAGCAAGTGAGGGCTAAACAGCAACAGGATAGCAACATACATTTGTAATCTCAAGGCTTAGAGCTCCAATAGAGAAGATTCAAAGCCAAATACATATCGGGAACAAGTGCAACCCACTACAGGTTCGTTTTCACTTTGGGTTCTGTGCACATGCTGGTAGGTGCTTGTGAGCTTCTTGTACGCAACTAGTTGGCAAATCTGAGAATAGAAAGGTAGATTCAATGGGCCAAAGCAGCATGGCTCTTGATATTTTTATTTGTTTCTTTAAAGAATTGCTATACCATCTTGAGAGCCAGTGTGGTGTAGTGGTTAAGAGCGGTAGACCCGTGATCTGGTGAACTGGGTTCGTGTCCCCGCGCCTCCTCCACATGCAGCTGCTGGGTGACCTTGGGCTAGTCACACTTCTCTCTGAAGTCTCTCAGAGTGGTTGTTGTGCCACTTTGAGACTCCTTAGGGTAGTGATAAAGCAGGATATCAAATGCAAACTCTTCTTCTTCTTCAGCGAAGAAAGGCTTCTAAATCAGCGCAAACAAGATAGTCCCTGCATTCAGGCTTTCAATCTCTAAAGATATGATACCAAAGGAAAATAGGAGGGAGGAGGGAATAAGCAGATTCAGGTTTAAGTTCCTGGCTACAGGTTCTTATAATAACCTCCTGGAGTGGAAAACGTCAAAGACAAACAGCCCAAAGTTGGTGACTTCTCAGCTGGGAGTAAACTACAACCATGTTCTCCATGGCTTGGGAACATGTCAGAGGATTGGGAAGGCATCAGATCTGAATGATTCCCTTCTCTTTTCAGTTGTGCTGATACTGGAGCTCCAATGATGGCAGAGTAAGAGCTGCAGCAGCTGCAGAGGGAAGGGATCCAACATCTCTTCTGTAGTTCTAAACCAGGCATCCCCAAACTGCGGCCCTCCAGATGTTTTGGCCTACAACTCCCATGATCCCTAGCTAACAGGACCAGTGGTTGGGGAAGATGGGAATTGTAGTCCAAAACATCTGGAGGGCCAAAGTTTGGGGGTGCCTGTTCTAAACCCTCTCTGAAGTCAGAGCACACTCTCTGTCCTGTAAGTGGAACATCTGGTGCTACCTATGCATGCAGAACGCCCTAGGAAAATAAATAGCTCTTTGCCCAGCACCAAAATGACATCTGTGCAGGTGCCAGACAAACCTCTCTGGGAAGCGGATTCCATAATTAGGGTGCCACCACTGAGAAGATCCTTTCCCCCCCCTCACTTCGGATGGTGGGGGTACCTACAGAAGGCACTCTATATAGAACATCTCAACATATGGAGATAGCTTCTCCCTCAAGTCTCCTGGTCATTGTGAACTTCTTTGAAGGTCAAGATCTATAAATTTTACTGGTGGAGTTGTCTTTCCCTGGAAGACAAAGAGGGGTATCTGGGTTGCTTCAAACAAGCAAGCTACAGCAGCATTGTGAGAAAAGTTCCTTGCACAGACATGTGAATCATGGCAGGATCATCCAGTTGAAAACAATAATTTGGACCCCCCTCTCCAGAGCATTGATGCTTATACGGGCAACCAGATAAACATACATGCATTTCTAAGAAGCCCAAGACCACAACCATAGCACCCTACTCACCACTAAGAATCTCTGAGACGAACCTGGTGTCCCTATATGATTCATTGAAATATATTTAAAATTTCAACATAAAAAATGGGAGAGACAAATCAATTCCAGTTTCCAGCACTCTTCTCCAATGGTCAGTAGTGCTGTAAAGGAATATTGGCATCCCTGATAAAGGAGCGGCTCAGTAGAAATTAAATTTTAAAAGGATGGAGTAAGATATATTGATCCCAACCTTTCCAGAGTGTAAAATATTAACCAGAGGGCCTTTATTTTACACCAGACAGAGCTATTAGATCAATTAAAAACAAGGGAAACTTGGCTGCAAGCATGTGGAAAACAGCTCTGATTGAAGTCTTAATTTCACCTGTTCCCCCCCCCCCCCATTGATATCCGTTAAGTTTGAGAAGATTAATTTGGGTATTTAAGCAGGAAAAGGAAAAGAGATTTTCCTTCACTTATACATGTGCATTAAAGAAGACTATGGCTAAGAAATCCCAAGCAACATAGGTAAAATGCTCATTCTTATGTTTCGGCCTGAACACAAAAGCATCCCAGATGTTCCTCTGTTTGTTATTAAGCTGCTGTGGTAAAGGAGTCATAGCATGGAAATGGAAATGGTCCAACAAACAGCATTATTTGACTAAGGCGCGATTTGAAATCCATGCTTAGTCACATATTTCTTGAGAAGTTGTTGGGAGATGATGGAGGAAAAGGTGTGCCTTTAAAGTACTATGATACCACTTTAAACAGTCATGGCTTCCCCCAAAGAATTCTGGGAGCTGTAGTTTGTTAAGGGCCCTGAGAGTTGTTAAGAGACCCCCCCCCCAATTCCCCTCACAGAGCTACAATTCCCAGAGTTCCCTGTGAAAAAGGACTGATTGTTAAACCACTCAGAATTATAGCTCTGGGCAAGGGTTGAAATAGATAAGTGTGCTTATCTTTTCCTGAAGTTGAAACATGATAGTCAGCCACAGGAATAAGAAGGGGAACGAAATAAATGAATCCATAGCTAAGGGTTTTTTAAAAAAGCAGGAAGGGGAAGGAACTGGTGAGCTAAGAGTCTGATTTGAAGGTCTTGTGAAACAATGCCAAAATCGCAGTCAAGGCTCTGAATTTCCAATCTACCTATCCATAGTGTTAGGGGCTTCATAAACTGGATGCTTACTTGGAAGAAGTTACTATTTCTACAGTAACTGTACACAAAGTAACCAAAATAGGGGGTGTCTCTATTCTGTTTTTAGTGTAACCATCTACTGTATTCATGAAAGGCCTTCCAAATTTAGAGTTCCGGAATTCCTGATCCCGGTCACAGAATGGCTTTCTAGAATTTGTAAAATTTGTCATGGTGAATTTTGAAGTGTAGATACTTGCCATACCCAGGTTCCCATAACCTCATATCTTCTAAGGCTGTACAATAAAAAGTAACTTTTTACCAATGCGGGGAGTATGGCTTCGATACCAAGTCAGTTCCTCACCTCCCAACTTCCCCACCTACCCATGAGCCATAGCTGCCAAGTTTTCCCTTTTCTCGCGAGGAAGCCTATTCAGCATAAGGGAAAATCCCTTTAAAAAAGGGATAACTTGGCAGCTATGCCATGAGTTTGCTTAACATTTTCAGCTTGATAAAGACTCCTTGCTCACTATCTTGTGGGTTGGTCAGAAGAAGTAGATTTTGGATATTTTTTGTTCCCCCGAAATGAGAATGAGAAATGTTGCATGTAACAATTATTCAGGAAAAGCAAATCTATCTCTATGGGAAGCACTGTTGCTGCTTCAAATAAATAAATAAAGCCTAAGGAATTAGCAGAGTCCTTCAGATTTGGTTTGTCTTGTCCTTTTGTAAAAAGATTAATGAAATTTCAAAGGAGAGTAAATTGCTATTGGAAGGCATATTGAAAAGAAGGAACTGTAGCCAAAAGTAATTAAGATATTTTCAAGATTTTATTATTATTATTTACAAAAATCAATTGCGGTTCCACATCCAATTCCTTTAAAAATAGCTTCAGCCAGTATTCCCAGTGTGTAAAACTGTAAAAGCTCCAACAAATTTCTGTCCAAACCTGATTAGTTTCTCATTAGCAGGATAAATGTCTCCAATAAGCACTCTGCTTGGCTCCATTTTTGGGACTTAAAAAATATATTCGCTTTCAAGTTTCATACTTAAAAGGGTACACCTGGTGCAAGAGAAAAGGGAAGCATTTCCATTAGCAAGACTGATAATATCTTAAAACACAAATACCTTTAGCCATATTTTACACTGCTCTGATAGATCTCTTTAAGGAAAGGACAGAACGCCCAAATTAGTGTCACGTAGTGTGTCGTTAGTGAAATGGTCCTGAGCACTGTCCGGTTCAGTTTTCTTGGGTGAATTTCAGTTACTGGGACTTTAGACAAAGTGCTTTTTTGAGTCCAGCCAACCACTTGTGTACTCTACAAAATCTAGCAAGAAGGGGGTGATTGGCTGGCTCAGGGGGTCTTCCTTATCAAGAGAGAAAATGTTTCTTTACCCACTCCTGAAGAAACCGAAACTGCCCCCAGAATATGTTAACAACTACAGGGGTGTTATGTACTGAGCTCAACCCTAGAACAATAGGATCCAGAATCAGCAACCTGATTGGTCCGCAGGAGCCACCCAATCCAACTCCAGGTGGAAGTGAATCAGCAACCTGATTGGCCTGCAGGAGCAGCCAGTCAGGCTGCTGGCAGAAGTCAATCCACAATCTGATTGGCCCACAGGTGTAGCCCTGAAGTAGCCAATCACGCAAGGCCCATTGTGTAAATAATGTATGTAAGCAGATGTTTTTGGGAAAAGAGCCATTCTTCTCTTCTTCTCCTTTGATGACTATGAGCTGAATAAAGAGCATGAAATTCACTCTCGACTCCGAGTATTTTTCAAGGGTGTTGTTTCTTTCTTGGGCAAGTGTCTTGAGAGAGCAGAGGCCAGGCAATTGCAGTCATTCTTGAATGAAACAGATCTCTAGATCCATAGATCCATTTCACTTGAGCATCAGGCCCAGTTTTGGGATGAAACTGCCTTGATTACTTTGTGGGATGCCCTTTGATGGAGGAGAGACAGGAGGAGTGTGACTATGTCAGTTCTTCTTTTGATATCATCAATCATGGCTCTGGCTCATAGTCTGTTTCCAGGTCCAGCTTAGTCTTGTTTACACCAGCTTTCCTTAACCTGGTGCCTTCCATATGTTTCTGGACTAGAGCTCCCATCAAGTCCAAGGTCAAGGATTATGGGAGTCGTGGTCCAAAGCATTGTGGGGTAAGCAGCCTCCTATAATTAATGCATGAAAGGGGTTAAGACCATAGAGTAAGCTGTCCTGCCAGGCTTAGCTAGGTCACACACACACACAGTGCCGGTGCAGTGTCAGAGCAGGTTTCAAGGTTTATTCTCAGGCGTATAAATAATTGTAATTAGTTAAGCATTGGCACTGCTATTCACACCTTGGCATGCAGATTACTGAGGCAGTGGGTTGTCTTTGTGGTACCCTAAGTGGAGACACCGATCAAAACCTGCATCTCATCTCCCTTGGGTCTATAATAACTAGGTCGACATCAGTGGAGGCAGCCCAAACTGAAGGCAAGGAGGCACTAGCAGCAATGTGACTCTGAGTCTGTTGAAACAACTATCCTCTTCTGGGGCTTTCATTCACTGTATGAAATAAAACACAAAAGCAGTAATCAAGCAATTCACAATTGGGGACGATTACTGGAAGACTTTATAGACCTTTTCCAGGAATATCTTTCACTCCAGCACCCATAAAATAAAATAAAAACCTTGCTCTCTCCTGGACTAATTTCCCCTTGTAAAACTAAAGCTATAATAACTATCGGCTGTGCTTTATTCTGGCCTTCTGTCTAGAACTTGGTGCTTCAGAGTCCTTTGTCAGACCCTCAAAGTGTCCCTATTTTCCAAGGACAGTCCTGGATTTACAGAAGCCGTCCTGGTTTCTGATTTGATCCTGGAATGCCCCGCTTTTCCTTAAGACGTCCCTATTTTCATCGGAGAAATGTTGGAGGGTATGGACTTATGCAACCCAGAGTCAAGGAGATAAGTAACTATACAAACTTTAGAAGACATCTAAAGGCAGCCCTGTATAGGGAAGTTTTTTAATGTTTAATGTTTAATTGTGTTTTTATATATATTGGAAGCCACCCAGAGTGATTTAGGTGACCCACTCAGATGGCCATGTTATTATTATTATTATTATTATTATTATCATCATCCCTATTTTCATCAGAGAAATGTTGGAGGGTATGCTCTGTAACTGAAAGAAGGGTTTTTACAATGTGATATGGTTGATTTTTTTACTTTTACCAGCAGGTGTGGTCGATCAAGACGAGGATTTCAATTTAACCCTAATGAGGGGGTGGCATCCAGTGGTTATTGTTGTTGTTTGTGTGTGCTATAGACCAGGAGAGATCAATATCATGCCCTCCATATGTTTGGGGCTATAGTTCCTTTCATCCTGACCATTGGTCATGCTATTGGAGGATAGGGGGAATTGTAGCCCAAAACATCTGGAGAGAACCTCATTGATTACCTCTCATGAACTGGAGCAAGCTTTTCGAAAATTGCCCACTGAAAAGACATGAGTGTGCTTTTTTCCATGGAAGTTTTTTTTCCTCCATTCTTAGCTATTGTTCTCCGCTTTTCCCAATGCACATGCCAAAAACTCTCTAGCTGTCATCATTCCTTGCCAAAAAGCAGCTTCTCATCTGGTATGCTATACAGACAGCTTTCTTTTAACCAGAAGTATTGTAAGAATTGTTGGGTCACCATTCTGAACACTTTACAAAGAGTATCGGGTGGGATGTATTTGGAAAAAAGTTTGGTCATGAGTTTGCCAGCCAGTTTAATCTTTCTGTACTTTATTATTACCCCCCCCCCCTCAAAAAAGGAGAGAGAACAGGTTTCTTTATAAGAGATATGCAGGACAAGGGACCTCTAATGTTGACATACAATAATAATAATAATAATATTTATTTATTTATTTATACATACATACATACATACATACATACATACATACATACATACCCCGCCCTTCCCGGTTGAGAAACCTAGGCTCAGGGTGGCTAACAACAAATTTAAAACACTTAATTGTAATACAACATAAAATACAGTATAAACATAAAATACAGTATAAAAGCATGAATAACAATAAAATTCAAAGTTCAAAAATCAATTTGGGGGAAATCCATGCAATAAACATTAGATAGTCACCAGGGCTACCTGGCTAAATTAGACCTACTTGGGCCAGCGAGGAGGCCAGGGGAGAATTAGCTGTGGGGTCCCAGAGTGGTTAATCTTCATAAAAAGAGGAGGGGGGAGAAAGAAGGGAAATAAAAGATCAAGCTGAGTTCAAAATTAAAGGCCATCCAACTGAGAAATGACTGCTGAAGAATTGACCAAAGCACTGGGCAAGAGATTCAACACCTCAAATTGTGAGACAAGAATACAGTAATTTTGTTCTTGTGCTGAGCTATTGCTCTTCCTTCAGTGTTAAGATGATACTCTTAGGGTTGCTGAACTGACCACATTTCTAACTCTCTCCTCTTCCTTCTTTCCATAAAAACTGAACTTTAACTTTTGCACTAAATGAAAATACTGCAATAACCGGAGATGGGAGGGTGGAAGAAGAAGAAAAATGAGAGTTCATAATTAACACACACAAAAAAGAGAGTTCATAATTAACACAAGATGCAAAAAAGAAAAGAAAAGAATATAAATCAGAAGAATTTCCAGCAGTTAGAACATGTAAAAACAGCAGAAAACATTTTGTGATTGAAACTATGAAACGTTTGTAGCCATAATATAAAGTTTGCTGAGCATCCTTTCTGAAACTGAAGCAACGAAGGATATATGTACAGTGGTACCTAGGGTTGCGGACCCAATTCATTCCGGCAACCCGAAAGGTCCACAACCCGAGCGGCGCTTTCACGCATGCGTGAAGCACGCAGAATGCATCTGCGCATGCGCGCATGGTGGAACCCGGAAGTAAACACACCGCGTTCGTATCCTGAAAGAACACAACCCGCAGCGGACGCAACCTGAGGTATGACTGTAATTTGGTTCTTTTGGTCGCATTAGGGAGATAATGGTAATTTAACATAGCATCAACAGCAGCTTCTCCTAGAAATGCTCTCAAAATTATTTTGCCTTGTATTCCAGTCCTGTTCTGCCTAGCTGCTAGAAAACTGAGATTTAAACAGGACTGGAGGCTTGCCATAAAGGATAGATTTACTAGATTTATATTTCATAAGGCAAAATCAAATACTCCTCAGTGCATCAACTCAAGCCTGAGCCTAACAAAGGCTATTTTTCACAACTGGAAGCCACACACAAGCTTGCTGCTTTATGAAAGAATCCTGTTTTAGATTTGTGCACACATAGATTTTTACCCCTCTAGAAAAGGTGGGAAGGAAATATTTGTATGCCTGGCCAGGAGAGGCAAACAAAAGAAAAGAAGCATATGATAACATCTTTGTTATTCATTCGCACATCAGGCATGGGTAATTTCAGTTCCTTTACTGTAGCTTCTCAGATCCAATGTGACTATAAAAGCCATTCTTTAAAGGCATACCTAAAAGAATTGCTTTTATGGAACAAAATTCACTCCACCGTATTGTAAGGGAGGGAATGAGGGAGGTTCCCTCCTTTTAACTCTCGGGATTAATGTGACAGTGACACAGAGTTTAAAATGTGATTTCTTGTTCTCAGCACCACCTCCGTGTCGTGCAATCTAAAAGACTGCCCAAAGGGAGATGCTACTGCATCATTTACGTAGAAAAATAAACAAAAGATGTGGCAGTTTATTGGGAACTCTGTGCTGCTTATGTAAACCACCCTAGACTCTGCATTCATCTGAGGCCCTTCTTTGTGTGCCTCCTCCCCATGAGGTCTGGAGGGTGGCAACATGAGAATGGGCCTTCTCTGTAGTGGCTCCCCATTTGTAGAATGCTGTTCCCCAGGGAGGCTTGCTTGGGCAGGTGCCTTCTTTATACGTTTTTATGCATCAGCCAAAAACATTCCTGTTCAACCAGGCCATTGACTGATTAATATTCTGCAGCCTTTTAAATGTGTCTGTGGGAAGTGGGTATTATTGTGTTGTTGTTTTGATTTAATTATTTACTTGTGTTTTATCTTGTATTTTATTCTGTGAACTGCCCTGAGATCTGTTGATGAAGGGTGGTATATAATTTTAACAACAACAACAACAACAACAACAACGCCGCTGCATGGGAGCTTTGCACAGCACTCTCACCAAAATGCTATCACATATTATTTTCCCATTTAATTCAAATTGACCATTTCCATGGAAAATCTGATGGAAAAAAAGAAATCCGGTGAAAATGGTCAGTCTGGATTAAATGGAGGAGGAGAGATAATGGTTGGCATATTAATGAAGATGACACCACACAGACGTCTGCACAAAACTTTCCTGCATGAGCAGGACCAATAGACCAATAGACCATAGTGTCTGACCAAAAAGACGCACCTGCAATACATTTGTGCCACCAAATGATGCCATTTCTCATTGTTTGCAAGATGACCCAAAGGTCCAAAACAAGCTATCCAAGGCACACAATCAAAGCTTTCCCTGGGCTACTTTTGCTTCTCGAGTACAACCAGATATTACCATGGTATCTCCAGGTAGGGCTGTGAAAGTCTCCTGTCGAAAACCCTGGTTAGATACACCAACAGTCAAGCTAAGTTCTTAGCCATTTTTCTTCCATGCTCCATGCAGAACATGGCTGTTCCACAGTTAGGGGAATGAAGCAGAGAGCAGAGGGTAAGGAACCATTGATTTTGCTGAGAGTTGTGAATATGCAGGTGACAAGGTAAAGGTAAAGGACCGCTGGATGGTTAAGTCCAGTTGAATTCGACTATGGGGTGCAGCACTCATCAGGGAGAAAGAGCCAGCGTTTGTCCGCTGACAGCTTTCCGGGTCATGTGGCCAGCATGACTAAACCACTTCTGGAGCAATGTAACACTGTGACGGAAATCAGAGCATACAGAAACGCTGTTTACCTTTCCACCGCAGCAGTACCTATTTATCTACTCGTGCTGGCATGCTAGGATGGCAGAAGCTGGGACAAAGCGATAGGAGCTCACTCCGTCGCATGGATTCGAACTGCTGACCTTACGATCAGCAAGCTCAAAAGGCTTGGTGGTTTAGACCACAGCGCCACCCATTGGAGCCCATTGCAGCAGCGTGAGGGCCCAACAGAGCCTATCGCAGCCCTGCCAGGCCTTTCAGTGGGTGCACGAGAGCCCCTTCCCTTTGTGACATCGCACACGATGTTGAGCAAAACCTGACATGCCTGGCGCATGCTCAGAGTATGATTATTTTTGGAGTCCATGAAACTTCATGCCATAATAAGATGTCCCGAGTCTGGTTTTGTGGTACTTTATCTCATCCTTTGCTTTCTTAGGGAAAAGGAGCCCTATTCTGGGAACTACACCAAGGTCCCCAACCACATTCCCCCCCATGCACTTTATGGATTTAATTAAGTACAGTGGTACCTCAGGTTAAGAACTTAATTCGTTCTGGAGGTCCGTACCACTTTAGCTAATGGGGCCTCCTGCTGCTGCTGCGCCACCAGAGCACAATTTCTGTTCTCATCCTGAAGCAAAGTTCTTAACCCGAGGTACTATTTCTGGGTTAGCGGAGTCTGTAACCTGAAGCGTCTACAACTCGAGGTACCACTGTATTACAATTATTCCATTATTATTCCATACAATTATTCCACATAAAGTAAGATACAAAAAGGAAAAATCAATTCAACATCATATGTCACTGATACATTAAATCACAGATAGATAACCTTCTATTCTTTAAGTGTGACTTCCAGGGCCGGCCCTATGGCAAGGCTGGGTGGCGCAGGGCTGCCAGGAAACGGGGCAGGGGGGGCGCCGGAGGGATCTTCGCGTCACAGCGCCAGATATGCTTAAGACGGCCCTGGTGACTTCCGTCCACCTCACTACAAGTCCTTCCTTCCTTTTTTTAACTAAAAAATAAAAATCTGAATTTGCATGAAATGTAGCATGAGAAGTTTCAACAGGATGTTTCTTTTCCTTCGTAGATCACTGTGGGAAATCCTATGGCAAGATCTGCTTGGGTGAGCAGCTTAGAACACAGCAGATCTCCGGTTGATCCAGGATCCTGGCTCAGCTGCGCTTAGACAACATTAAGGTGAAGATGACGATGGCATAACTTGCTCAGCCAAGCTTTAGCTGAAGCTGACAGAGCCAAGGCCAGTTTAAGTCCCCAAAGAGCGGCATTCTGGGGGCTAGACCAGAGAGTGGGGACTTAGCCTGGATCCGAACCCCATTCAGCTCAGTCACACGACCTGGCGACTTGGCATCGAAGACTGTTTGAAAGACTTACCACCCACTGCTGAATGGCTTTTGGATCTGGCGTAACTATATGGCGTCTTAACTTGCTTTGCGCCAGTTTCTTGTGCAAAGCCTTGGTCCTGTTCTGAATGGAAAACACCATGTATGAATTAGCCTGAAATTGTTTAATGGGATTGCACAAAAACACTGATAATATGCACAGAACCCTCTGTAGCGAGAGGGTGTGTTCAATAATTCAATTTTTTGCGCCCGAGGGAATCAATTGGCAGGCCGCATTTTTAAAAAACAAGCAAACAAACAAAAGAGAAACCTTTTTGCTTCATCATCTACTTTTCTAAAGTTGACAAAATGAGGGGGAAAGCTAGAAAAGCAGCCGTTAATGGATAATGACAAGTAGTTTCTTGTGGTCTTAAAACAAGCCATCAATTTGCAGGCAGCCTTTTAGATTCTACAGGCTAAAAAAAGAAATTCAATACCATTCAAGCCGGTTGCATGTTGCTGAGTGATTTTTTTTATATATATAAAAAAACAAAAAAACCAGGAGGGGAGGGTGGGGATGTATTAAAATGAAATGATGCCCTTGTACTTTATCCTATATAATAATGTCCATGTTGTCCCTGCGTCCAGATGTCCCGTGTGTCCCTGGGTCACTGCGCATGTGCCCCAGGGATACAGGGATTGGACAGCAGAGACTGCGCGCGCGCGCACTCTCCCCCCACTCTGCCTCCTCCAACCGCCGCTCCCGCCGGGGTGGAGGCCGGCGAAGGCCTCCTCACAACCCTCCCTGGCCGTGAGGAGCGGCGGTTGGAGGAGGCGGGGGGGGGAGAGTGCGCGCGTCCTTCCTGTCGGCGGCTGGGGGAGAGGAAGGAAGGAGGAGAAAGCGCCGCTTTCTCCTCCTCCGTTCCTGTCCCCCTGCCGCCGACAGCAAGGACGGGTCCCAGGGTTCGGAGAAGCGCTGCGCAAGCGCTTCTCCGAACCCTGGGATGTCTGCTTCCTGTCGGCGGCTGCGGGAGAGGAACGGAGAAGGAGAAAGCAGCGCTTTCTCCTCCTCCGTTCCTGTCCCCCTGCCGCCGACAGCAAGGACGGGTCCCAGGGTTCGGAGAAGCGCTGCGCAAGCGCTTCTCCGAACCCTGGGATGTCTGCTTCCTGTCGGCGGCTGCGGGAGAGGAACGGAGAAGGAGAAAGCAGCGCTTTCTCCTCCTCCGTTCCTGTCCCCCTGCCGCCGACAGCAAGGACGGGTCCCAGGGTTCGGAGAAGCGCTGCGCAAGCGCTTCTCCGAACCATGGGATGTCTGCTTCCTGTCGGCGGCTGCGGGAGAGGAACGGAGGAGGAGAAAGCAGCGCTTTCTCCTCCTTCGTTCCTGTCCCCCTGCCGCCGATAGCAAGGACAGGTCCCAGGGTTCAGAGAAGCGCTGTGCAAGCGCTTCTCCGAACTCTGGGATGTCTGCTTCCTGTCGGTGGCTGCAGGAGAGGAACGGAGGAGGAGAAAGCAGCGCTTTCTCCTCCTTCGTTCCTGTCCCCCTGCCGCTGACAGCAAGGACAGGTCCCAGGGTTCGAAGAAGCGCTGCGCAAGCGCTTCTCCGAACCCTGGGAGTTCTGCTTCCTGTCGGCGGCTGCGGGAGAGGAACGGAGGAGGAGAAAGCAGCGCTTTCTCCTCCTCCGTTCCTGTCCCCCTGCCGCCGACAGCAAGGACGGGTCCCAGGGTTCGGAGAAGCGCTGCGCAAGCGCTTCTCCGAACCATGGGATGTCTGCTTCCTGTCGGCGGCTGCGGGAGAGGAACGGAGGAGGAGAAAGCAGCGCTTTCTCCTCCTTCGTTCCTGTCCCCCTGCCGCCGATAGCAAGGACAGGTCCCAGGGTTCAGAGAAGCGCTGTGCAAGCGCTTCTCCGAACTCTGGGATGTCTGCTTCCTGTCGGTGGCTGCAGGAGAGGAACGGAGGAGGAGAAAGCAGCGCTTTCTCCTCCTTCGTTCCTGTCCCCCTGCCGCTGACAGCAAGGACAGGTCCCAGGGTTCGAAGAAGCGCTGCGCAAGCGCTTCTCCGAACCCTGGGAGTTCTGCTTCCTGTCGGCGGCTGCGGGAGAGGAACGGAGGAGGAGAAAGCAGCGCTTTCTCCTCCTCCGTTCCTGTCCCCCTGCCGCCGACAACAATGACAGGTCCAAGGGTTCGGAGAAGCGCTGTGCAAGCGCTTCTGCGAACCCTGGGAGGTGTCCTTGCTGTCGGCGGCTGCGGGAGAGGAACGGAGGAGGAGAAAGCAGCGCTTTCTCCTCCTCCGTTCCTGTCCCCTTGCCGCCGACAGCAATGACAGGTCCCAGGGTTCGGAGAAGCGCTGCGCAAGCGCTTCTCCGAACCCCAGGATGTTCTAGAGCCCGTTATTGAACGGGCTGAAATACACTAGTCTGGATAATAATACCATTTGGATAAGCATTCCACAGACGCTTGGCTAACTTTCATCCTGGTGAAAAAGAAAAACAACGCAAGGAACATTTGAAATGCTACAGCAAGGTATTCACTTAATTTGCTGCATCGATGTCGCCTGAGCTAGGAGTGAACTCGTTTTTTGAATGATCACAAGAGCCATGCTGGATCAGGCCAAAGTCCCAACTAGTTCAGCACTCCATTCTCACAGGGACCAATCAGATGTCCGTGAGAAGCCCAAAGGCAGAACCAGAGTTCAACAGCACTGCGATTCCCAACAACTTGCATTCCGAGGCATACCGCCTCCAAGAATAACCAGTATCATGCACAAACGTCAGCTTGGGGACAGGACCGGCCCTACCAGTAGGCAGAGCGAGACAGCTGCCTCAGGGAGCAGCAGCAAGGCATCAGAGGCAGATATGTGTTTGCCACACTGTCCGTTCTACATCCCCATAATGATCCTGCTGCATTTGGGCATGATGTCCTGTCGCCAGTGTTGAAGTGAGATACGGAAATAGGGGAGAGCCACCTTGTCCTTTGCTTCGGGCAGCACAATCTCTTGGGCCTGTCCTGTTTGGGGGCGTTGTGATTCCTTTATTGGGACTAAAATGCTGGTTTAAGGCACTTCAGGCAATACACATGGTTAATCCCATACAACAAAGGCAGCTGCTCTAATTGTCAAAGTGTTATAGACATTGAGCCAACACTGCCACCCCGCTTTGCTGTCCTATGTACAGTGGTACCTCGACTTATGAAGACGATCCGTTCCGCGGCGCTCTTCGTAAGTCAAAGTCTTCGGTTGTTGAAGCACCCGTTCTGCGCATGTGCAGACCGTATGCGCAGCAAAAAGACTTCCAGGGTTGTCAACTTCATAAGTCGAAACCTTCAGAAGTCGAGTCATTCGGATGTCGAGGTACCACTGTATAGGAATGGGGGGGGGCTCATTTTAGGCATTAAGTGTTTCTGTAATTTCTTGCTACACTTAGTCAGTGGAACCCTCTGTTCCTTTCTGTTTCAGCTAATCCTGGACCTAAGATCTTCTCGGTGGCTGCTCCCAGACTTTGGAGCTCCCTCCCTAGAGAAGTTAGACTGGATCCCTCCCTATTGTCCTTCTGCTGGCAGGGGGACATCCAAAATGGATGATGAGACAACAGAGCAAGTTGATGGAGACCCCAACCCCAACTTCAGGGTCCTTGCTAGCACACTGCCCCACATCCTACTGGAACACTTCCTCGGATTTTTGGCCAATCCTGACTCAGCCAGCCTGTGACAAAAATAATTATACTGGGTGCTTTCCCAGGGGGATTTCAATGTGACTGGATCACTCCCATTATGACTAAAATTGGTCAACAGGGAGTTACATTTGTAGATGAGGAAAGATATCCACGTATGACATTCAAAGATCTTTGCGGGATAGATTGAGAGACACAAGAAAATAAGAAATAAGGTGATGGGAGTGGAGAAAGATACTTAATTAAAAAGAAAGGAGAAGCTCAATAGAACACAATAACGAGAGGGAACCAATGATAAGTGTTTGGAAGTCATATCTTTATTCTACTTCACATCATACTTACCTTTACTTTCCCTACTCTTACTTTTCCCATTTTCTCTCCTCTTCCTTTTCCTCCCCTTCCCTTGTTCTCCCTCTTTTTATTTTATCCTACCCCCCTTTTTGTCTTGCCCCCCCCTGTTCCCTCCTCTTGCCACTGACTTACCTGGGATCTCTCCTTTACTTTGTCTTCTTTCCGCCCCTGCTTTCTTCCTATCTGGCTTTTATATCTCGAGCCTCTCGGTCCAAGATTGTAAAAATTGTAAAGATCAAATCTCAAATTACCGAGACTCGGAGGCCGATTTTATAACGGTACAATTTGAAAATATTGCTTATTTGTTATATATATTTTGTTTTGTTTTGTAATTGAATAATATGTGCTTTCTATGTATTTTCTTATGTATTTTGTTTTCTGAAATTTTATAAGTAAATAAAGGTTTTTCTTAAAAAAAAAAATTTAAAAAAAAAAAAGATCTTTGCGGGAAACGCAAAATGCAAGAAGATACAAAGAGCAATGTATTGCTGAGGTTATCTTACATTTCTGTGCTGTAGCCCCATGGCACTTCCAGCCTGACGGAGGCCCTGCTCAGTTTATCACAAGTGACAAAATACCACAAGAGATAAAATAATGCCGCCCCCGCCCCCAAAAAAGAAGAAGAAAAAGCCATTCCTGGTTGCCACTGTTCTCTCTTACCTCAAACAGATATTGTCTCATTGAGATATGCCGAGCGGTTTTTTAAAAAAAGTACTTCATAAGCGATTCTTGCTGTGGTCCGAAGAAGCCACCAGAAAATATATATATATATGCTGGCACATTGTTTAAATGTTTACAAAAAACAACAACAACCCCTGTGCATTTAAAAAAGTAAATAATAAAAACTACTTGTATTCGCTGAAGAAGAAGACGAAAAGGCAGGGAATTGCCTCATGGATTGCAAGCGGTGAGCAGCTATTTCTCCTTCTTCCTGCTTGACCTCCCCACGCCTCCCTAACAGATCACTCTGGGCTGCTCAGCCTCACCCAAAGCGATCCAGGGCTGTCTCAGCCCAAACCAACACCCAGATTCCCCCGAATCAGCCCAGTTTGGTTCAGGACTCATTCGAATCCAGTGTGCAGCCCTAATATAAACTCCTTGCATGTAAAATCTAGCACTTCAGGGAGAGAGGCTCCCATTCTGCTGTTTTCTGCCTTCAGGGATGCTTTTCGTATTATGTAAGGGAACATTCAACAAGACAAGTTTCCCGCCCACAATTTGAAGTGATACAGTCCATTCCACCACTGAAGAAAAATACACCACATTCTGTTTGCTCTGCAGGCCAAGCTATGTGGAAAAGCTCTGAATTTCTACAGGGAGAACGGACATTGCACTTATCAGTAAGCTGCACCTCAAAATAGCTAAATATTTCATTTTTAAAAATTTTCTGCACACAAAATGGGGTAGAGTGAGCTGAGCTCCAGCAACATCTCAAAGGCTGCAGGTCCCTCAATCCCCATTTTAAACAAATGATGTATTCAAGAAGTGTGAGCAAGCCATACTCTGGCTCCCACTTTCAGTTTTGCAGCTCCACCCAGTTATGAGTTAGACTTTAAGATCACATTTGGTACCTCTCGAGTAGCCTTTGAGAACCTGATGTCCTCCTGGTGTTTTTCGACCACAACTCCCAGCACTTGCTAGCTAGGGATGATGGGAGTTGTAGTCCTGGAGACAGGTTGACAATGGCCGCTTTGTGGACAGAGGAGAACATACAAGAACACAAGAAGAGCCTGTTGGATTGGGCCAATGGCCCATCTAGTCCAGCATCTTGTTTTCACAGTGGCCAACCAGATGCCTGTGAGAAACCAAGGAGCAGAACATGAGCACTAGAGCACTCTCCTTTCCTGTGGCTTCCAGCAACTAGTATGTGGAAGCCTTGCCGCCTCCGACTGTGGAGGTAGAGCATGGGTTAGTAGCCATTGATAGCCCACTCCTCCATGATAATAATAATATAATAATATAATAATAATTTATTATATATACCCCGCCCATCTGACCCACTCTGGGCAGCTTCCAACAAAATATTAAAATACAGAAATCCATCAAACATTAAAAGCTTCCCTAAACAGGGCTGCCTTGAGATTAGAATTTGTCTAATCCTCTTTTAAAGCCATCCAAGTTGGTGGCCATCAGTGCCTCCTGGGGGAAATAATATCTTAGAATTTTGAAGTGTCAGGCATAGCTCTAGTGGCTTTAGCCCAAACGTAGCAGAGTTTTCCTGCACAGCGCAGAAGCTAGTTGAGGTGGAAATGACTAGTCGGCTAGACGCAGAATAACTATTTACAGGATTTATTAAAAGAAAATAAAAGCAGCAGAGTTTCTGCATACAAAGCAAAGCAAAATAAATCCTCTCTGTCTCTCTCTCTCCAACCATACGCAGCACTCCTACTCCTAACACCCAACAAGAAACAACTGTGCTAGCATTCCTAGATAACAGAGTTCAGTGCTGGTCATTAACCAATCAGAGAGTAGTTTCCAGGCCAGGCAGACCTTGGCTTTCTGCCAAGAGTAAATTGACACTGCCTTGAGTTAATTGTATGAAGCAAGAATCTGTAAGTTTCCCATGAGAACCAATTAACCGAAACTGAACATAAAAATAGTAATTTTGTTTGTTTGTTTGTTTGTACCCCACCCATCTGGCTGGGTTTCCGTAGCCACTCTGAGTGGCTTCCAACAGAATATTAAAAACATGATAAAACATCAAACATTTTAAAAATTTCTAAACAGGGCTTCCTTCAAATGTCTTCTAAAAGTCAGGTAGTTGTTTCTTTCCTTGACATCTGATGGGAAGGTGTTCCACAGGACAGGCGCCACTACCAAGAAGGCCCTCTGCCTGGTTCACTGTAACCTCACTTCTCGCAGTGAGGGAACCGTCAGAAGGCCCTCAGAGCTGGACCTCAGTGTCCGGGTGAACGATGGGGGTGGAGACGCTCCTTCAGGTATACTGGGACGAGGCCATTTAGGGCTTTAAAAGTCAGCACCAACACTTTGAATTGTGCTCGGAAACGTACTGGGAGCCAATGTAGGTCTTTCAGGACCAGTGTTATATGGTCTTGGCGGCCACTCCCAGTCACCAGTCTAGCTGCCGCATTCTGGATTAGTTGCAGTTTCCGGGTCACCTTCAAAGGTAGCCCCACGTAGAGCGCATTGCAGTAGTCCAAGCGGGAAATAACCACAGCATGCACCACTCTGTCGAGACTTCCATAGTTCAGCTATGTGCTGAGAGGGGAAAGGGTGCTGAGCTATCCTAAGCAGGATGGAACTTTGTCTTCTACAGGGACCTGCCTCCTGTCATGCTGAGGGGTGGACAGGATGGGGAGAGGTCCTGATCCGCTTGTTTTCTTGTTTCAAAACTTCCCTCCTCCAGCCCTTCAGAGTCCTTCAAGGGCCTGGTGCTGTTCCTCAATAACACTCAAGCCAAAAGGAATGAAATGCAGGGAGAACGGAACTGTATTTAATTATTCATTTTATGTAATCTGAAATGAATGGGACTGGAAAGTATCATAGCAGCCTGGAACAAAGTCTCTCGAGATGGCATCACTTTAATCACACCACAAGGTGGTCCTCTTAAGCACCGTTGACATAAGCTGAAATAAATCAGAACTATTCTCCATTATATTACAAGCAAACAAAGCTCTGACAGAAGAGCCAGAAAACAAATTCTTAGGGAAAGAGCTGGGTGCAAAGAGCAACGTCATTTTTTGGCACATCCTCTTCACTCTTCATGTAGGGCAGGGAAAAGAAAACAGCTTAACGTCTTACAAGGTTCTTCCATTGAATCCTGCTAAAATGCCCCTTTGCCAAGAATCTTCCTTTGTTGGGCCTCATCTGCACTATACATTTAAAGTGGGATCATGCCACTTCAAACAATCATGGCATCCCCCAAAGAATCACGAGAGCTGTAGTTGGTTAAGGGTTTTCGGGAGGCACCTTATTTCCCTCACAGAGCTGCAGTTCTTAGAATGTTTTAACCATCAGTCCCTCTTCCTTGGGAAATCTGAGAATTGTAGCTCTGTTATGGGATAGAGGGGTCTCCTAACAACTCTCAACACCCTTAACAAACTACAGCTCCCAGGATTCTTTCGTAACTGTTTAAAATGGTATGGCACTGCTTTAAATGTATAAGTGCCAGGGACCGTGCTGAGGAGGGCTACACTGAGGAGGAATGGTGGGAGCCACCCCCTCCCCCTGCTCCTGCTCCTGAA
This sequence comes from Zootoca vivipara, assembly GCF_965207765.1. Classification (NCBI taxonomy): domain Eukaryota; kingdom Metazoa; phylum Chordata; class Lepidosauria; order Squamata; family Lacertidae; genus Zootoca; species Zootoca vivipara. The sequence continues at coordinate 24,805,045 of NC_142591.1, forward strand.
TCTTCCCAGGAGCAGGAGGACAGTAGAGATTTAGAATAGTGGTTTGCAAAGGGGCATAGTTCAGAAGGCAGAAGCTGGGAAATACTGGATGAGGAACAGCTAGGAGAAGAAACACTGGAAGAGAGATGGTTAACAGATTCACAGTCGCTGGACAGCATTCCTCCGCTCTCCCCAAGGTTAAGAAGAGCTCAGAAAGTCTCAGAACAGAAAGCTCAGAGGGTACAAGCTCAGATTACAAGACGTAGGAGTGACGTAGATTAATAAGGATGGAGGGGGTGTGATCCTTCATTGGGAGCACCGCCATTCTAGGGAGACGTGTTATTTGTTCTCTCACTATGATTATTAAAGATTCTAACTGGTAAGACCTTCCTTTCGTTTGATCCTTTGTTTACTGCCACGGGAGAGGAAGCTGATTCCCCAAAGCTTGACAATATGGTAGATGGGACCTAAGTGACCATAGCTATGAAACCTGGTGACAGGAAGGGTGTTTGTCAATGCTAGCAGAAAATAAACCTGCTTAGTCGTTGTTCACCATTCTTTGAAAGGCCCTAGACCTCGCTAACTAAACGTTCCCAACAGTTTGTGAAACCATTACCACAATTCTTTGGGGGGGAAGACATTACAGTGAAATTTTACACTTTCAAAGACATTCACATGTGTAAAGGCTGTTTGAACCAAGGCTAACGTGAAAGCTGTTGTATGCTTTCATAAGCCTGTATAACTCTATTAAAGGAGTAGGTTCATGAGCCAGACCACCAGCAGTTCATCTAGAGCAGTCTTCGACAACTGGGTGCCATAGGTGCCAAGTTCCGGATTTAAAGATCTGGGATCAGCAGCGCCGCGGCACTGGAAGTCACTTCTACCCTGTTTCTCATATTTTAAGACATACCCATAAAATAAGCCATAGCAGGATTTTTAAGCATTCAAGGAATATAAGCCATACCCCAAAAATAAGACATAGTGATAGGCGCAGCAGGAATGCCGGCCACGGCAGGAGGAGGAGGAAAAAAATAAGACATCCCTTGAAAATAAGCCATAGTGTGTTTTTTAGAGGAAAAAATAAATATAAGACATGTCTTATAATATGAGAAACACGGTATGCACTTCCGGACATGCATAGAAGCGACTTCCGATGTCGTGGACATTTTGGAAATGAGCACAGCGGCATCGGAAGTCGCTTCTACGCATGTCCGGAAGTGCGTAGGAGCGACTTCCGGTGCCAGCGCAGCACCAGAAGAACATAGCTGCCGGCAGGAGCTCCGTAATCCGGGGGGAATACAGGGTATTTTGCCATTCGGGACACCTGCGGGAAACAGTAAGAAAATACGGGGGTTTCCCGGGGGAAATGGGGTACTTGGCCGCTATGCTGGGTGCCCTTAATATGTTTAGGACTACAACTCCCTTCAGCCCTGGCCAGCACATCCCTCGGCCCAGTAAAAAATACAGAGCAAGACAAAGGGTGTTTATTATCATTAAAGAAAGCTACCTTTTAGTTAACCATTTGCTGACTTGCCTTGACACTCCAAATCAGCTGCCTGAGGGGACCATCTTACCCTGCCTAATGGTAGGACCGGCACAAGTGCAGATTATTGCTTCATAATCCTTCCCTGCTCTTTCCCATTTCCCACTGCATCCTGTGCTTTGCTCCTGTGCACATCCAGCAACATGCCATAATTAAGCACCTTTCTAATGATTTTCCAGATGCCGTAAGTAAATCCAGAAGAAGAAGAAGAAAAACCTGTGAAGTTCAGTTAGAGCTCGCCCACACTTCTATTTACTGGTGAATTAGAGCAAACATCAATAGGGTTTTCTGCAGATTGACTTTGTTCCAATGCAGCAGGTTTTCCCCGAGGAAACAGGTGAGACAAAAGAAAAAGCTCTCAGACCCATGCCTAGAAATTGTGTGGATGGCCCAGGAATCGAGAGATATTGTTATTTGGGAGGGGCATGAAAAACATTCCAGCTTGCAACTTGAGCAAAAGCAGGAAAGAAAGGAAAAACTAACTTGAAAAGATGCCCTATCTTCTAAGGAAGGATTCCCACCTCCCCACCCCTAAGCAGGTTTTTAAAGCAAAGGCTTTTAAAGCAAAGGTTCAGCCACTGGCTGAACAAATGCAAGCTGGTTCACATTATTGAATATGGCATATACACAAGGGAGAAAAGCCAATGACAGTGGAGAAGCTGACTGTGCTAATTTGAGCCAGCAAGCTGAAATTCAACTGTGCAGAACCGATTCCATCCACCCAGCCAATGTTTGCTATTTATTATTATTATTATTATTACTACTACTACTACTACTACTATTGAAAACTAAACATTTAGTTAACCATCTGCTGACTTTCCTTGACATCCCAAATCAGCTGCCTTACCTTGCCCAATTGTAGGACCAGCCCATGGGCAGATTATTGCTTCATAATCCTGCCCTGTTCTTTTTCCATTTTCCATTGCTCACCTTCCTCCCTCAGCAGCTGAAGCAAGGAGCACTTTCGTTTCCCATCCTCACCCTGCAGCAATGGGGAGAACCAGACCAGAAAGCACAGCAGTGACCTTTCCTGCTGCATGGGCAACACGGAAGGTAAGAGTGCAACCTTGGGTTGGCAACCTGGCAATGCCAGCTACAGTCATGTTCCCCTGATGCTGCTTCTCCTTCAGAGACTGTGCCAGTTCTGGACTGTTGGTCAAAGGGCAGCCCTGCAGTGTCTCAGCTCTTCACAATGCCCCTGCTGCTAGCGTTGTCAACTCAGCTCCTGTCCTTGCTTTTTATCCTGACACACTTTTGGGAGGGGGGGGGGTGAGCTTTCCTGATGACTTCTCTCCATGCCAGGAAAAGCTTCCTCTGTTCTCGGTGTATTAAGATGAAATTTGTAGGGATTCAGGGGAATGGAAATGTGTTTTTTAGTTTTGTTTTTCCCCGTTTCATAAGTTGTATTTTTAAGCCATTCACCACCCTGGGCTCCTGCGGAAGGATGAGAGAGAGAGAGACAGATTTCCCCCTACATATATCCCCCTCACCCATCTGTTTTTCATTGATTTCCCTCTCTTCCACCAGTTTGCAAAATCAGAACTGAGCCTGTCTGTTCCTTCCCTAGAGTGATGGGACGTTTGCCGGGGACAATTAGCCGGCACAGGAGGGAGTATGCAAGCACTCCTCCTCAAATCCTTCCCTGCCAATGTCCTCTCCCCAGTATTCTCTTATTCTTTTTTAGGATTTAATTTCTGCTGAGGATGGGACTAATACATGACTGTATATACATGGCTTCTGGCTTCTTAAGTTCTTATGACACCCGTTTGCCTAGATAATGTCTAGCTTGGCTCTAAATCTAGAATTCTAGGGGAAACTGTATTGACTCTTGGTCTCCATCATGTCCCAGCAGGATGGAGATACAAAGATGTTGTCCAATGTGGTCTGGGTTCTGCATGATACATTACCCAAGCCCTGAGTGGGCCAGGGATCCACTTTGGGAACTGCACTCACCATATGAAAATGCCGTTTTATTCACGGCAGACACCTGGAAATTAGACACCAGACATATTTGCCATTATGGACACTTTAACAATTATGACGTTTATGGGAGTCTGGGTTAATGATTTTTTTGTCTCACAAAGATGTCTTGTTACACAGGATGATAAGATTTAGAAGGCAAGGGCTTTAAACAGAGGTGTACTAAACGCACCCTGGAAAAATAGCACTGGGGATATATCTTTGATTTTTGCCTTGAGTCACTTGACGCTACATCTCTGCAAGTTTGAACAGTGGGCGTGTTTGCTTTTAGAAGCTGCCAGCTTTAGGACATAGAATTAGAATGTCTTATTTCAGTACAGAAGAGGGTGCCTGAACTCTTAGGGGGAAATCTCATTGCATGCAGCTCCTCCTTTCATTCCTCTATTACTACTGGAAAACGCACCAGCAAAAATTCTTTGTTTTAATTCTCCCATTAAAAGGACAGGATATCAATGCTGTAATCCTGTGTAAAGGGACTAGGAAGTAAACCCTATTGACGTCAGGTTCAAGCTGCAAATTTGCCAAGCCTACATAGAAACCCTGCCCTTTCCTCTTTAGATGAACAAAGTTTGGTCAGCACTCTGATTTTAAAAACATCCATTGAAATATTTGAACTTGCATGCACTGTCAACAATCCTGTGCTCAGGTCAAGTGTGCTTCCTTTTGAGTCTCATCCCCGTGAGTCCCTAACGCTCAGAAATCTGAATTTACAGGTACCTAGCCTGCTCTGGCAGCTTTTTGAGATTGGAATGGGTGCCATAGTTTGAGCCCTGTAGTGGACAGCACATAACTCACCTCTGCCATCTAGGGTAACAGAATCGTAGAATCATAGAGTTGCAAGGGATCCAGGGGTCATCTAGTCCAACCCTCTGCAATGCAGGAATCTCACCCTTGAACTGAGAAGAGCACAAAGCATTTTATTAATTTTTCTGAATTAGAAACAGTTGCAATACTGGTTAATGCCTAGCTATCAACCAATGGTTAAATGTTCTGTACAAGATGTTTTTGGACTGGAAAAGTACAGTCAAAAAAGGTCAAAAGGGAAAGTTTCTCTCTGTGTTGATTAGATTTCACAATAACTAGAATAAGAAGTTCAAGAGGGAGATTCGTAATTACAAGAGAGGGAATGTATAGCACCTGGGGAGGTCTCAAGTGGCTTGCCGAAAAAAGGGGGGGAGATGATTGTATAAATTCTGGAGTTATTAAATTGAAGGTGGGGGTTTTTTGTTTTTGTTTTTTTTAGTTTTCAGAAATTTGAATTTTTTTCTTATTTCTACAGTTCTTTCAGCTGCTGTGTGGACAGATGAAATAATGCAGGTTTGGGGTAGGCTGAGAGAAGCTGATGAAGTGACCTTTATGTGGGCATTTTCACATACAATTCGGTGAGGCATGGAAGGCTTGAAATAATTTGCTGCCTGTACTGGAGGAGTCCCACAAAGCACAGCAGCGGTGAGTGTAGCAGGGTCAGGCGCTATAAAAATCTGTGTGTGGCTGCCACATATAGTGAACTACAAGTGGAAGCCTTCTTAGCTTCCAGATTGAGTCCATCTACCCAACCATTGGATCTTTCCGGGTAGGAAGTAGAAGAAAGGATTTTGTTTTGTAGTTTAGTATTGCTTAAGCGACAAGGTCTTTCTGAGCACACTGGTATGTTCCTGTATTTCCTCTGTGGTCCTGACGTCTGCCTTGCTCTGACAGGTCCAGCTCAATTCATTTTCCTGCCTGAGACAAAGGACAAGATGGCTCCTCCTGGCGCCAATTCTATGCACCATAGCTGACTGGACTAGCAAATAAATCTTAATTCAGTACTGGAAAGAGGATGGTGCTCTCCATTAGTGTACCTGAGCACAGCTTGCTAGTTTAGGGGTATTATGACACACACAGCAGAGGACAATGGCCTGGGAACTCAGGAAGAAATGGATTGTGGGGCTGTCCCATTGCTTCCCAACATCTGCTTCACTCTGCCTAATGGTAGGCCCTGGCCTCTTTGGTTCTGACTCCTGGCTGGTTCCTTAATTCTGCATCCTGATGTGTCCCTCAGTCCTTTCTTCATGACCCATAACGTTTCACGTGACTCTTAATTCCCCGTTTCTGTCTCATCTCAAGCTGCTGCTTGTTCCCCTGCATGTTCTATTTAGAACTGGTTTTTACCTCAAACTTGGGTCCCTGGCTGTTGTTGTTGGACTACAACTCCCATCATCCCTAGCTAGCAGGACCAGTGGTCAGGGATGATGGGAGTTGTAGTCTGACAACAGCTGGGGCCCCAAGTTTGAGAAATACTGGTTTAGAACAATGGCCTTTGGTGATGCTTTGATAGTACCATGGACAGCTCCATGCAGCCTCTATAAGACCAGAGATGAGATGTTGCTTCAGCAGCAGTCAGCCTCCGACTGCACCTTAAGCAAGAGCAGCAGCTTTATCTCAGGTGCTATCCCTGCCTTTGATGAGCAGAGCCTCATCATTTTGAAGGACCCAGCCTTCCTTTAGCAGTTGGAGTCCCTCGAGTCAGAAGAGGAGACTGTGATGTCCTCAGGCCTGAGAGGTACTCGCACCAAAAGCTTATCTTGCACAAGATCTAGGCCTGAGGGCAATTCTATGACAAGAAGGAAAGATTCAATTCAATTCCTATGAAATACTGCTCTTCACAACCTACTGTTCATGCATATATGGCAGGGATGAGGATCATGGGGTCTTGGGACCAAATGTCGCCACTCTACCCGATCCTTAGAAATCTCTGCAGGCCAAACACCTCTGCCCAAAGAAAAACGTCATTTTCTGCCTAATTTTGCCTCTGGCCCTGCTCAGCACTAACACGTTGCCGCTGGGAGGTTGTTCAGAAATGAATGTGTCCCTCAGCCTTGAAATGCTTCCCTACCCCTGACATACAAGGACAAGCCAGATCATTCCCCAGGCCACTGATCTTTAATGAAATAGCCTCCCCTTCTCATTTTAATAATCCAGTTTTCTAAAAGTCTTGAGGGAATAGGCATCAGTCAGAGAAAGGTGTTGATGGAATGAAATAAACCTTACAGCCTTTAAAAATAGGCGCACACAAAATATTTTGCCACCTGCCGTGCCAGCAATTAGTATACATCTCGAAGACAGCAGCCATGTGGCAACCTGCTTCAGGTTGAGCACGCTGCTCGTGGATGCTCTGCCATGGAGCGGCGCTTTTGACGGGATTCCTAGGGAACACAATGAAATATTCATCAGCTCATATTTGTAAATGGCCCAGCAACATACTGAGTAAATGACCTCCGATGAAACGTTCGCATTAAAATGGAATAGAAACCAGGCGAAGCGAGGGAGCTACAAACAACCCGTGTGTTTTCTCAGTGCTGAAAAGCAGCAAAAAAAAAAAAAGAAGGATTTCCTGGTGTGGAGCCACTGCCTTGGCACTGAGCTACACACAAGGAGGATGCCTGTTTACCTGGGAGAGGCTCACCAGCGGGGCTGCCAGCACTAGATTGCTCCATAAGCATCTCCAGGAGTGCTTGTGCCTAGAAAATAGCTGCGGCAAGGAGAGGGTCTTGTTTTATTCTCTGCACTAAACACACACACCTCCAAGCTGCTTTGCCAATATGCAGGCCGCCAAAGCACATTCGGCAGCTACCTATTGCCATCTGAAAGGAAGCCTGTGCAATAGACAAGCCAGAGTTGCACCTCCTTCATACCTTCCAACTCCCTGTTAGAAAAATCCGGGATCAGCAGCGCTGGCACTGGAAGTTGCTTCCAGACATGCGTAGAAGCAACTTCCGGTGCCAGCGCCACCCAATTTCTGGTGCCCAGACATGGGCAGAGCACCCGACATGCGCAGAAGGATTCTCCCTGGCAGGTACTAAAATCTGGGGGATTTACAGGATTTTTTCCAATCCGGGCTGCCAGGGGGAAATGGTTTAAAATACAGGGGTTTCCCGCAAAAAACGGGAGACTTGGCAGCTATGACCTCCTTTCTTTCTTTCTTTCTTTCTTTCTTTCTTTCTTTCTTTCTTTCTTTCTTTCTTTCTTTCTTTCTTTCTTTCCTCCCTCCTTTTGGCACCTCTGTTGAAATTGAAATTGTGAGCTCTATAAGGCAAGGGTACACAAAACTTAGGAAGCTGCTTTATACTGTGGATCTGTCTAGTTCAGTATTGTTGACACCGATTGGCAGCAACTCTTCAGGGTTTCAAACCAAGATCCCCTCTGGTCCTATATGGAGATGCCATGAGCTATGGCCCATCTGAAGGACAAGATGTTTTCACTACATCACGCTGAAAAGTGCCTTGTATGGTCAAGGATGTTATTAAAATAGTAATGAAATAATGCAAGAGGCCCTATAAGATAAAGGCTGTCTTTCCCTTACGTAGATAGGGATACAGAGCTGGGCAGTTCTGCAAGATCAGTTCTAAAGCTTGTGATCTTTCATATTTGGAAAGCCAGCTCTTTTAAGGACTGCTTCCTTTGGGACCCTTCCCACCCAAAAAGAAAGTTGTGTAAGTAGGAACTTCTTTGGTCTTGCCTTTTGAGGCTGTGAAGAGAGATGAGTTTTCTCTCTTCCCTTTCAAGTCATCATCACAATGCAGGCAGTGAAATTTTCAAGGAGGTTTCCAGTTCTGCAGTGCATCACCGCTGGCGGTTAGGTCCCCGTATAGGAATGTTCCACTCTTGAGGTTGTGCAGGGAATACAAAACCATTTCAGAAACCTGCCAAAAAAAAGAAAGATGTTGGTGTTCTGAGATAAGCCCAGGCATCTGAGTCCAGCTGGTTTCCCCTCTATCATTCCTTACTTGTAGGCCTGAAATAAAAGTTTAAAATTGATTGCTCTGGCACCTGCAGCAGGGTGAGATACTGTCACTAAACCAAACTGGAGACAGACAGACAGACAGACAGACAGACAGACAGACAGACACACAGACAGACACACAGACAGACACACAGAGAGAGGGGGGGAGATGTACGTATGTTAAATGTTTCACATTGAGAAGATTTGTCTTTAGGTCAATACTATATTGTAGAATGAAGAGGTGGCTTGCAGAAATTAGAATGTAAACAGCACCATCTGGTGGCTAATAGAAGGGGGAAATGTCTGGAGCAAAGACATTTTCAACAATAATTGCTTTTGAACACTCCATAGTGCCCTGCAGATGTTTTGGACTACAACTCCCATCGTCCCTGGGCATTGGAAATGCTGGCTAGAGCTGGTGGGAGTTGTTGCCTACAACACCCAGAGGGTGTTGGCTATTCCCACTAACACAATGGGGACTTTGCCCCCGCCCCCCGTGGTGCCTCTTCTCCCCCATCTTACAAGTCTCTTAAGACCCACCACTCCTGCTGACTCCAATCTGCACCACGGCCCTTTTAAGCCCAGGTTCCTGTTTCTCTGCCTTCAGCTCCCAGTGGTACCCTGGTGATAGACATCATCAGAGTATGCCACCAAGCTCAGAGCTGACCGCCATGCTGCAAGGGGCAGAGAGTCAGGATCTGTGTGGCTTGTTTCCAAAGCACCTACAATTGGAGAGTCCAGTCCACCACGCTGATGGCAGGTGAGCCTCAGGCCCAATGTAGCTTCCATGATCCGCTGCTATGGTCACTCACTCTCTCACTCAATGCTGGGGCAGCGCTGCGAGGGATGGAGGGAAAACAAAGCCTTGAAATCAGGACGCCCCGATTTCAAGTCAGAAGCCGTGGTGGCTTTACCAATTACAGGACTGTGCTAGGAAAATCAGGGCAGTTGTGGGGTATGCCCCTCTCTCCACCCTCCATCAGGGTAGCCAAACAACATTATCACAGTTCAGCATCACACCTCACCCAAGGAAAAGCACTTGAGAAGGGAGTGGGGCAGGACGTGCCATGGGGAGAGGTGTGTGCCCTCCTTAGAAGAAGAGTTTGGATTTGATATCCCACTTTATCACTACCTGAAGGAGTCTCAAAGCGGCTAACATTCTCCTTTCCCTTCCTCCCCCACAACAAACACTCTGTGAGGTGAGTGGGGCTGAGAGACTTCAGAGAAGTGTGACTAGCCCAAGGTCACCCAGCAGCTGCATGTGGAGGAGCAGAGACGCGAACCCAGTTCCCCACATTACGAGTCCACCTCTCTTAACCACTACACCACACTGGCTCTCCTTAGAGTCCTGGACCCCTGGCTGAGAGCCCTGGAGGGCTGCATTTTGCCCCAAAGGCCTGTGGTTCCCATCCTTAATTTAGAAAGAAGGATAAACAAAAAATTGCAGCTTGGGGATTTTAAAAATATGTGGGTCCCAAAATGCAGATTCGGGGAGACCCTGGATCTAGAAAGGGTTGAAGAGCAACACATGCCTCTTTTCATAATGTGCTAACATTACCAGCAATGTTAGCTTCCAGAGTGGATGTTTTTGAAAAGCGAAGAACAAAAATGACGGAAGACACGATTTGCATTTGTACCATCATAGCGGCAAGTGCTGCTGTCAGCTTGAACAGATCTGTGACAAACCGTACAACTGGAAGGTCAGTCGATTGCACAAGCCTCCGCCTCTGGGGCAATGGGGTTCCTGTGTTCCATTATAAGTGGCGACCCAAAGCAGGCACAGGTCACCGTTAAAAGGCGCTGAAAATGGATGCTGAAATTCTCTGTTTCCTCTAGGCATAGTTGACTAAGCCAGGCTGCATTACAAACCAGATTCCCCACCATAATGATCTGGGTATCACCTGCCTCTTATGAGGAGGATCTTCCTGCACATTTACCTCAGATCTTCCGTACAATTAGTGCATTGAATTTTGAAGTGGCATCGGTCCATTTAAAATTTAAAATAATCATTTTGCTACTTGGGTGAGATTTCACACATGCACAACGAAGCTTTGTCTCAGTACCAATTTTAAATGTAGATCTATTTCAATTATTTTGTCATTGCTAGTGCATGTGGTTTTTCCTTCCCAAACTGCTAATTGTGGCAGCTTACTGTCTAACAGCACCACAGGCCTACTCAGAGGTGAACCCCATTGATTTCCATGGGGATTACAAGCCAAATATATGAATTCGCGCATGGCGGTAAGAGGTCGGGCAGAGAAAGAATGTGTAAAATTGACTTTGCAAGCTAGCATCCAAATTGGACTCGCACGAAATTCTCAGTTGGAACTTTTTGTCAATATTAAATACAGCACATTTGCCGCCAGTGCCAGACACTCCTTCTCCATCACATTCCCTTGGATAATTGTTCTTGCTTTAACCAGACATTGCTATTGGTTTGTTTGATCAATTGTTTGATCAAACTAGACAGATCTATGGCCCCGCTATCCCTCTCCTGGGCCAACTTACGTGATCTGCACTGCAGCTCAGGTGTAGATGGGCTGACTCTGAGCCTGCCCACTTCTAATAGGAAGTGAAATAACACCAAGAGTGCAAACCTTGACTTGTGCTCACATGTGCCGCTCTGTATATAAAATGAACTCCCAATTGTTACTTTGCAAGCACTGATCTGCGCTGACAGTGAGCCCCACTGAGATCCTCATGGTGCCATGGGTCCCCTGGTGGGTTACCACCAATTGGGAACCACTAGTCTAATACCAAGTCATCGCAAAATATAATGCTATGGAAGCAGTAGGTTATGGGGAAAGGACAACGTGGGCAGCATGAGAGAGGTGTGTCCAATTATTCATGGTGTACTGTAAGTGGGTGGGGAAGAAATTATTCTAGTTCTCTCATAAAGCTAGAACCCAGTGCCATCCAATGCAGCTCAGTGTTTCAAGACATACATTTTCACACAGCGCACAGTTAAGCGATGCAATTCACCCCCACATGATGCTGCGATGGCCACCAACTTTGGATGGCTCTGAAAACCATCCTGGAGGATAAGGCTATTGTCAGGGGGTTGTTGCAGGGAGTAAAGACGCTCCAGTCTGCGCTGTCTTTAAGAGTTTTATTGTGCATACTATTTACAGTGCAGAGATATCGGAAAACATGACCGCCTAGTCACTTTCAGAACTTGGCAATGGCTTCTGTCTGCTTTTCGGCCAGCATAAAAGCCTGGGCACCCCAAAACGCCGCCCCTTCACCCTAGGTGTGGGCGCGCACCTCAATTCGGGCACCGGAAGGAAAGGTCTCCCCTCTTGCTGGCTGGGGCGGCGCCTGGGCTCCAACGTCTCGCTGAGCCCCTCATCTGCTGACCCTTGACCAGTGTCCCTGAGCCCCTCCTGCACTCTCTGTTCCCCGTAGCGTTGCCAGGGCTCAGGCGCCTCACTGAGCCCTCTCTCCATTCTGCTCCATTCCTCATTCCCTCCTCCTGACTCGCTGCTCGTGCTATCGCTAGGCAAAGTGCTGGTCAGGATGACGGGGGGGGAGGCTCCCTGTAGGGTGTCCCCCTGACAGCTATCAACAGCTACCAGCCACAATGTGTATATATTGCCACCAGATTCTACTCAATATTGATCCAGAGCAGATTCCAGCATATAGTTAGCAGAGTAAAAACATAAACATGCTGCAGGATTACCAAAAAATAGACCAGAGGCAATTGTATTTCATCCAGCAGAGCTTTACTGCTACTGAAGGCAAATGAGCAGAATGGTGACAAATCCAATACAGTAGTACCTCGGTTTTCAAACATAATCCATTCCGGAAAACCGTTCAAGTTCTGAAAACCGAAAACTCAACAGCCGACAGCTAGGTCTCAGGATCTTGGACTCAGCAGAAGCCACATGGCATGTTCGACTTCTGAGGCATGTTCAAAAACTGAAGCATTTACTTCCGGGTTTACAACGTTTGTAAACCGAAATGTTCGTCAACAGAGGTGTTCAAAAACTGAGGTACCAGTGTACATTCAGGATTGGCACTGTCCATAAGAAATCCAGTTGCAGCAGACTTAACTTAAACTTACAATAAATTATAATAAGACTAAACCTTAACACTATAGCATACTGTGTACAGAACACCACATCAGAAGTAAAAAAAGATAGAAAGTGAAAGTGAAACCCAGGCTCCTTCAGGCCTCTTATAAATAGACTATACCAGATCACAAGAAGTTGTTGTTGTTTTCTAAAAAACAATAACCAATGAAAGAGAATATTATTGAGTGGCAGAACATGGAACCATGTGCTTCAGCCTCCTTTGAAATTGTTCAAAAAACTTACTCTAAATACTCTGCCCACAAGCAGAGTGCAGCAACACTTTCCCCACTTGTTATTGTCAGTTTGCATTTCTAAGTGCAGAAAGTATTGATCTGATGTGTAGAGATCTTTCCTATTCTAATTAGTTCAAGAGGGTTCTGGAAGCTTCTCTGTGTGAAAGAAACAAGCAGAAGGTTCTTGATGCTTGGGTCATTCCTTCCGAGAAGCTGAGTACAGCTGGTGGCTTAAACTGGTTCTGTTATCTCTTCGGTCAAGGTCATAGTGACTATTCTCACATCATAGAACTATACTGGTGAAATATCCGCAACAATGTAGTAGGGAAACCCTAACCCCTTTCAGATATTTACTATGTAGATGACCACAGCATTCTTCTCCACAAGATTGAGAAGCCAACCGTGTAATGATTGCACATAACCGAAGGTGGAGCCGCTTACCACAGCGCCACTGCCTTGTTTCCATGCATGTATCAGTAGTATGAAGAATGTCTTTAAAAGGAGACCAGGAAGAGACTTTCTCCCCTGTAGTGAGATCCCTCCCTTCCTCACACTGATAAAGTTCTCAAGAACATGCGCCAGAGTAGTGTCCAAGGAGAAGTTGCTCCCATTGCCCTCTGGAAGCAATCATTTCTGCCTCACCCGAAGCTGACAATGCTCACTTGACAAATCAATATCAACACATCTTTTAAATTGGGATTTTTCACAGTATTGATGGACCTCATGCTTGCTTTTTTTCTGAAGTCATTAGGGCTCTGGTGTGTCAATGCAGTAGAGGGACATGAAATGTTTTTGAAGCTTAAAGTGAAATGATGATGGAGATGATGATGATGTTGGCTTTTGCTTTGCATACAGTGGAAACTTTTGATTATCCTTATAAGTTTTTCAGCACATAAGAATAACTCTCCTCTGTTCCTAGGATCCTTACACAGCATTACCACTGACGTTTTTTAATCTGTGAATGTGTTTAAATGCAGTCAATTCATCGAGTGAGAAGCTGCATTGTAGATCCATTCAAAAACATTAATTTCATTAATGCACATCTCTGCAGTATCCTCATTTCCATTAGTCTGCTAACACCTTGCTTTGCAAGTAGTTCCATCGAAGTAAAGTGGACCACTCAAGGCAAAACTACACATTTTATGGGGATCCATTCCCAGACCCATCAGATGTATAATTTTGCTCTTGTTAAAACACACACACACACACACACACACACACACACACAAATTAAACACATCAAAATATGCAATTCTTATGTAATACATTAAATTTAAGATAGCAGCATTTTGTTGTTGTTGTTTAGTCTTTTAGTCGTGTCCGACTCTTCATGACCCCATGGGCCAGACCACGCCAGGCACTCCTGTCTTCCACTGCCTCCCGCAGTTTGGTCAGACTCATGTTGGTGGCTTCGAGAACACTGCCCAACCATCTCGTCCTCTGTCGTCCCCTTCTCCTTGTGCCCTCCATCTTTCCCAACATCAGGCTCTTTTCCAGGGAGTCTTCTCTTCTCATGAGGTGGCCAAAGTATTGGAGCCTCATCTTCACGATCTGTCCTAGCAGCATTAAAGACTTCCAAATCCAGACCAGGGAAATGAATCCCAAGAGCAAAAACACTGTGGGATGGAACACTGGGGCAGACAAGTCACAACAGTTCCTAGAGTGTCCACTAAGAGGGACTCACCTGAAGGGACACCTGACTAAGTTCAGCTTCCTGTTCCTCCAGATATGCAAATGAGATGGATTAACTGGCAGACAAAAGCTCCTAGCCAGCAGCCATTCTCTCTCTTAGCCATTTCTCCTTCAACGGGAACACATCTCCAGAGAATCTACAGTTAGGATGGTTCTCCCTCTTGGCCTGCAGCCAAGAGAGAGACCAAATGGAGCCTTACTTTACTAAGTAGTCTCCACATGCATACATTTGTAACTTTTCTACGTAAACCTGCCTTTCTGAGATTATGCTGTTAACTCAGGATGAAACTGTAAGTAAACTCTATCTTATTTTATAAACACTGTGTTGTGTATTTCTTTTAAGAGGGACAAAGGGGACTTTGCCAGGAAGTATAATATTGTACAGGTTCTAACAAACCTGAACGCACACGCTTTGCTGCGCACAAAAGGGGAATGTCACTCTGCTGATATTGGAAGATTGCTAACACAAGCTTGGATAGGATCTATCTAATAATATATCCTAATCCACATCCCTAACATTCCCACAAACACCACCTTTAAAACTCCAGATGAGCTGTTTCTAGAAGGGTTGTCCCTAGTACTACCCAATCATTACTTTTCTGTTGATGTTCTACAAGGAGAAGTGGAATTGACTTTCCACACCTTCCCTTTGCACTTCTTCTGTGTGTCATCAACACCAGTGGATATGATTATAGCCGCTGCGTGGTTGAGAACATTTAAAACTCAGCACTTATTCACTATAACCCGGGGCAGGGGAACTTAATGGTCCAGGGTTTTGTTTTGTTTTAAATCAAGCTACTGCAAAACAAAATCTGACATCTGGTTGGGGGGGGCACATTATGCTCCTTCTTGAGTAGTTTGTCCACCTTTGGTCCCCACCCTGCACTCAGCTCTCACCTGTGGTTTCTAGAAGCTGGCAGCACGCAACTGCAACCACATCCTAGAAAGGGCTCCAAATGGCTGGCTAAACCAAGTGAGGGAAGACAATAGGCCTCAAACTCTCAGTGAGTTAGGGACTTGCCCTGCATGCAAAGTCATGCTCTGGCAGTTACAGGTAGGTAGCCGTGTTGGTCTGACGTAGTCGAAACAAAATAAAAAAATTCCTTCCAGTAGCACCTTAGAGACCAACTAAGTTTGTCATTGGTATGAGCTTTCGTGTGCATGCACACTTCTTCAGATACCAATCATGCTATGGCAGATTGAGCAGATGAGACCAATAGTGGGTCCAGTGGTCAAGAAGGCAGTTTCTACACATGCAGGGGAAGGTGGGGCTTGTCAACCTGGGAAGGCAGCCCATCAGGGAGAAGAATAACTCTTATCCTAAACCCATATGCAAATCTGGTAAACCATATGCAAATCTGGAGTGGAGTCCCTAGGACAGTTGGATAGCGCCTTGTACAGCTCCTTCCAGGAATTCCTGCATCCAAGCCAGTGTCAAACATATTGCTCTGCTTTCCTTTGGCAAACATCAGTGAGGCCAAGAGAGAGGTCTTGTTGTCTGGGCTGCCCAGGACCTCCATACACACTGGCCAGGCTTGCACACCATGGAAGGTCACTTTGGTGCTACTAATGCAACGGTTTGACTTCACCCCCAGAAGTGCACTCCATTGTCTCTCAAGACAGACAGGTGAGACATCCATAGCTCAAATTGACACATGTAGTTCCTCTCTTCTCACCTCTTCTCATCTCCTAAACACCCGCAAGTTTATAATACAAGTTATTCTATTTTTTTAAAAAAAAACCAAAGCAAAACAATAGCAGAAAAGGGCTATTGCTATGTGCACATTCGTAACTGTGACATTTACTGGCTGGAGGAGCACGAGGCTACATAAGGGATGAGACTACAGCCACATAACTTTTCTCAATTCAGACACAACCTGTCATTGGTCTGGAAAAGAAAGCCCTGTGTTCACTCTCTAATAACAGGGATACTCAACCAAAGGTGCAGACCATCAGCTTCAAATTCCCTCTTAAAAGCCTTGCATCACACAGCAACTATCCCATTTTGTAAATGGAAAGAGCAGAGAGGCCCTTCCTTAGAAGTAAGTCCTATTGAACTCAGTCAGTAGGTTTTATTTCTGAGTGGATTATGTATGAGACTGGACTGCAAAACTGGTTGGACTTTTCCTTGTAACCTGATGAAGCATGAAGGCGCTATAAAGGCTTTTGGGGACTGCATGGGCGATAGCATGAGTGTTCTTGCCGCATGGAATTGAGGTTTAGCGAGTGACTCATTCTTGGACCCTTCATTATTAGCACACAGTAGCAGGAAACACAGCACAGAGATCTTAAAAGAGGAACACCGCCCCTCTGGTTAGCCAGTTGCTCACTCTTTTATACCATCTCAAGGCACGAGTCCTTATTGGATTAACATTTGTTTAAGCAGTTTGTGTAGTGGCTTGGAGCTGCTGCATTTACTAGAGGGAGGAAGTAGGCAAACTGACTGTTTTCAAGAAAGAGACGCAACCACACAGTCCCTCTTCAACAGCGTGAAGATGTTTAAAGTTGTTTCCTTTGTCTTTTTGTTGGTTTATACCACCCCCAGCGTTGAATGGCCTATGCACCTCCTCTGCAAGACTGATCGGCTGGAGGTAAACTACAGAAGCTGTGGTGAGATCTTTTCGCTCCATTTAACTTTTCCTGATCAGCAGAAAACAGGCAGCTGCAGAGCAGTAGGTGGCTTGCTAGAGTTGGACATGGCAGACCTGTGGCAGATACCACATTCAGCCAGAGGTGTGTGTGTGTGTGTGTGTGTGTGTGTGTGTGTGTGTGTGTCCCTTTCATGTGCAAGAATCTCCATCTTTTTCCTCTTTTTTTGGAGGGACCTGATCGACATACAAAAATGATCCAGATACAAAATTACATTGTGTGGATTGTTTCCTCCCATTTATCTAAACAGAGAGACCATTCTGTGCAAGGAGCTTCTTGCGTACATCAGAGTTCCTCTGCTTAGAACTCATCACTAGATTGGAGCAATTGTTTTCCAACCTACTGGTGGGGGGGGATGAACCATAACTAAGTTGTAGAGCATATGCCTTGCGCACAAAAGGTTCCAGGTTCAATTCCTGACTTATCCTGGCACTGATTTGAAAGACTTCTGTCTGAAATGCTGGAGAGCTGCTCCTGGTCTGTGTAGACGATGTGGAGCTAGGTGGATCAATAGTCTCATTCAGTGTATCATTCATTCTGTGTTCTTAATCTGCTTCCACTGGGCCATGGGAGCTTTGCATCAGGTAAAACTGTGCCATGATGAAACTTTCAATCGTCAAGATTAAAAACAGTTGTAATAAAATAAAGAGATAAAATATTTGAGGGGACCAGGCCCCCCGAAATTGATGGACATTGGCATTCAAATGGTATGTGTGCCGCATCTTGTGATCAATTATATGGGAAGGGACTTATCTGCCACCCCCCACAATATTTTATTCAAGTTGGCACCCCTGCAGAGATACAAGAAAAGTCCCTAATATATGTCTTTCACCAATTCAGCATGAATTTGGGCTTTCAAACCAATTTCTAATAAAATCAACAAGGAGGTAAGGATAGGCCCACTGCAAAGATGACCCATGAGCAGTCAAAAAAATAGGTATAGCTCGGAATAATGCAATTTTGTAACTTAAAAAAAAAAGATTTAATCATGCTTGTTTATATACCAACTTATTTTCTCTCTGTAGCTGCTTGCCACAGTGGTGCAAAATTCTGGATTTCTCTCCCCCCCCCATTCATACACCCTTCCATTCCACCTGACATGAGGCTTAACGTGCTACTCAGAAGGAGCCATGTTATCGAAAGCTGGCGCCGTGCTCAGCCATGCGGCAGCTGCTCCTCGCAGCGGCATTTCCCATGGACTGTGGGCTTGTTTGTTCTTCAGGTCTGCTGGAAAGAATGAGGGAAACAAGCTGCTCCGAAATGAATGGAAACGCAGCCGCTTGGGAGTGCTTCCTTTTCAACTCGGCACCTCGGCTGGCCTTGTGCTGCGCTGATGCGCCCTGCAGTGGGGACAAAGGGAATTAGCTTCATAGGCATCTCATTCACAAGAGGCACGTGACGTGAAAAGTGATTAATGGCAAAGGAAGAACCCGAGCGTTTGTTTTTCCAATTCATCCAAACACAAAGCCTGCCCTCCCTGCTGCCGATGGGGCCTCTCCCCTCCCCTGAAGCTCAGGCTTTACACATCCATTAAAATAAAACCAGTGAGGGGCACGAGGAGCAAATAAATATTTGGAATGAAATCTTTTAGCAGCCGGTTCTTAGGAGACAAAGTTAGCTTTCAGGTATTATAAGCGGATTCCCCTCCTGTAATAGGAAAATAGAACTGGCGCTATGAAACTGGCTTGTTTTCTCCCTTGTTTTCAGATGAGGAAAAACACACAGGTATCCTCTTACTGGTAGTCCAGTACCTGCCAGCCTTAGCTTTCCTAGACTTGCTACCTGTGACCCTTTTCTCTAGTCTAGACACATGGGGTAGGGGGCATTTACATTTTTAAAAACCCATGAGGTAATTTATATGCATAGCTTCATATTTAGAAACGATTACTAGAATTCAAATAGAAATACAAATTTGCATCTCGCCACTGCGGAGAAGGTTGGGAACAGGAGACCTGGGTGCCGGCTCAGTCTGTTGTTCAAGTGCTGCTCGCCATTGATGGGAAACCTTGTGGTTCTTTTGCCTTTAAACTGGACTTTAAAATAGAAGAGTCCTGCAAACAGGGGACTGTCAACAGATGAGCCACTTTTTACAACCCAGTTGTAAAAGCCAGTTGTGAGTATCCCTGAGATCTAAGGATGAAGGGCAGTATACAAATACAATAAAACAAAACAAAACTCTCTCACACACATGATAAGCAGACAGGTTTATTAAAAAGTATTTTCCTATATATATATACCCCAAACTTTATACCATCTGGTTCGTGCCACAAACATTGACTAGTGAACACAATCCTATACCTTGGTAGAACATGAGGTTTTCATCAGCCTAAACATGGTTAACCCAATGCTGCATGTGTTTTTGAAATGTGTTAGCCAACCCTACTTCCTTGAATGTTTGATTTTTCCTTACAAATGGATGAGTAAATGAATTAACTCTGGTTGGTTAGCAAATGGGGGCCTCTAGACCAAATGTATGCCCCCAAGAGCATAGATTTTTGCCCATCCACTAGGTTAACTGTGGGGAAAGCGAAATTTGTGGCAGGCTACTTTAAAAGCTGGTGGCGTTGTAGTGTAAACCACTGAGCCTAGGGCTTGCTGATCAGAAGGTCAGTGGTTCGAATCCCCGTGGTGGGGTGAGCTCCCGTTGTTCGGTCCCAGCTCCTGCCAACCTAGCAGTTCAAAAGCATGTCAAAGTGCAAGTAGATAAACAGGTACCGCTCCGGCAGGAAGGTAAATGGCGTTTCTGTGTTCTGCTCTGGTTTCACCAGAAGCGGCTTACTCATGGTGGCCACATGACCCGGGAAAACTGTCCACGGACAAACGTCGGCTCCATCGGCCAGTAAAGTGAGATGAGCGCCGCAACCCCAGAGTCGTTCACGACTGGACTTAACTGTCAGGGGTCCTTTACCTTTTACTTTAAAAGACAGAAAGTGATAGAGTGATCCATCGCCACACTCATCCATGTCCATCCATTTCAAAATGGCCATTCATGAAAACTGCTTGCTGACCAGTCCTCCGACCTCTTTACTTATGGAGATCATGAGGAGAAATAAGCCCTGACAATCATCTTTCCTGAACAAAAGTGGATTTGAAGGGTCCCGTTTTGAGCAGAGAAGCAGCTAAAAAATTTTGTCTCCCTGCCATCCCCAGCTCCTTTTCTCATTGTGAGGTTTTACGTGCCAGCATTTGGAATCCTGTAGGAGAAGATGCAGCCAGGGAAGGGTTATTTGGATCAGAAAAATAGTCCATTAAGGATTCCTTCCCCTATCTGCCACTTCTCTGATCAAATTGGGACCCTCATTGAGGGGAGAAACCAGCCATATTGGAGCAGGGTTATGCACATTAGTCCCTGCCCCCCAGCAACAGATTGAAGGACAGTGAGCTTTGGCTGAATAAGGGCTTGGACCTGGATTAAACATCCAGCCCACTGGATGTACTTTGGCTGTGGCTCTCATGAGTTTTTTCTTCAGCTCATTTCTCAAAAGAGCTTAAATCTAAAAGCATGTGATTCGGAAGATTAGGCCTGTCTGAATTTCTGTGCTTCCCTTGTATCAAATTAGCGGGCAGAGATACAGAGAAAAATAAGAAGTTCATACCTGAGGAGAAAAAGGATCTCTCTCTCTCTCTCTCTCTCTCTCTCTCTCTCTCCCCTCTACACACACACACACACACACACACACACACACACACACACACACACACACTTTTCTCTCTCCACAGCCAAAGTACTGTTCCTACCCTCTCTCTCAGTCACTCTGACAGATTAAAACCCGGGCTCATCAACCATCGTGACAAGAGATCAAGAAAAAAAACAAACCCAGAAGCCAGTACATTTCAGATTTGTCTTTCCCAGAGGTTGTGGGCTTAGATTAAACTCTGTCATTTAACATGAAGCATAACCCGGTGCTATTTCCAGAAATCAACACTGTGGCAGCAGGAAGAAAAATATCCCTAAGCTTCAAGGTACCAAAATGGCTCCCCAGTGCATGCTTAAGGAGAGTCAGCAATAAAGACAGATTAGGCGCCAGATGATTTTACTGATCATGTGAGGCACAAATCAGGGCATGTCAATAGAGGGCGACTTATAAAGCACTCAGGTACCTGACGCACAGGATGACCTGAGCAGGCCCCAACCAGGCTCTGCTCTTCGGGCAGGCAGACGCTGCAGTATAGGCAGCCCTTTCCTTGAGGGCCAAATACCGATGCCTTCACACTCAACCAAGCAATTCAAGTTATATTGCTTGAAGTAGGCTCACGAGAACCGTTTCAAGTCTCAGCAAAGGGAGAGGAGGGGAGACAAAATTCACCACTTGGATTTAAACACTTCTGGATGTTTCCTAGATTAAACCACAAAAAAGTATTGTTGTGAGTTCGTGGGGGGGGGGGTGGGCTGTTTGCCTGAGTTCCCTTAAAGGGTTGCCATACATCCAATTTCCCAGACATATCCAGGATTTAGCCCTTGTATACAGTTTCTGGGAATTACGGACGTATGGCAACCCAGATGTTTGGGCAAAACTCTTTTTTTTTTAAAGCTCCCTTTTGGAAATATGGCAACCCTACCTTCATGTTCCTGAATCCAGCAAGGATTCCATTGCTGGAATAGCCAGGCCAGCTTCTTGGTGAGATAATGGCACAAAAAGCACAAAATCCAGAGGGGTGTGTGTGTGTGTGTGTGTGTGTGTGTGTGCTAGAAGCAGGAGGCTGCAGGCTGAAGTCAGTGAGGGAGAGCCATGCTTGATTTCTGATGGAATTCAAGGCAATGAGAGAAGCAAGACCTTCTTGGGGTGTTAATGCTGTGAGCACTGTGAGCACTCCATCATATGCTCAGGCAGTGTTTCTTTTCTGGGGGGGAGGGGAGGTGCCAGTACTTCACTGGCACCTCCTACGCCCTCACTGCTCTACCCATCATGAGCATCACCAGCAAGGAAACCAGGGTGCACATGGCAGGCAGCAGAGCGCACTGCATGGTGGAGAAGCACATGCCATGCCATGCCATGCCACCCATTCAATCTAATCTCAGTCTAATCAGCCATAGTTTTTTGCCTGTGTATTCTTTCCTCCCCTAGCATCCTTCTTTTCCTCACACATTTCAATAAGAACACTTCTCAGGGCAGGGTTGGGTGGGACATATCCTGGTTTGCAAAGGGAAATTAAATCATCATTTCCCTGTCAGAGTGCCTTAAGAAACTGTGGTTTAACAAACCACAATAGAAGTACCAAAGTCAAGTGTGTGCAGGGCCACATGCTTCATTCTTGGTCTAAAAAGCCCAGGTGTCTGAGATTTGAGTTCGTCATCACCAAATGTGTCATAGTCTTCATACCACAGGCAAACTATTGTTTGCAGTAATCAAAGTTTGCCCTACTCAATTGTTATAGAGAAGATGAAGCACATTTCCGAGCGCAGTTCAAAGTGTTGGTGCTGACCTTTAAAGCCCTAAACGGCCTCGGTCCAGTATATCTGAAGGAGCGTCTCCACCCCTATTGTTCTACCCGGACACTGAGGTCCAGCACCAAGGGCCTTCTGGCGGTTCCCTCGCTGCGAGAAGCCAAGTTACAGGGAACCAGGCAGAAGGCCTTCTCGGTAGTGACCCCGCCCTGTGGAACACCCTCCCACCAGATTTTTAGGAGACATCTGAAGGCAGCCCTGTTTAGGGAAGCTTTTAACATTTAATAGATTATTGTATTTTAATATTCTGTTGGAAGCCACCCATGGGCGGGGTATAAATAATATATTATTGTTATTATTATTAGCCAGAAAATTAGGGAGAGGAGACAACGGAAGCACATCAGGGGAAATGCAGGCATGAAACCATGACTTGGCTGTGACACCTGAACCAAATGCCAGTATGCCGAATTAGAGTGAGGAAACAGGTGTTCCTGAGAGACAAGGGTTGTCTATTATGGCCAACAGTGACTCTCTAGGGTCTCAGATAGAGGTCTTTCCTTTCACCTGCTATCTGAGATATTTAAGAGGAAAACAGCAGCAGCAGCAATAGCCTGGAGATGCCAGGGATTGAAATCTGTAAGGAAAGCGTGTACTCTGCCCAATGGCCTTGCATCCCAAGCCCTTGGGTGTGTTGGGGCACACATGCCTCATAACCGATTGACTGCCTGAAATGTTACAACTTCCTCCTTTCTCAGGCAAATTGTTTGGGGGGGGTGTTTCATCCCCCAGCAGGAAGTGGGGTGGCAGAAAGCCCAAAGTGTGTTCACAGTGCTGCAGACCTCTTAATAATGACCTTCTGCAACTATGCAAGTGTAAAGCTGAAATGTGGGGGGGGGGGAGAGAGCTTGCATCAGCTGTCAGAAGTTTTGGGAAACACTGCGTTCAGCAAAAACATTAAACTATGATTTTTTTAAAAAAAAATGTCCTGCAATCATTTTTTCATCAGTGCTGTTGGGAGTATTAAATGAGAGGGTGTATTTTTAAGGGCTTTGAAAGCACTATGTAGGTGTTAATAATTATTCGTTCATGTGTTTGTTTCCAGCTTCCTTCCTGCTCTATTTTAGTGTGAATCTGGGGGATGGGGGGAATGAGCTAAAATAATTCACTGCCCTGCCATTGTTTCACTGCTCCCAGAAGTGTAGTACGGAAAGGCCAAAGGATTCCAACCACCACCACCACCACCAAGAACTACATGAACTCAGCCAGATCGATGCCTTAGTAGAAACCCAAAGCAATAATGTGTTAGAAAATTATCCACTAACCGTTCAGGGTTATTGAACCAAATCATGCATGGGCAGTAAGAGGATATTGGTGGAGGAAGTGATGGAACAAGTCTAAACCCCTGTTCAGGTATTCAAAGAACAAAAGGGGAGAAAGAGTGGAGGGGGCAGGAGGTTGTGGATGCTAGCCCCTCCCCCAATGTCCCTGTAGGCTACGCCCCCCAACCTTCACTCATTAATGCTAAATGCCTGAACGGGAATTATTTATGGAAGGAATTCAACTTTGTGCTCTTCTGACCATTAGTATTGCAGCTTGACAGGCAAAGCGATTCCCCCCTCTCCTTCCTCTTAGGAGTTCTCCTGACCCCTCCAGAGCTAATTTCAGGGGGACAGGATGCACAAGGAAAGGATCCCTGCACACCCAGAGTTCCTGAGCACAGGGAAGGTTCTAAGCAGGCTCAGCCAAACAAAGAACCGCCATCAGATCTTCAACCTTGATATCCAGGGGATCTGGGTTGGTTCAGGTGGAGAAAGGGGGCATTGGGGGAGAGCTGGTACATGCTTTTATTCCCTCCTGTTTCTTTGAACACCCGAATTGGGCTCTAGCATGCTTCTATTAGTGATTCCAAAATGCTGGGAGGGTCTCCTCTCCCCAGTGGGTCATAGGAGCATCAGATACTTCATTGTTTGGGACAGAGCAACCTGTTGCTTAGATCAGTGTTTCCCAACCAGTGTGCCTCCAGATGTTTTGGGACTACAACTCCCATCATTCCTGACCACTGGTCTTGCTAGCTAGGGATGATAGGAGTTGTAGTCCCAAAACATCTGGAGGCACACTGGTTGGGAAACACTGACTTAGATTATTCGCTGAAGGGATGAAAGAGATGAGAATACAGAGTTGGACAGGCAGCTAACCAAGTATTTACCCAAGTTGTTCCCTGGCTTATGGCCTTTTTGATAGGGTGTCATTGCGCGCACACACACATCTCAGCAAGCTTCGTTTCCAGAACAGGAGTCCATTTCCTTTTACCAAGTCAGGCTGTGGGTCTATCCAGCTCAGTGTGGTCCAGTGTTCTCCAGGGTTGCAGATTGGGGGTCTTTCCCAAACCTATCTGGAGATGCCAGGAGCTGTCCTTGGGACCTTCTGCATGCAGAGTTTGTGTGGCACAGCATATCCCATCCTCAGAGGATGTAGGGTCCAGTTTGCCATTTTTTTCCTTTCTCTTGGGGCATTTCTGCTTCTCGTTGGCTCATGAGGCACAAGGTGCATATGCAGTTATTCTATGATCAAAAGGATGAAGTATGACGAGTAAACTTTGGATTCTGCGAGTGGGAACAGATTGGAGGAAGTGGGTGGAGGGAAGGCTGTGAATTCAACAGTGCCACTTTTTTTCTAGAATGTGGCAGCGAAGTGAAAAGTTGAAGTAAGAGTGTCATTTTCTCCTAGGAAAGAAGGGTAAACATTATGACTCTGTGAGAACGGAGGATGTGCACATTTGCAGCCTGCAGTTGGACAGGTGGGTGGATGGGGCTCCCTCAGTGAAATAAGGAGAAGACTGGTGCTTAGTCAGGACTGCAAAATTGGGCTGGGCTTCTTTGATTATAGTAACTCACTCTATGCGGGGCTGCCCTTGAAGCTGACCCAGAAACTCCAGCGGGTGCAGAATGCCGCAGCGAGGCTCCTTACGGGGTCCCGGCCGCGGGATCACATTCATCCAGTGCTTTACCAGCTGCACTGGCTCCCGGTGGAGTACAGGATCAGGTTTAAGGTGCTGTTTTTGACCTTTAAAGCCCTATGCGGCTTGGGACCCTCATACCTACGGGACCACCTCTCCTGCTATGCCCCGCGGAGGACCTTAAGGTCCACAAACAACAATACTCTGGAGATTGTTTAGGTGGCTAGATTGGCCTCAACTAGGGCCAGGGCCTTTTCAGTATTGGCCCCAACTTGGTGGAACGCTCTTTCACAGGAGACCAGGATCCTGCAGGATTTGTCATTTTCCACAGGGCCTGCAAGACAGAGCTGTTCCACCTGGCCTTTGGGTCGGAATCAGTCTGACCCTTGTGTTTTCCTCCCTCATGGTTTGGATTAATGGACTACTTAAAATGAGGCTGCATTTTAAATTTTAATATTGTATTTTAATCTGTATTTTAATTAATTGTTTTCTTTTCTTTTACGTCTTATTGTAATTTTATTGGTGTTAGCTGCCCAGAGCCTGGATTTGACTGGGGAGGGCGGGGTTATAAATAAAAACTTATTTATTTATTTATATTTCCAGTCTGTGCATTTCAACGTAAGAAGAGTTTGCTGGGCCATCTAGTCAAGCATTATATTTTCACAGTGGCCAAACAGATGACTGCAGGAAGCCCACAAGCACAACAACACTCTCCCCTTCCTGTGGTTTCCAGCAATGAGTATTCAGAAGCATTGCTGCCTCCCACAGTCCACTGCTTAATCTGAGCCAGAGCTCACCTGGAGTTAAGCCCAGAATCCGCTTTCAAAAGCATAGCTCAGCATCAAAACCTGGGAAATAATATAGACAAGAATGCATATATACAGCACCTTTCCTTTATCAGCTGAATAATCACCAACAGCCTCCCCACCACACAACCTGGGGAGCGCAGAAACACCAGACAGACGTGCAAGTTAGACGGCACAGCACCCAGGCTATTTTGAGCATCAATATCCATTAATCAAGATGGGTCGGGTTAATTGGCTGTCCCAGGCACAACTCACTAGCTTGTGTCTCCCAAGCTACACAGTTTTCTTAAATGGCCTGCAGCACCCTGTAGAGCAAGCATGGCCAAATTTGCCCCTCCAGATGTTTTGAGACTACAACTCCCATCATCGCTAGCTAACAGGACCAGTGGTCAGGGATTATGGGAATTGTAGTCCCTAAATAGCTGGAGGGCCAAGTTTGGCCATGCCTGCTGTAGAGGATAGGAAAAAATGCTGCATTGACTGAAATTAGCCCAATTTGCCATTCTGTGGATTGCACACACACACACACACACACACACACACACACACACACAAACACACAAACAAATATACACAGAGAGAGAGGTTTCATGGCATCTGAAACAAAGTACAACATGCCAGCTGCTGTACATCTCTCCCCACTGCAGGTGCGAAACTAATCCACACTTGAAGGCACAATGCACAGATAGAAGAATTACTGTTCTCAGATCTGTGACTTGTGCAGCATACAAGCAACATTTTGAAGAAGGAAGGAAGTGTCTCTCTTCCCCCCCCCCCACCACCACCCCTGACCTTCTGCACAAAAATAAAAAAGAAGCGAAACCTTCTCTTGCAGAAGTCAAATTATCATTATCCAGAAGAGGCTGAGGAGGAAATGGGAAAGGGGTAATGAAAACGCCGAAAAGAGAAGTCAAAATCAACCTGGTTTTGTAGGTCCTTCCCTAAAATACAATGACAAAATGACTGTCAGAAGTTTTTTAAATTAAAAAACCCATCAAACAATGTTCTAATGCTAACAATGTCAAAAAAGAAAGAAAAAGATTGCTGCCAAGTTTCCAACATACATTAAAGGGAGGTGCCTGGGTGCTTGTCTCTTTATGTATCTCCTTGGCTGAAATAAATGTGCGACATGGCTTCAACTGTGTTGGCATTTTCCGCAACCCGCACAAAAGGCAGCCAGTGAAGAAGACTGAGGGAACAGAGAAACACGAACGCCAGGAGATCACATCTGCAATATTTGAAAACCAGTAGGGAAATCTCGAAGCCTAGCTAGCTTTGACATGTAACCACTGAAAACAGAAATAGCAGGAATGGTGAGGGGCAAAAGTAGGGCTCCATTTCAATAATTGCCCCATAATTCAGGGCTGGCCTGCAGTCTTTTTTCTATAGCATTGGCTTTTAAACTGTGGCGTGGGAACCACCAGTGGTCCTTGGTGCCCATAAGGCGGTTCTCAGCACATAATGAAAGCAGAGGGAAACACTATGAGGTTATTGGGGGTTGCTCTGTTTCAAGTGCCATCTCAGCAGTAGGGGAGGGGGGGTCTGATGCCCCCCAAAAAGAGTTCAAGTTTGGATAAAATCTAGAAGGAGAGAAGAGGTGGCAAGACAATGGTTTCAGAATTCTGAGTGACCCTGGACAGCTCTGGACAGCTCCGTACAGAGCTCAAGTGGGAGACTCTATAAAAAGTTGTTTCAGATGTTGTTTCAGCCTCAGACTGAACCTCCAAAAGGAGCTGCAAATCTGAGTAACTGGGTCTGTCTTCTTGCTTTAGTAGTCGTCAACTTCAACTGAGATGGGGAGACTGTGGTCCCACTTGAGTTTCTGACCTGGAGTCCTCAAAGTCTCCAGGCATGACCTCCTTGGACCTAAGGAGTACAGGCATTGTGGGATCCTCTTGCACAAGTTTTTCTGGATTAATATGGATATCAGGGACAGGGGGCAATTGCTAAGCTACGCTACGCTACGCTACGCTACGCTACGCTATGCTATGCTATGCTATGCTAGAGTTTATTTATATACCACTTTTGCACCCAAATCAGAACAAGGCAGCTTCCTATGCTGCTATGTAACTGCAGCAGGTTTTGAGGTTCCTTGAGTTCATAGAATAAGGAAGAGTGGTGGCACTCATAGAGAAATGGAACACCACATCATCAGACCAAAATAGTGGTTCTCATTGCAACATTTCAGAGTGGCGCTTTCATAGGACATTTGATCTTAGGGCCCCTCCAGACTGGTGTTTTATTGCAGGTTTTATTCTTAATGCAATTAGTGCATTAGTGGGAGATATCTTTTACAGTACAGTACTTTATTTTGTCCTGTGATGCTTTCCCAGTGCTACCATATTATTGCCGTCCAGAGGGGCTATAGCCCAACAAAAGCCAGACAAAAATAACCAGAACATTTGTGGTCTAAGAAGTGACAAGATTTCAGCGGGAAGTTACAGCATTGGTACTGACTGGAAATACAGCAGTGTGGCCAGCCCAGAACCTGTGTAACTGCAAGAAAGGGGGGTTGTGTGTGTCCACCCTAATAGCATCAAATCATCATGAATGAGTATTCAGTGGAGCCACCAGATTAGCAGAACAATATTTTTTGGATATCTCTACCAAACCTGCCATTTAGGGGTCCACTTGCTCCTAATTCAAGTCTCCTTTGTAATGTATAGAAAATTGGTTCACCTGTGGCTTTCATTTTCTTTTCTTCACAGATCCACTACAAGATTTGGCTTTTAGCATTGACACCTGCTCCAGTGAAGTGCCCGAAACTCTTAACATCAGAATAGCAACCATTTTAAGTAAGTATAACATGTTTGACTGTCTCCCAGGATCCTCAGTCCTCAGAACCCAACCACAGCCAGATGATACCTCCAAGGATGGGGATTACTGAGTCCCTGAAGCTCCCAAGAGGCAATTGTCCCTGGACAATGAGGCCTCCATCCCTGCTCTCCGAAAAGGGCATTCTACTCTCCTTCCTTCTCAGACTCAGATGACTCCTCCCCTGAACTATCACCAGCTTAAAAACGCCCTCTTCCTATGCTACACCAAACACAAGGGTTGCAGGGTATCTTTCAAATATGGCATAGCACATACCTATGTAATGGGACACATAACCTTTATTTTCCAGAACAGACCCCTGCCAGGGAAGTGGGGGGCTCACCCTGACCTCTCTCTGACAGTCTGTATAATGCACCCATCGACTTCAGGCCAGTGCTGAAGCAACGCTCCAATTTCCTTACTTCCAAACTTGCTTTTATCTATGCAATAACAAATCACACGCGATGAATTGCCATTGCAAGAGTCCAATCCAGATCAGGACCCAGGGAGCAGGACAAGACTGAGTGTGTGTCTAGATACATTCAGCCAATCTGAGCCCTGATAATTGGCCTTTCCCCCAACATGTACTTGTCTAATGTGGCAGTTGTGGACATATGTGTTTAGTTGGACTTACTCCCAAAAAAGTTGTCTAATTTTGGAAACCATCACTATTTATTACACTCAGAAATGCATAACATCTTGGTGTCACCAAGGTCCTCTTCAATATGCGTAAATTTGAAGGATATCCTTCTTGGAATCAGCATCCCAGTAATGGAATTCCTTCCCTTTTCAGATTCATTGGACATGGGCTTTGTTGGGTTTTCAGGACCAAGCTGAACTTGTTGTTCATACTGTTGATTTCAGCTTGTTCATTGTGTTTGTTTTAAATGTGTGTTTTGTGTTTGTTTATTTTAATGTAGGGGACCCGTGTGGTGCTGTGGGTTAAACCACTGAGCCTAGGGCTTGCTGATCAGAAGGTCGGCGGTTCGAATCCCTGTGACGGGGTGAGCTCCCGTTACTCAGTCCCAGCTCCTGCCAACCTAGCAGTTCGAAAGCACGTCAAAATGCAAGTAGATAAATAGGTACCGCTACAGCGGCTTTGTCATGCTGGCCACATGACCTGGAAGCTGTACGCCAGCTCCCTTGGCCAATAATGTGAGATGAGCGCACAACCCCAGAGTCGGTCACGACTGGACCTAATGGTCAGGGGTCCCTTTACCTTTACCTTACTATTTTAATGTAACCCTCTCTGGGGTTGTCTTGGCAATGATGAGCAAGTAGGAAATATTTTAAATAAATAAATAGTGGTGATTAAACCCATTATGTAAACAAAGAACAAGATTTCCCTCCCTCCCTCTTCTTTAAAAAACAAAAACCTAACATAGTGACAATGTTCTGATTTCCATACAATTGCTCATTAGATTTATATTCTGTCTCTCTC
This sequence comes from Zootoca vivipara, assembly GCF_965207765.1. Taxonomy (NCBI): domain Eukaryota; kingdom Metazoa; phylum Chordata; class Lepidosauria; order Squamata; family Lacertidae; genus Zootoca; species Zootoca vivipara. The sequence continues at coordinate 24,835,359 of NC_142591.1, forward strand.
TACAGGGTACAGCATCAGGAAACTGTCTGTGGAAGTAACTCTTGGCCTAAATGGGGGGAACTTTCCATTTTTCTCCAAGGAACTTTGCGGAGAAGATCACCCAGAGTTTCGTTACTGCGGAAAGAAGAAAGGAGGTGATTTATTTTTCAGGAATAACATGCTAAATGTTCAGTGGCAAGCAGTTGTAGTGAGCAGGGAGAAGATGCAGTGTCAGTTGAACACACCAGGTTGGAAATATCTGACCAGCCTGTTTAATTTCACACAAACAATTTTCCATGTCGAAATCTTATCCTACAAAAAGCATTGTGCTAGAATTGTCTTGTAGGAGGTTCTACTTACAAGGCAGAGCACAATGTGAAGGTATACAAAGCTTACAGGTAGACAGGTGTTGCTCTGGTCTGGTAAATGCATGGACGGAAGACTACCAGCAAAGCTCATGGGTGTCTTGTTGAATTCCAGGATGAGCAAAGATAGGACACAAACATCTTAAATAAATGCAAGCCCAAGGGATAAGTGAAGCACAGCACCTTTAGCAAGGAAAGGGCAGTAATTTAGTGGTAGAACACCTGATTTGAATGCAGAAGGTTCCAGGTTCAATCCTTGGCAGCTTCAGGTAGGGCTAAGACTGTCTCCTACCTGAGACTCTGGAGAGCCACTTCTGGTCAATGAAGACAGTTCTCAACTAGACGGATAAATCTTACTACTACCATTCATTCCTTATTACTGCAAAATGTCTACAAGTAGAAATATGACTGGGTTAAATTATGCAAGGAGCATGGAGCAATTGCAAAACACACAGCTGCCATTCAGTACATATGCAATAGCGCTGTTTTCGTTACACTGGTATGCATGGTATTGGTCACATTCAACAACACTGAAAAAATATCAATAGTCTTTGCGATAATGAACAACATTCCCACTGCCAAACATGCATTTCCACAGCTATATACCATAGGGGTAAAACAAATCGTATTCTTGGCATACATGACTGGTAAGCAGGGTGATCAATTCGTTAAAGATTTGTCAATCGATCAATCAATCAATCAATCAATCAACTGCCTTGCTCGGAACAATTCACTAATGAATTTTCCATAAATATAATGACCTATTGCAAAGTCATACTAAAACAGCCTTTTTAAAGCTTCCTTCCCACATTACTTAAAATAACTCCTCATTTTATCCTAGCTTCTAATAAAGACAATAAGGGGAAGGCATATTTTAATTTTCTCAATCATCAGATTTGGCATTTGGAGGAATGCCTGGCCTGCAGCGTGAGAAGTCCTTCAGGAGTTTTAAGCGTTGTTATGGGCCCTATCAATTAATCAGGAGGAAAATGGTCATCTGCCATTAACACGTTAGTTTATTAAGCCTGAAATGCTATATACCAGGGGTGGCCAACTCCCAAGAGACTGCGATCTACTCACAGAGTTAAAACTGGCAGTGATCTACCCCCTTTTTAGGGGTTCAGGTCAAAGTTGTTGAGTTTTTTCAGGGAGGAGGTAAAATGTTGAGCTTTTTTCAGGGGAGCCACAGTTCAGCTTCTTTGGGGGGAGCCAGTGATCTACCAGTGATCTACCGCAGAGGTCCAGTGATCTACCGGTAGATCACGATCTACCTGTTGGACATACCTTCTATATACACTTACCTGGAATTTGGAGAGTCCAACAAGTTCTGCTGCACTGGGTGCCAGCACTAGAGGGCACTGCAGGGCTTCCCAGCTACAACATAGTGACTTGAGCAGAACGGAAGGTGAGAGGTGGGGCGGGGTGCCAAATTTTGGCTTCGTATAGGGTGCTGTCGAAATGTTAAAGACCAACACCTGCCAGTGAATTTGGGGGACTCAAAATGTCAAGCTTCAGTGACCAGGAAAAGGCTGAGCCACAGAAGCAGGTTTTTAGAGTTTAACTATGAGGGTAGGTTGAACATGCTACTGCTTGGTGGAGCATCAGATATTGCTCATTGCTGTGCAGCCCTGTAGCACACGCACAGACAGTGTGCAATAAATGAGAAACAAACGTGCTTTGGTAGCACAATAAGGTAATCATGTGCAAAGGCCCCCGTCGCTCTTTCTCTGCTGCGGTCACATCTCAATCTGAAACATAATAAACACTGCGCTGTGAGTTTCATGACCACGCAACAGTTCATCTACTAAGATGGCCTCGGAGGAATTGCTAGCACTTTTTAAAAAATATGTCACAGAATAATAGACAAATACTACATGAGCAACCAATCATGCAAATTATAGAAGTCGGACTGATGGAAACATTACATTCTGAGTCTCTCTTTCTCTCTCTCAATTGTATATTGAATTAAAGAAAAATGAGGAGGAGGAGAATAAAGGCACCCACAGATCTCCTGGCCGTCTGCCTTATTCTGATGAAGTGCTTAATAAGAACCTGTAGAAAATACATTAGAGAGTACTGGAGTCCGTCCGTCCCAACACAAACTGCTGTGCACATATTAAATCAGAAGGCCACATTTTTTCTGTGGGTTTGCAAATCCTCAGTAAGACAGGAAGTATTGTTACACACACACACACACACACACACACACACACACACACACACCAAAGTGAAGCATATTGTGGCAAAAAGTCACAGCTAATTCTATTAGATATTACTATATATCTTCATCTATAGACGCTGCTCCCAAATGCTAATAAAACTTTTTCCTCAGTGCTTTGAATTGAAGCTACTTTCCCTTTAGTGACATGTGATTACCGGTACAAATATGTCCACCCACATGCTCAAGGAGGATAATAGTACAGGTTATCTATCTATCAATCATCTATCTCTACACTCTAGATCAGGCATCCCCAGACTTCGGCCCTCCAGATGTTTTGGACTACAATCCCCATCATCCCTGACCACTGGTCCTCTTAGCTAGGGATCATGGGAGTTGTAGGCCAAAACATCTGGAGGGCCGCAGTTTGGGGATGCCTGCTCTAGATTCTAGTGTGTAGGACAGAGGTAGGAAACCTTTATGTCTCACAAGGCAATACTCTTACCAGGATGGGTAAGAGTTACCAGCACTAACCACCTGTCAGTCACATGACATCATTATGACATCGCAAGATTGCCAGGTGGATTGTCCTGCCCACTTGTCAAAATCCCCTGCAGGCTTCCCAAGCCCCAACTGCCATGGAGAAAGAAGCCTGCATTTTAAGGTGCAGGTTACAGGTAGGTAGCCGTGTTGGTCTGGGTCGAAGTAAAATAAAAAAATTCCTTCAGTAGCACCTTAAAGACCGCTACTGAAGGAATTTTTTTATTTTACTTCGACCCAGACCAACACGGCTACCTACCTGTAACCAGAACTATGGAAGGCACCACATTGAGCCGCATGAAATGGAAGTCCATCAACCTCACCAAGAAACTTGCACAGGTACAAACTGACATCCTCTTTCTGTCTAAATGCAAAAACCTGGACAACCTACCTAAGGGTCTTAGAATTAAGAACCCTCTTCAATCAACTTATCCCACAGAATATACTAGAAAACTATGCCACACTTTATCTAAGAAACTGCTGAAACATCTTATCGGCGTTCTGTATTCCAAACAGAAGTTAATAAAGGAGGAACTCTCTGCACTGGACAACTCCATCAGGAATCACCCAGCCTGGCAGAAGTTCCACAAGGAAAAACAAACCATTTACCACTCTCAACTGGAGTTACTGAAGAACCAGAAAAATAAAAAAACTCTGCAACCTTTCCAACCTACAGGCCACCAATCAAAAAACTTAGTTGGTCTTTAAGGTGCTACTGAAGGAATTTTTTTATTTTAAGGTGCAGTTACGCTTGCTTTCCACAGTGGCAGCAGCAAATGGGGAGAAAGATGTTCACACTTCAGCACTGGAAGAGGGAAGGATCAGCACAGGGCAGCTTCACAGAGCCACACTGGGAGGGATAAGTGGCTGCCATCCTCGAGCAAGGCTTACACCTACTGCTAATAATAATAATAATTTATTATTTATATCCCGCCCATCTGGCTGGGTTTTCCCAGCCACTCTGGGCGGCTTCCAACAAAATATTAAAGTATAATAGTCTGTCAAACATTAAAAGCTTCCCTAAACAGGGCTGCCTTCAGATGTCTTCTAAAAGTCTGGTAGTTGTTTTTCTCTCTGGTGGGAGGGCGTTCCACAGGGCGAGTGCCACTACCGAGAAGGCCCTCTGCCTGGTTCCCTGTAACTTGGCTTCTCGCGAGGGAACTGCCAGAAGGCCCTCTGTGCTGGACCTCAGTGTCCGGGCAGAACGATGGGGGTGGAGACGCTCCTTCAGGTATACTGGGCCAAGGCAGTTTAAGGCTTTAAAGGTCAGCACCAACACTTTGAATTGTGCTCGGAAAAGTACTGGGAGCCAATGTAGGTCTTTCAAGACCAGTGTTATGTGTTCTCAGTGGCCGGTCCCAGTCACCAGTCTAGCTGCTGCATTCTGGATTAGTTGTAGTTTCCGGGTCACCTTCAAAGGTAGCCCCACATTGCAGTAGTCCAAGGGAGAGATAACTAGAGCATGCACCACTCTGGCGAGACAGTCCACAGGCAGATAGGGTCTCAGCCTGCATACCAGATGGAGCTGATAGACAGCTGCCCTGGACACAGAATTGACCTGCACCTCCATGGACAGCTGCGAGTCCAAAATCATTCCCAGGCTGCACACCTGGTCCTTCAGGGGCACAGTTACCCCATTCAGGACCAGGGAGTCCTCCGCACCTGTCCCCCCAAAACAGTACTTCTGTCTTGTCAGGATTCAACCCATTATGGGTTGTAGACAGTGCTTTTTGATTTTATAAAAATGTTTAGAGGTACTCTCATTTTGACTCAAGAAAATCACCATTTTATAGTTCAAATCGGGGGAAATAAATATACAGTAAATGGACAAAAGTACAAAGATTCACATAATGTTTAAGGGTATGCGTACCCCCCCCCAAAGAAAAAAAGCACTGGTTGTAGGCAGCAAAGGAGCAATCAGGAGTCCACATTCAGCTCCCAATCGTTCCTCTGCAGCCTTGCCATTACCTGAAGTCATGCATGATGTCAGAAGTAGGGTGAGTTGGCATGGCTTCCTCAAAACAGCCTTGTGGGCTAAATTGGGAGGCTGGCAGACTAAGTCTGCCCCATGGGGCAGAGGTTCCCCACCCTGGTCTAGAGCAAGGAACTGTATTCCACAAGATGGAGGCAACAAGCAAGAAAGCCCCTTTTCATGTATCTTCCAGACATGCTTTGGAAATGAATAGCCATCTCTCTCTCTCTCTTGGCCCTGTTTTGGTTCCTGTCTTGTTGGCACTGGCCACATCTATTTGATATTCAGGAGGAGTCCTACTGCCCACACTCAGTTAAAACAGCTAAATACCCATATGTCCCGGTCACTGTGATAAACTGCTAGATGTCCAAAAAGTTTGTATGTTCTTAATGCACCAGGGAAGAAGCGAGCTGGAGAAAGCACATTAGACATCTACTGGAACAGCAACTCTGGATCTCAGTTCGTTTCTGAGCAGGGATTTCATTTCTAGTTTTCTTCCAGTATATTGGAGTTATCCATTATAACCATGGATATTATGTGCTCAGACAGTACACTACCTAGCTGTAAAATCATTTCTGGCTCTCTCACTTGCTACTGATTTATTTCCTTTGCAGAACTAATCTACTATGAAGGGCCTGTCTCGGTGGGATTCCATGAGCTCCCTCAGGTAGGCTTTTTCTAGTTTGCCCTCTGAAATACAAGTATTATTCAAGTAGCAAAACCACCAGGGGCAGTGATGACATTATAAGTGAACATGCCCCCCAAAGGGGTGAGCCAATCATTGCAGGGTTATTCTGATCTAATGACTTCCTCTTCTTTCTTTCTAGGGAGACTTTGATGTGAAGGTGGAGCTTTTAAATCAAGACCATCGCACTATTATTTGTGGTAATTTCACTGTTAAGAGTCACTGAAAGGGTGTTGCTATATTTTTGATGCAGTCATTAAGGGACATGACTAAAGGCACCATGAATTAGAGAGGGGATTTGTTTTGCTTTTGGAAACCCTACTGTCTGCAGTCTGGCAGATGTGGCGTGGCAAAATAATGTAACACAAAGGTTTAGTTGCAATTGCTGTTTACATTCTGTTGACCTAAAGAAAGTGCAAGATCCCTGTGCGCCAATTTGTCCCGCCAAGGTTCAACGCAATATATTCAGCTTTCCTTCCTATAACACTCTGCTTCCTTTCATTACATGTATTGTTTAAACTCAAGAGTATGAATCGAAGGATAAGTACATTGAGGTTCTCTCAGTTACTCATTCTTCCAGTCTGAAATTCAGTTCCCCACATTTCTGCAGCTTTTTGCAAAATCCTATTTTTTTAAAAAAAAATCATGAAATTTCTTCAGCATTTTGCGCAACTTTTTCCTAATAAACATATTTTATACGCAGTTTTGATTTGTATACGCTTATGTGCAACCAATTTCTCATCATATAATGTATTTTAGTATGTTATTTTCTTGAATATATTCATTTTTATGCAATTTCCCCTCAATATATGCATTTTTGGAAACATTGTTTACAGTAGTTGGAAAACTGTATCACAAAATCTGCTGTCTCAGGGAAACTGGTGGAAAGTATTATTAAAGATAAAGTAAAGCATATGGAAGAGCAAGTCTTGCTGAAGAGCCAGCATGGCTTTTGCGAGAGCAAGTCCTTCATGAACCATTAGAGTTCTTTGAGAGTGCCAGCAAGCATACAGGAAGAGGTGATTTGCATGACATAGTATACTTGGACTTTCATCAAGCTTCCAGCAAGCCTCCGTGGTTTCCCACATTCAGTTAAAGCCCAGAACATGATGTCATGAGGTAACAGCCAGGGGCTGGCTGGTGACCCACATGTTCCACCCTGAGTGCTGTTGGTGGGGAGGAAGGCAAGGCGTAATGTAAAAAAATGGAACCTAGAAGTAAGTCCAGATGAGGCAAAATCAGAGCAGGAGATAGGAGTTACAACCATTTGCAGAGGAGATCAACAAGCGCAAATGAAGCTAAGCACCTGCCGATTCTCCCTTTGCAAGGCACCCTGTCCCTGCCTCACCTTTGTTTCGGCAATCGTGGGTGTGTGAACACATGCCTACCAAGGTAGCATGAAGTCCTGTCCTAATTTAGAACTGACTGCATCTGGCTGCCTGAAATAGCTTTGCAGAGCCAAACACAGCTATGCTTAGCAACCTCACAGATCCCGATTATAACCTGAGCGAAAAGAACACCCTATGGTGACACACAGCTCCAGGGAGGAGGTGGAAGATGCTTTTAGAGAAGCAAGGAAGCCCACCATCTTCCTGAATATCAAGAGAGGCAGAGGCTCAAAAGCTTTCTCGGTGTGTTGGAAAGAACTTTGAAGTTTGCGCCCCGCCCCCCCAAAGAGTAAGGATTGACTGTCTTCAAAAGGAGCGCTGGAGGAGGGGGTTGCGCAGCATGCAGTGATTTTATTTTTAACACCTTTGTGTTATCACTTTATCAATGAATTTTGAAGCAATGTCTCTAAGGCTGTTGCTCTCCACCTCTTTTGCACATTTGGAGACCTAGTGCTGGCAGCTCTCACAGCCAACTCTTATGAGTATAAATACTTAACAGGTTTTGCTAGGGTTTGACCATTTTCCTTGTCCCACCTTTTGGGGGGGAATACGTTGCATTATGCATATATTACCAGACTTGCATGGTCACATAAACATCATCATGACATGCATTGTTCTTATTTATTTGATATGATTTCTGTACCCACTTTCACCAGAGGATCACAGGGCAGTTTGCAAGATAAAAATTACCATCATGGAAATTTATGTGTAGATTACAGAACGATGTGTTCGCGGCCTGTAGTTTGTGGTATGGTTATGTACTATTTTTGTGTATGATCCCTGGACCTTTTTTGGAGGGGGGGAAAGAAGATGCTAAGTAGGCAGCTTGAACAGAACTGGGTGCTCATTGTAAGAAGGGATAGCATAGGAGACAAATCTCAAACACAGTGGAACTCAAATTCTTACTGAGATTCATTTGTACCTCATTATTGGCCCATCCATACTTCACACAAATGGCACCTCAGTACACAATCACATTCCTGAATCTCTTGCTTATGCTTAGAAGCTAGCGGCAAGTGCAAAGCAGCCCTACGCTGCAAACATTTCAAGCTACCTAGATACAGCCGTTGCACAGAGACCAGATCAGATACAGTGTCAAACTATGGTTTGTTGCTGTGCGATTCAGCCCTGTGTTCAACAGTACTTCAATTTATCTCATACACTTTTGATTTAGCAGTGCAAGAGGGCCCCTCCAAACAAGAATCGTGCATTGCAGGACAACCAATAAAATAGATTAACACCACCACAAATGCACTACTATTGCATCAATGACATTTTACAGAATACACCTGCAAAGAAGGAGGGGGAGAAAATGCTGCTCTGCATTGGCTCTTGCTTAAACAGCAATCCTTAAAACCAACTAGCAGGTGGCAGTGTTAACCTGTCACACGGCCTTGAGGCAGCCATAATCTTTTGGCGGGAAGCCAGGTTCTAACTGACCAGAAAGCCATTGAAATGGCTACTTAAGCTTGTTGTTGCTGTTGTTGTTGTTGTTGTTAAATGACAGAAATGGGAATTTTTGAAACATGCAGCAGCATTATGGCTGTGCTATAATCTGCCGTGTTTTTTAAAGCACACACCTTCCAGGCTTCTTGACAGTCATTGGTAAACTACCTAAAATCCTAGTTACTGAATGGAAACAGAAGTTCAGACAGGGCTTTTCCCTCACGTGCCTAAACTGCTAAATTTGGAGGATTCTGGGCACTGTAGATTACCGCTCATAGAATTACAAGTCCCAGTAAACCGTCACAATTTACAGTGCTCAGAGGAATGGGGAAATGTGCTTTGAATTTGCTTTAAAAGCATAGTGTTTATGTATGTCACCATCAATTTAGCAGTAGCATTTCTCACAACTTGCATAGGTTTGTGTGAGCAGGCCCTGCCCTCTGTCGGGAGCATGCATGGGTTTTGATAGCCCAGAAACAACTGTTAATGTAGAAGCCAAAATTCTCAGAATTTTTGGAACGGCAGGCTTTCAGAGAAAAACTTGCAAATCATTCTGTGATAAAATTGAGGTCGTAACAAGTTGAAGTGCATCAAACTCTTGGGGCCCCGTTTGCCAATTTGGTATGTGTGTGTGTGTGCGTGCGCGCGCACGCACGTGAGTTTTCCGGTGGGGATGCTGGAAGAATCATATTCCACTGTTATATTATTTTGTAAATTGCTTTGGGTTACTTTTTGTAAGAGGAAAGCGACCAGTCAGTGCAACCGATAAATAAAAATAACAACAGCATCCTTCCATGCAAACATAAGAACAGCTATTTGGGAACTGTGTTTGGACAGTAATATGCCAACAACATCACCAAATCTTGGCCAAAGGCAGCAAAATAGCCATTTAGCTCCGTCCAAGCCACTAGCAAACTGCCAAGTGATTTGCTACTCCAGCTAATCTGAATCGCTGGTGGGCATCTGAATGCTTTCTCCTCTTAATTATAGCCTTTGTGTTACAGTGATTTAGACTGCTCTTGCCTTTTGTTTGCGATGAGGGCTGGGCGTGCATAATAGCAGGTAACACAGTACGGCTACAGGAGGGGAGGGCAGGCCATGCCAGCATGTGCAAGAGCGAGCTAAAAAAACAAACCAGTTCATCTGGAAACGAACAGCACAGCAGCAAAGGAGTGTTACTCATCGTCCATCATCTCCCCTCCATACTCATGCAAGGACAAGAGGCAGGAGGCCAGTGAGTCTTTGTCGTCCCCGCCCCCCCCCCCCACAGTGTTTGCATACAGCTAATTACTGCCACCAGTCTCCTTGGCAAGATAGGAGGGCATTCCTTCTGGGTGCCTTTTGAAAGTCAGGCCAATTATGTTCAGTGCACTGTCCCAGACTTTGCGTGTTGTGTTGTTGTAGCTAACCAAGCGAAGGAAATGAGAACCCCACTGCGTACACACAATTCATTCAAAGAGCATATACTGTAAAGCACAGCCCCCTTCCAAACCATCCAGGGAACTGTAGCTACAATTCCCGGCACCCTTAACAAACTACAATTCCCAGGATTCTTTGGGTGTGGGGTGTGCTTTAAAAGCATGGTGTGTGAGCGCTTTCACTTGTCAGCAATTTTGTGTTGTTTTTTTAATGCACAGTGCCAGCTATCATTAGCAAGTGCTGAGCTCAAATAAATTTGCTTGCTCATTTGTTTGTTAATACGTCTATATTCTACCTATCTTCCAAGAGTTCAAAGTGGATGGGCTTAGTCTCATAGGCCAGATGGGAAATTTTGGTCTCAATAATCTGGATTACAGTGGTACCTCTAGTTACGAACGTAATTCGTTCCGGAGGTCTGTTCTTAACCTGAAACTGTTCTTAACTAGAGGCGTGCTTTCGCTAATGGGGCCTCTTGCTGCTGCTGCGCCGCCAGCACACGATTTCCATTCTTATCCTGGGGCAAAGTTCTCAACTCGAGGTAACTCTTCCAGGTTAGCGGAGTTTGTAGCCTGAAGCGTTTGTAACTCGAGGTACCACTGTATTGGTATTCCAAAAGTTGGCAAATTGCCCTTCTTTTTTTGGGGGGGGGGAATCTCACATAATCTAGAAGTATTCAGGGGCAACGTTTTTGAGATCACTTCTTTGCCATTTGTTTGAATTTTATTTTGTATACAAAGGGTATCAGGTTCCACTAATTATTGACCACACATCCTTTCCCTCTTGGTATGATATATTATTAACTCAGTAAATTGCACACCTGAATGCTACACTTCTTTATTGGCAATTGTGACAACTGAATCTCTCTCTCTCTCTCTCTCTCACTCATAATGTTTTTTTCATTATTTTTATTTTTGAAACTTGTTTGTTCATATTAAAACTCAATTTTAAAAAAATGGGGGAGGGGAGAGAATTAAACCTGGAGGGTTTAATTCAGGCATCCCCAAACTGCGGCCCTCCTGATGTTTTGGCCTACAACTCCCATGATCCCTAGCTAAGAGGACCAGTGGTCAGGGAAGATGGGAATTGTAGTCCAAAACATCTGGAGGGCCGAAGTTTGGGGATGCCTGGTTTAATTCCTCTGAAGAGCGCTGGTTGACATACATAGTCAGGATGAGAGATGGTAAGCTGCCCAAGGCTGCTTTGGTGGCTGAGCACAGATCCCAGGTCTTCCTGGTCCAAGTCCAACGCCATGCTCCACACACCACACACACGCTTCAAGCTCTCTAATCATGCCTTCATCCATTTTGTTATCATCCTTCCTCCAGCCCTGAACTTTTGTCCTAAGCAACATACTTGGTTCCCTGCCAAAGATGACTGGATTATATTTTGCAATTGTTCTCTCCGTTTCATTAGTCATTAACCCAACACCACCTTTCCACTCCCCCTTGTGTTCTTCACTCTACATTGTGCCCGGATCACTTTGACATCTTAAAGTCTCTCCTGGGCTTGCCAAGAAAAAGAACATGCTCTGCAAGGCTGATGAGGCACTCCCTTGCACCACAAAGAAATGCCAGTTGGTCCTTGGAGGCAAGGCATCGTACCTTACTCCCAACAGGTGCAAGTTCTTCAGCAAAGAGCGGGGTGTTTAGTCCCTGGTCCTGCTCACCCAGGTCGGATAGAGTACAGATCGCTTCCTGAGGACAGGACAGGAGTTGTGACATGTCCAGTTGTAAACTAAACAGAAGTTCAGAAGCTGGCTCACTCCTACAATAAAGGTTTGTTGCTAAAGTAAACCACCTGTTAAATATTATCCAGCTAGATCGCTAGTTCTCAACCGTACAAGCTGCAAAATTACAGATGTGGAAGTTACTCTTTGAACTCCAGGCAAGAATGGATTCAAAGAGAGAAGATGTGCATTTATTTACGGAACAAATTCCAGGTCATGCAGGATGGTGGAGCTCAGCCGGCCAATGTCAGACCACGTGCTGTGAGGGGATGCAAATCTGGAAGATGTGATGCAAGATGGAACCGGCAAATTCTGGAGCAACAGCAGACAGCCTGGTGACAACTCGGACCAGAGACAAAGTCTTTATGGGGACAGGTATATAACCCCACTGACCACCTCAGGTCTGAGCTAGAAGCTGCAGTTCTGCCCTTTGGCCATCTGCAGTGAGGGCTCTTGAGAGCAACTCCCTCCTCTGTCGAGCTGCCACAGTGGAGCAGATAGCACTGGCCCTGGTTCTTGCCATCAAATCCCTGTTTCAAATCCAACAGCCCCTTTCATTCAGTTGATTTACTGGCTTCCATGTTGGACCATTGGCTATCTTCTGTGTCTGTTTCCTTGCTTACTTCCTGTGTGCCATGCACACTGTCAAGATCCCTGCAATTTGCATGCTGACTCTCCAACCTACCCATCGTAATCACAGGAATTTGCTAGCAATAATAAACCAGGTATTTTCTCCACAGCATTGGCCGTCTCAAGCCAATCAATCAGGACAAAACTCAGTAAGAACCATCTCCCTTAAAGAACAGCAATGCTCCAATAACAACAACAACAAAAAGTGTAAAAAAATGGGGTGATGCTCTCTCACCTTTGGAGTGCCCCAAAAGGGAAGGTCCCCACTGGTGTTTTCCTTTCAGAATCACCGCACAGAGTGGGGCTGAATTATGGTGATAGGTGACTGAGTGACAGAGAAGTTGCCAGGTCTTATAAAGCCCACTGACCACTACCCCTTCTTTCTGATTCATGTGGGTACCAAAAATACTGCCATACATAGCCTGCAGCACATAGCAAGGGGCTATGGGACACTGGGCAGGGAGATGAAGAGACTTGGGGCACAGGTAGTCAATCAATCAATTCTTTATTGCATTAGCATTTAACAAGATAGAACAGAACAGTGCCAAATGCATGCCACCCAAACTTAAATCGATCGATGCTACAGACAAGACATGGCATAATAAAACTAAATTACAATAAAATAGGTAGAGCTAAAATCTAAACACTAAAGACCAAATATCTAAAATTACTAATAGATATATAACAAATAAACCAGGGGTAACCTCTACAAATTAGACTAAGAACAAAATAAGGAGGGTGATGATGGTCCAGGGCTGAATCGCGCTACCTTGTCAAAGAAACCATGAATTTCAATGCCTGTAAGATGAAAACAGCATGAAACTTGCGTGTTTGCGTCCACTAATAGGAATTTCAAACAGTCTACCTTAGTTATAATGGTGGGTGGGATCAGGAGAAGCAGCTTAGATCTTATTGAATCATATAAAGGGCAGTTTAAAAAAATGTAAAAATTCCCCCATCTCTTTCATATTACAGGGGCAGAGGCGCTGATCAATAGGGATCTTAAGGTATATACCCTGGAGGAAGGCTGTGGGTAAAGCATGCAATCGGGCCATAGAGAAAGCTCTTCTTAGATTGGGCTCCGTCAGATCACTCAAATAGTTTGCAAGTGATCTTACGACCTTCACTCTGGGGAACTACATAGAGAGATGGGCTGTCTTTGACCGCGCCAAATCCATGGCTTCGTCTTTAGCTAGGATCCAATCACGAATTTTGTTTTTTCATCAGTCCTTCCTGTTGAAGGTCGTGTGGCCCAAGAAGAGAGAGGAAAATCCCCTTACTGTCAATGTACGGGCCTCATGGCATCATCTCAAAGGAAGGAGTGGAGATAAAGCAGAACGCCTGGAGAAAAACTAGCCTGATAGGCGCAAGGGTCATCGCCAGGGTCATAGCCAGCCACTGCATGGGTACCCGCTACCACTTATTTTAAGGAGGCCATATATAACAAAAGAATTTCAAAGGGAGGCTCCAGCCTGATTACAATCCGCTGGATCACAGTGAGTCAAGACATTCCCCTCTGTTCCTTTGGATATGAATAACAACAATGGTTTCCTTTCCCATTGAAGATGTTAATTAACACAGCATTGCAAAGTTGCATTGTTTCATCAGCTATGACTACTGTTGTAAAGGCGCACAGTGCTTATCTTGCATACATGCTGGTTCTAGCTGAATTGTTACTTATCTGTGCTTCTTGTCTTCCACTTCCCTTTGATCTCAATGCTTACAGCTCTTCCGCCTTACTACCGTGTGTGTGTGTGTTTCTGCAACTGAGGATTATGCCTCATCTAATGAAATCTGACGAAGTGTACTCTAGTCCAGAAATGTTTGTGCCATTTGTAAGTCTTCCAACTGCCACCAGACTCTCTGATGATTTTGTTTGCAGCAGACTAATGCAGCTGCCTCTCTGGAAACTGATACTGTACGAAGGTATGGAAGTACGACAGCACCCAGAGAGGTTAGCCATAAGAGGGCAGCATGCACTTAAGATAGATATACTGTATAACAAATTGAACAGCGCTTCCATTCAAAATGTCCTCAGCTAGAGGAACAGAGGTAATTTAAAACAAACCACACAGGAAAAGGAAATAAACTCCCGGGATAACAGTGTGTGTGTGTGTGTGTGTGTGTGTGTGTGTGTGTGTGTGTGTGTAAATAATATTTAATATTAATAATATTTCCCATATAATATTCTTATCTGTTATTTAACTAACCAGGAGATCTGGCAACTGCAGTTTTAGCTTAAAGGTAAAGGGACCCCTGACCATTAGGTCCAGTCGTGACCGACTCTGGGGTTGCGCGCTCATCTCGCATTATTGGCCGAGGGAGCCGGCGTATAGCTTCCAAGTCATGTGGCCAGCATGACAAAGCCGCTTCTGGCAAACCAGAGCAGCACATGGAAACGCCATTTACCTTCCCGCTGTAGCGGTTCCTATTTATCTACTTGCATTTTGACGTGCTTTCGAGCTGCTAGGTTGGCAGGAGCTGGGACCAGACAACGGGAGCTCACCCCGTCACAGGGATTCGAACCGCTGACCTTCTGATCAGCAAGCCCTAGGCTCAGTGGTTTAACCACAGCGCCACCTGGGTCCCTGCAATTTTAGCATAAGATGGGTTAATTTTCACTCAAACGAAGGAGAAACTTACATAATTTTGTCACCTTTTTTGTTGTTGTTCTGTCACGCCACCGTAATAGGGAACAAAAAGGGGAAAGTAGGGAATGCTGGTCTCTGTTTCTGCTGTTCAATGGGTTGTTCCTTCAAATCTCATAAAAGCGTTTTGCAGACAGGTATCAAAACACGTAAATTTATTTAACTGTAACTAGCCAACGAATGATTTAAAAGGCAGAGAAGTCATCAACTAAACATTATTCGTTAACTGACAGTTCTGCTTTCCAACCACCTGATGCCAGGAATCTTACATTTGTGGCTGGGAAGCCTCCAAGAGTTACAGGCATTAAGAGGCTGAGAAAGAGGAAGATGGAGGCAGACAAGGACCAGGTTCTCACACAGAGTTAGCATGAGAGGGTACATGGAGAGAAAATCACGGCCATTGTGCTCATCCCCCAAGTCCTGAAGCCAAACTCAGAGAGAGGGAGCATACCCTCACATGAGATTGTCGAAATGGTGAATAGGAGCGTGGAGCCGGGGTTGAGAGGAGGCTCCGTATTATGTTCAAGCAGTGAGAGAAATAAAGGGCATGGCCCACCCACCTCATCTTCATCTTCTATTACTGTCTGTGATGCAGGTGAAATCCTTGGTGGGTTGGGTTCAAAGTCAGATAAGGATGTTGAGTCGATGGTGACCCAGCGAAGGCCACAGTGAGCCCTGAAGCGTGAATGACTCAGTAGAGAGAGGAAGGAAGGAAGAGAGAAAGGACAGCTAATTAGGACTAACGATGACCAGGCAGCTCAGGGGTTAAGTAGGCAGCTGGGGGTACAATAGGCCAGGGGCTAGCAGTCATAGAAATGAAGCCCAGGGTTTTCTGCTGGAAAGAATAGCTATCCTGCCATCTACAGATGTTGAATGAGAAGGAGGCTGAGAAGGAGACATTTTTTCCAATCCATTCAAACCAGGGTCCTGCATTGCAGGGGGTTGGACTAGATGACCCCCGAGGTCTCTTCCAACACTACAATTCTATGATTCTATTAAATGGACTCTTCAAGGTTGCTGACTTTCCGCTTTGTGATTAGGAGCACTGCTTGGATCATATATTCTCCGAAGTACATCCAGGAGCTTCACCTAAGGAAGAAAATAGCTTTGTACATGCAATTATAAACACAACAACGAGCAGGGTTCATCTAATGAACCCCATCAGTAGGACTTCTGTTTGTGCAATCTCCCTGCGTGCCCCCCCCCCCAAAAAATGGCTCAAAGGAAGTTGGGCGGACCTCCAGGACAGTTCAGGGAGAGGACGTTCCCTCTGACAAGGTGATATGCTTGCATAAAGGAAACATTTGCAATAGCACAAGATTGAATTTCACCCAAATATTCTCCTTATAGCAGGCAATAGAGCCCACGTGCAAGGTCTTAGCTTTTCTGCCCTCTCCCCCAAGCACAGTGTGACGTTAATGTACTTCAATGGAAACCCAACACAATGACAAGTTTGAAGCCTGCGTTGCTTGATCATCCCACAGCACAAATCAATAATGAAGTGATGCTCTTTCCCAGTGTCCACCCCAACTGCAGAAAGGCCCAGCTGAGAACAAATGGGAGCAGTCTGCAAATCGCTCTGTAGAAAAGAGCAGGCGTCGGATTAATGGGGACTACAGCGATCTATCACTCTCCGTGAAAAGGAAAGGAACCCTGTGCTTCCTCCTCCATCCCTTTCTCACCCCCATTTTCATCGCAGCTAATCGGGCTGCCACAGCAAACACTCTCATATTCCAGTGTCTTCAAGGCATATTGAAGGGGGGGTATTATTATTATTTAGAAAAAAAGAACAGAACAGAACAGAACAGAAAAACCAGCAGGAGTCTCATTCCTGCTCAATAACACATCGTCATTTAAATTGATTTAAACTGCACTAATTTCCCCAAGGAACCATGAGGATGATTGCTTAGCGAGGAAATTCCATTTTTTAAAAAACTAGCTTTATGGCGGAAGAGGGTTACCTAAGGGGGAACCCTCAGGAACCAGCTTGTGCTTCTCAAATAGAAACAGTTTAAGTCAGCGGCATAGCTGCCAAGTTATCCCTTATTTTAAGGGATTTTCCCTTATGCTGAATAGGCTTCCTCGCGAGAAAAGGGAAAACTTGGCAGCTATGGTCAGCGGTGGTCAGTTTGGGTCTAATGCAAGCTGGTCAAGAGACCCTCCCAAGGAACTGGAAGCGCAGTGGACCAAGAAGAGTGCCATATACCCAAGCTAAGGAACCTGCCAAGTGCCATTTCAAATATGAAATATGATGCCCTCGAGGCCTCAGGACGGGAACCTCTGCAACCCTCCATGACTATCTATCTGGCCCTTGGGATCATCCGAACAACACACACCCATCTCAGGCTATAGCCCTCACCATCCCTGCTTTGCACCTCCTTGGCTGTTTTCGCCTTGCTGGAATAATAATAATAATAATAATAATAATAATAATAATAATAATAATAATACCCCGCTCATCTAACCGGAGTGCCCCAGGCACTCTGGGCAGATGGGTGGAATGTGTCCTGAGATCTGTTCAGGGCCGACCTGCGCATGAGGCAAGGTGAAGCAGTGGCCTCAGGCAGCAGATCCAGCCTTCTCTGCAGTGGCAAGCTGGTGGTGGCAGTGGTGGTGGGCAGTGGCAGTGGCAGAGGAGGTGGCTGGGCCACAGATGAAGTGACCACAGTGGTGGGCGGCCATGGAGGAGACAGGGGTGGCATTTTCTGTTTTCTTGAAGCAACAAAATGTTCTGGGCTCGCCCTGACTCTGTTAATACTGTGACAAAAAATGGGTGCCACCCTCAGACACCCCTCTCTGCCCAGCAGCAGCAAGATTCCAGGGGGTTCCAGGCACTCACCCAGGGTCTGTGTTCCTTTGAGAATCAAGACTTGGCAGAGACTGTTGTATCTTTAAGAAATATGATTTATTCACATATTTACACCTGAGATTGAAGGGAGGGAGTCCAGATTTTTACAGCATGGTCATCTCAAGAGGGATTTGTTTCCCACAGCAGTGCAGCAAGGCATCTCTCCCAGCCAGCCTTCAGCCAGCCTTCCCAATATGGATCCTTGTCTTTTTCTCCTCCTCCTCCTCCTCCTCCTCCTCCTCCTCCTCCTCCTCCTCCTCCTCCTCCTCCTCTTCTTCTTCTTCTTCTTCTTCTTCTTCTTCTTCTTCTTCTTCTTCTTCTTCTTCTTCTTCTTCTTCTTCTTCTTCTTCTTCTTCTTCCCCCAGCACACCTTGCTAAAGACACTCTTTTCCTGTCACCTCTCTCACACACCCTGCCACCTTGAGCCACCACCACCTTTTGTCATGTTAACGCCTCTATCCCAGGTGAAGCCCTGACTTGGAAAAGAAGTTGAGCCTGTATTTTTCCACTGACCTGCAATCTTCCCTTCAATACTCCACGTGGTTGTTTTGCATATCCCACGAGGTCAGGGGATTTGAAATCTGATCCCCAAGCATCTGTATGTCAGAGAGGTGGGTGAGAGGGTTTGTAGAACCTAATACATTTTTTATTGGTGCAACTGATGCAATTCATTTGCCTCCATGAGATGATGTTGACCTAGAAGCACCTACGAGGGCTCTTAAGTCTGCACTGTGTGTCTCTGTACTTCTGAACATAAAAGCTTAAGTGCATCTCAAAACGATGACCTTCCTGGTAGTTGTACTGCTCTGTCAATCTATACAGTATATCTAGCCAGGTCCTTTTCAACCCAGGTGTTCAAGGGCATCAATCCTGCTCATTGGTTTAATCCCCACCAAAGTTACAGATGAAGTAGAACCATATAACGTCTGGATGAGTTTTAACCTCCAAGGTCCTTTGTGCCCCAGTTCCCAAACGTATTATATGAATGAAGGAGCACTTCCTTGCATGCACACAAGTGGCTATTGTCAGAATCATTAGCTGTATGAAATGAAAAGGGAATTTACGGTGCTGGGTTTCACAGTGGCATTCTGAAGCTTAAGATCAAGGGCTGTGACATTTTTATAGTCCTTTTCCTCTATCCCCAACATAAAGATGAAGCAACTTTAAGGGAAAACATCTGGTCTCACTTTTCTTTTCTCCACCGCCGTTCCCATCTGACAAAACTGCAACGCCCGCCAGTTCTCCCTAGCAAAATTAGCTGTTTGTGCTTGTTCTGTTCGAGAGCCCAGGCTCTCTCGACTGCATCATCTCAGCGAGGCGAAAGAGCTCTAAGCATTGCGAGAGTGCACTCTGCCTCAGGCCAGAGGCATCCTTGGTCTGACCACTTGAAAAAGCAACACCTGGCCCCCAGGGCTTGGGCTACCATACATCTGGATTTTCCTTGACATTACCGAGATTTCAAAAGCGGAATTGACATTTCCAGGGAGAGTTTCCAAAGGGTGGTGCTTTGTCCTGGATCTTAGTATCTTTGTGTTTTTGTAAAAAGCTCAACAACTCCAGTGGTTTCCTTAAAAAAAGCTGAGCCAGGGGTGTCCAGGTTTTGGCAACCCTACACAGGGCCCAAAGCTGCCTTGTGAGCCACGCTCAACATCTCTACAAGCCACACTGCTTGTTAAAAGCATTAGGAAAACAAGCCATTTAAACTGAAACTGAGTCTGTGGGCTACTGCCACAACATTGAGATCATCTTTTACAGTTCAAGAACAGGGCTTTCTTTTTTCCCTTCAGAGCAGATTTGGTGAAGAAGCCAAAAACAACTTACTCCAGATTTCTCCTGTTAAGAGGTCCTATGGTAGCCTGCAGGTCCCCATACATGCCTCTTAAACGTCTCACGACCTCAATACTTCAAGGACTGTCTCTCCCATATGAACCAACACAGACCCTACGGTCATCATGAGAGGGCCTTCTTTGTGTGTGTTCTTTGCAAGAGGTCCGGAGGGCAGCAACACAAGAATGGGCCTTTTCTGCAGTGGCTCCTCATTTGAGGAATGTTCTCCCCAAGGAGGCTTGCCTGGCGCCTTCATTATATATGTTTTAGGCACCAGGCAGAAACATTCCTCTTGTTCCTGTCCGCCACCCATCCAGAGCAAACAGGCACCTGTTGCTGCCACCCCAGCCATTGGCCATGCTGGGAGGAGCTGAAGTCCAGCCACAATTGGGGGGCCACTGGTTCCCCCTCCCTGCTCTAAACAGTTGCGCTAGGAGACAAATGGTCTCCGACTCTGAATAAGGCAACTTCATAGAGGCTGCTGTCTGTACCCATCGATTCATGCCAACTAAAGGAAACAGTTTGTGCATGTGACAATGTGGATTTTTACCCACGATGAAACTTTAAGCCACCCAAAAATAAATTAAAAAAAATGGTTTAGTCTGTTAAGGTTTCACCAGAAAGTCTCCTTCAGCCTCTGCAATATGTAACAACAAGGACAACTTTAAGCCACCCAAAAATAAATTTTTAAAAATGGTTTAGTCTGTTAAGGTTTCACTAGAAAGTCTCCTTCAGCCTCTGTAATATGTAACAACAAGGACAACTTTGATGATGTGAATTGGCTGTACCCACAATCCACAATTCATTCCAGTCAATGTAAACCCTTCCGTTCCTTCCAAATCAGAGAAGGAAGGGAGAAGGAAGTAAATGCTTTGCAATCTCTTCCTTAGCTTTATATGCTTTTTTTAAAAGTGCTTTATTTATTTATTTTTACAAGAAACACACATAAAAAGAAAAAGGGGCCGAAGCACTGAGACACACACAAAAAGGCCTCTGTTTCTCTTTGATCTGTTGTTGTACAAGTACCAGGGAGAAGGGATCAAAGAAAAGCAGCTAAATTAAACATGGTCTTAGAACAGTTGTTGCAAAAAAAAAAATGCCCCAAGTGTAAATATTGAAATATTTCCACAGAACCACCTTCTTATTTCATAGCACCTTAAGAACTCCTCTATCCCAGATACATTTCCGAACTATCTTCATGGAGGGAGATCCCATAGTTCTAACTGCTCCTATCTACTAGGGATAGTTCCTGGGACCTGCAAATCACTGTCTCTTAAATCGTTGTCATCATCATTACCATCAAACAGGATTTATATACAGCTCAATTATCAAAACCTCAAAGCACTTTACATAACATGCACTTTAAAATTACCGATAAAATCAGACAACTGACACCATATTATTGTATAGAGCAGGGTTGGCTAGCTCAGATCCAGCTGCTCTCCACACCCCACAGCAGACCCACACAAATTTGGGCAGCGGGGACAAATGGGACAACAAAGGATGACACTGCCCTGGGGTAGGTGAAGAGGTTTGAACTTCTCTGCCCTGCCCAGTGCCCTGATGAGGATGTGAAGTATCCCTTCCCCGGTCATCGGATCAATTGCCTGATTATCAGGGAGGAGAAATAAAATACATACCGCCTCAGCTGATATCAGGTGAAGAGAGAGAGAGGCCGGTTTGGTGTGTGTGTGTGTGTTGGCCAGCCACACCTGCTCAGGTGACTGGCCAGGGGTGAACCATTAGCTGCCGCCGCCCCATCAGAGTGTCAGACTAGAAGTCCTGGGTTCCAATCCTTCCCCCACCATCTTCACTGGTTGTGAGAACGAGAGGGGGGTAAGAACTGTACATAAATCACCCAGAGCCACTTGGAGGAAGGAAGGCTATAATTAGAAGAAGCAAAATAAATAAAGGCAGCACCAGATACAGCACAGTGCACTCTAAGAACTGCCCTGAAGGATTTCTTTGTGCTTGCATTAAACTCTAGATGAACTCCCACCTTTCCATTGCGAAGGGTTCCTTGCGTCAATTCTGTTATCAAATGCCCCGTCTCCTGAGAGCCAGTGTGGTGTAGTAGTTAGGAGGGGTAGACTCGTAATCTTGTGAACCAGGTTCGAGTCTCTGCTCCTCCACATGCAGCTGCTGGGTGACCTTGGGCTAGTCACACTTCTTTGAAGTCTCTCAGCCCCACTCACCTCACAGAGTGTTTGTTGTGGGGGAGGAAGGGAAAGGAGATTGTTAACCGCTTTGATACTCTGTTGGGTAGTGATAAAGCGGGATATCAAATTCAAACTCCTCCTCCTCCTCCTCCTCCTCCTCCTCCTCCTCCTCCTCCTCCTCCTCCTCTTCTTCTTCTTCAGCTTTGCTCAGGCCGGTTTTGCAGCAGTATGTGAATGACAGCTCTTGTAGGAGACTCCCTTTATTTCCTCAGCAAACATTTTTATTTTTTTTATTTTTGGATGAAATGCCATCAATGACAGTTGCAGATTATATAACCCTAAGGCAGAGCAGGATTTCCTGGTGTACAGGAAAAAATAGTAAAGATGCACCACAAATGCCCTGGATTGCAGAGAGAAACTAAATGCAGCAAAGCAGAGCGAACTGGTTCTGGATCCCCCTTTGTTTGCTCTTGTCTCCAAAATACAGAAGAAGAGCCTAGCAGGGAGCAGCGGATGTCAGAGTTGGCAATTTCCCTTCCTTTCTTTGCTTCAGCTCCTCAAAACTGCCCTGGCTGCCTAAGTGCCCACCCACAGGCCTGGCTTGGGAGAAGCAGCCAAGCATATTCTGCCCCAGGAGCAAACCGTGCGAGGCTTGAGCCACACACCTGTGAGCCACACATGCAGGCACCTGTGCGAGCCGCTCACTCGGCCTCTCCTCTGCCGAACCTACTGCAGGACCTGAACCGGGGCTGGGAAATGCCAGCCCATTCTGCAAGCCACGCCAAAGGAATCACAGCAGCTGTCGAAATGCAGATCGCCCGCAGCCTGACAGTTGGGAGGCTTCGAGTGCAGCGGTTTTTTCCCCTGGCAGTGGAGAAAGCTGCGTAGAGGAGAAGAGGTTAACAGGGACAGGAAGCCTCCAGAGTTAAGGTAGACTTCCGGATGTTTTCACGGAGAGAATCAGAGACACAGTAGGCCATCTAGACCGGAGGAAGATAGTCTCCAAAAGAAGACTGTCGAGCATCACCCTTTAATACAGGAATCAGGGCCGCATTCCATTCTGAGCAATCCTCCGAGGACCATATGGCATGGATGGGTTCTACACTCACTCAACTCCATCCCAAAAGGCTCCAGACTCTTCTCTGCAGGCAGATGCAAGGGCAAGGAGGAGATGGGGAAACTTTCCACAAGCATCCTTAAGTTAACAATATTTTAGGATCCAAGGGTACATCCCCGAGGGTGTATCTGGCCCGAATTAGGATACATCCCCGAGGGTGTATCTGGCCCGAATTAAATTTCTAAGCCTTTACACAACTATCAGATTTGCAAGGCAGTTTATTCATGTGATACTAATTCCAGCAACAATGCCATCACATTGTTAAATCAGCCACAGTAATGCACTAAAGCTCGACTCTGTAGAAGTTCTCACATATGAAACAATCTTCGAAGCGCTGTTTTAGCTTCATTGCATTAAAATCCACTGGGTCCCATTTAAACATCAGTGGTGCTGCATAGCTGATGTCCGCAGGGATCTAGGACAACCTTCGAATCTTCTCTTTAAAAGCAAATCACACCAAAGTTTTTCCCACCAAGCTGCACAACTGACATTGGAAGTTCTATCTAGTGTGACCGGGCAGAACCGTGGGGGAGATGTTTTTACAGCCACAGGAAACTGCAGCCCAAGATGGGCAATTTGGGGCAACCATGAAGCTATTGATAAAATCTTTGAAATGGATCTGAGTGGGCATCTGAGATGATTCACTTGAGCAAATCCACTTTTATTGTTGTTTGTTTAAGCAAGAATGATTCACACACATACCAGGTCACAGTCAGGCAGGGGTGTGGTTAAGTAATTTTAGATGCTGAAGTTACAATGGTCACGGCCATCTTCCTTAGATGGCAATGTAAATTACTTCACTTTTTTCACTACTGATTTTTAAAAGCACTTTTTCTTTTCTTTTTACCAGATCTGCCTAGTATACCATTGTACTGTAATATTCAAAAGGGAACCTCTATGGCAAATCCCTGCCAATGCAAGAGGGTTTTGATTAAAGACCTGTTTGTTGTTGGTGGTCTTTGAGCGATAATATACGTTCCCTTCAGGTTTCCACTTAATGTGGGAAGATCAGGGCGGAGACACTTCCTTACTCCATGTGTAAGAATACCAGAGGTATCCTTTGAAGACCTAAATAGGGCTGGTGACGCTTGGAGATTGGGTAGGGTTTCCTCGCCATCTAGGCTCCAGCCCATGGCAACTTCCAGTCACTGCTGACCCTAGCTGTGACACATCTGTCCAAAGTATGCAGGTGGTGCTGTGCTCTAAACCACTGAGCCTCTTGGGCTGGCCGATCAGAAGGTTGGCAGTTTGAATCCCCGCAACGGGGTGCTCTGTTCCAGCTCCTGCCAACCTAGCAGTTCGAAAGCACACCAGCGCAAGTAGATAAATAGGTACCGCTGCGGCGGGAAGGTAAATGGTGTTCCCGTGCGTTCTGGTTTCTGCCACGGTGTTCTGTTGTGCTAGAAGCGGTTTAGTCATACCGGCCACTTGACCCAGAAATCTGTCTGCAGACAAATGCTGGCTCCCTCGGCCTGAAAGCAAGATAAGTGCCACAACCCCATAGTCGCCTTTGATTGGACTTAACCGTCCAGGGGTCCTTTACCTTTTACCTTTTTTTTTACCAGCAGAAACTGACCTCTGGAGGCAACACTGCAGATTTTATTTTTATTTGTTCCTTTGGTCAGGCATGGGCCCACACTGTGAGAAATTACGCTCGTGACTTTGTGCAAAGGATGCAGTGTACTTGTAAAATGCTGCAACACAAGATAAGACACCTCAATTCACTCCTATCCGGCACTTGTGTTTTGAGAATGTAGACAAAATTGCTTTGCAACTTAGAAGGCCAACCAGACCCAACCAGTAACTGAACGCTTTTCTTCCTTTTTTTTTTTTAAAAAAAAGGAATAGGCATTGAAGCTGCAGGAGGCCAAGAAAACAATGGAGCTCACGCTCAGATGCTTCCCTGAGCAAATGGAAAATTGGGAGTGTGTGTGTGAAGCCGCAAGTACCATTGCCTTGTGCTGGACCAGAACGGATGGAGGCCTGCCATTAGGTTCGCTGAATACAGCAGCTGATACAGAAGCTCAACTTTTCACCAAACGTTGTTAATTCCAAATTCTGTCTCAAAAGCTCTTTGCACTTGGTTGCTTCCGTTCCAGAAACCGAATGCATCAAGCTGCCTAGCTAACAGCCTGCTGGGTTTTTCCTTCCTCACAGAGCAGAGAAGGGAACAAGAGGAGAAGCTGTTGGGCTTGTCGGGTTTCACAGAACTCTGCGTGAACCACTTTTCCACATCCATTCAAGCAGCTCAGGGGAGCCTGTCAGGGTCAGGAACCAGGACAACAGTGGGAGGGTCCTCACCACCCTGCTGTAGCAACAAAAGGGGACCGTTTATAGAAAGGAAGGAAGTTCTCTCTCTCTCTCTCTCTCTCTCTCTCTCTCTCTCTCTCTCACACACACACACACACACACACACATATAGGAGTCAAACTTTCAGACTTCCACATCAATCATGGATGTTAAAAAAGGAGGGGGGGAGATGAGATGTTGGAGAGGAAATGCTATTTAAAACAAATTCCCATGTGCAAAATCACTCCGACACACTGTTCCTCGGTGCCTAGCAGCTCTTGTTTGGTTAGAGCAGTTTCTACATGAGCTGCAAGGCAAACCCATCTCTCTGCCTGAGAGGAAAAATGTCTAATCTACCTTAGGGGGTTTTTCTGAGGATGAGACAGAGAAGACTCAAGTAGTATGTTCCTTTTTGTGCGTTTAGCAGAGGGTACATTCTTCCTTAACTAAAAGCAGCTTGGGGGTGGGGTGTGAGGAGAGAATCAGTGTTGGATCGCTTGCACTCTGGACCGGTGCCACCCTTGGCTGATAAACATTTAGCAGGGAGGGGACAGGGAGGAGATAAACGTCTCCCTGCGAGAGGGGGTGGTCCATGCCTGTTTGAAGGGGGCAGAGGTCAAACCACTCCTTAGATTCGGAAAATCTAAGTAACTACCGGCCAGTTGCCAGTTTCCCCTTCTTGGGCAAGGTTCTTGAGCTGGTGTCTACTTCAACTAGGCCTTGGGCTGATTAACATTCTACGGGCTTTTAAATGTGTTTGTGGGAGGAAGTTATTGGTTTGTTTTTTTGTTTTATTATGGGTTTTGTGTTCCCATGTTGTATTTTTATATTGTGAACTGCCCTGCAAACTTTGAATGAAGGGAAGTATAAATTATTATTATTATTATTATTATTATTATTATTATTATTATTATTATTATTATTATTCCCAATTGTGACTGCAGTGTATGTGTGTGTATGAACCCTTTCATCCCATGGTACACCTTAGGCATGCTGCAACTGGCACCCGTTAATTTGGGTTTTCAGAAATAAAATGGTTTGGTTGTGTTCCGGTGAGGAGCAAATGGAAGGGAAAGGGTTGTGGTAGAGGCTACCCACCAAAATATCACCCCACACATAGCAAACCACCCACCAAAGGGGGAGGGGATGCATGAATGAGCTTACACATCAGGAGTGACAGTGGCTGTATAATGGGTTTATTAGTACAACACAGAGAGACACACACACAATTAGATCAGTCGGCATTTTGATGATGATGTAGTGTGAACCCTGCAAAAAAACTTGCATACCTGTGCAACACTGATTCCTACTATGGCGCAATGGGTCTGGCTGTTGCCCAGAAGGCTGGTGGTTCGACTGTGAGCAGGATTCCTGCATTGCAGGGGGTTGGACCAAATGACCCTTGGGGTCCCTTCCCACTCTACAGTTCTGTGATCCCTGGTCTGGAAGCATTCGAATTAAACCAATTGTTCGTTTTATTTTAAGCACCCATATATTGACTTTCAGGTGTACAGCTTCCCCAAGGTGTTTGTAAAATGTAGAATAGAGTGGGGGCAATGATGATAGTATTCAATAATGATGTATGCAAATAGCAGACTGGATAATAATAATAATAATTGTCTTCATATGACACTGAAACACCCCCAGTTGACTTTCCCTGGAGAGTTTCAAAGGCAACACAACAAGTCATTACTGCAGATGACCCAGGGACCCACAAATGGGGCTCAGACGAACTTTATAGAATCTGCAGTGCTGTTTTACAAAAACAGATGCCTTCCAGCAACTCGTAAATGTACCGACTGTCAGCAAATACTGTCGCTGCTGGGACGGGGTGGGTGGGGAGCTGCATTAACAATAACTGTTCGCTTTCCCTGCTGCATGGGCTTGTAAACAACACTTGCTTGGTTAGCTCTCTGGCAAGCAAGCATCAACCTCACCCCCTAAGTGACCATGCAGAAAAGCTCCCTTAAAACATGGAGAGTGTTGTGCCATTCCTTCGCAGCCCCTGCTCTTCAAACTGCTTTTGAACCACCAATGAGTAAGACAGTGGGCAAGTTGGCAGGATTTGGGGGGGGGGGGGCGCTACTAACTTTTACAGCTCAATTTCCAAGGCTGGGTTCCTACATTTGTCATCAGGTACCAGAAACTAAACAAGAATAATGATGGCCAAATGTTGTTTACTTGCATGTTTTTTTTCCCCCAAACTGCCAGCAAGAGACATGCTGGCATCTGTTGGCAATTCTGATGCAAAGCTTCCACTACACACCTGGGTCTTTTTTCGGGCTTTTATGCATCCCGAGTGCCACAGCAGGCTGTCAGCTGTTATTTTAGCAGCTCACGCTAGCCTTCATTACGAAACCTGGAAGGGGTGCAGAAGCTGAAACTGGAGAGGTTTCAAACAAGAACCAGAAGTGGCGTTGGAAGACGTGCGGAGATATGACGACACCCCACGCTCAATTTTGGGTGGTCCGCTTTTCAAAGCTGCATACACGGGAGCCACACACATGCACTCTCTCTCTGTGAATGGCTTAGGCATCTGAGCACTCCACACGCCCCAAAAGCAAAGGCAGATATTTCAGTTGCTTAAAAAAATGGACTAAGGATCGACAGTCATGAGAGCCATAAAATTAGAACTTGCAGCAGATGCTTCAAACTCACATTTGCATCTGGCCCTTCCTCAGCCATGCAGTTCACAGGGCGACCTGGGACCAGTCAGTGCTTCTCAGCCTAACCTACTTTGCAGGGCCATTGTGAGAATAAAACTGGGGAGGCAGAGAATCAGTTGGACGAAAGCTGGAATAGACATGAAATAATATCAGAAATTATTCCATTCCTCCGATAAGCTAAGCAACAAGCATCATGGTGTTATGAGTTGTGAGGGGCCAAAAACTACATAACCACTATATTCAGTGAAAGGTTAGAATTTGGACAAACTCATAAACTCACGAATTTCGCAAAGGCTAGGAAATAATAGTGGCTATCTTCCTCAGGAGGTCAGGCTAGCAATGGCTCACTGGGTCATTGAAGAAACAAAAGGCTGAGAATGGCCTGGGTTTGTTTGATAATGGTAAGCCATGGGCGAAGCAGAAGACCCTCTGGCCTAGTAGTTTTGGGGAAGGGCTACTGTTGGCTACTGATGTCATATCTGCCAAGTGTCCCGGAAAAAGCAGGACATTGTGGCAGCTATTTTGGGTGCCACAATCTCTCACTGGGCTCACCGCCTGAAAAAACGCTTTCTTCAGGGCCAAGTATTTGGGCGCGGGGAAGAGCACGAGGCGCAGGCCACAACTTGCCAGAGTGTATGTCCCAGAAGGTGTGCATCCTGGTTTTGGGTCTCCAAATTTGGGCAGTATTTGATGTGAACAGTGGAGGGAAATGTCTTCTGCAATGGGCTTGGGAAAGAGGGGTCGCCAGGGTGACCAGGTTGGGATGCTGGAAGCAGACAGGGAGCTGCTGTTTTCAGCAAGTGCTGCTGGGAAGGAAAATGAACTCCATACAGGAACTGAAGGGCAGCTGACACAGTGGATGGTTGGTGAAGGCTGTGACAGAGAGACAGGAGATGGTGCATAGGATGCCTCTGAACCCAACGCCATGCTGGATCCAAGCCCCTCTTAGGGTGCAAATGCTCTGCATCCCCTCCATCGAGGTGCAGGTTGCATATGTGTGTAAATAAATCATCTCTCATAAAGACACCATAGTCTCTAATGTGTCTTAATTGCCCCCCAAGGGAACGCGGACCCCAGTAAGTGCCCCTTGCATCTCACCCTGCTCATTGAGATTGGGCTGGTGTGGAACATTTAAAACTTGATGCAGGCTCGAAGAGCCTCCCACACAAATCAAGGCGGTGACAGTTCAAGCTACGCAAACCTACGCAATGTTGGCAAAGCTTTAGAATAGAGGCAGGGAAACGTTTTAAGTCTGAGGGTCAACTTTCCATGGGGCGCATGTCTGTGTGGTGTGGTGCTAGAGGCATTTGTGGGTGCAGCAACAGTACGCTACAAACTGCCTACCTCCTGCCAACCCGCCCCCCCCCCCAAAAAAATCTCAAGAGGCAAGCAAGCTTTGCCACATTTCAAGGATAAACTCTAGTCTGGCGCAGAGGAGGCCTGTGAAGAATTTAGAAAGCCAATAATTTTATCCCAATTCAATCTGGCTTCAGACCTCCTTTCAGCACCTGAAACTTGGAACATGTTGGCGGCCCACTTCCTTGAGAAACAGGCTCTCTCTGGGCCACGTTTCACGGTCTCCACATCAATTGCAAAACTGTATTTGAGGGCCTTAGGCATCTCAAAAGCCTTGTTATCCACCTCCTCCTCTGCCCTAACTGCATTTACACACATTGTGGGATGGGCTTTTCTCGATTTCCACCCTCCCTTCTAACCAGATCTACTGCAAAATGGGCAGCTTATTTAAAATACTTCTTAAAATCACACTCAAGGCAGTTCCCAATAAGAAGAAATTATTAAAAGACACCACAAATCAAACATTAATGCTGCTAGGACTGCCTGTTCTTATTTTCAAATCCTTCTGCACATGGAAACTTGGCCGCTATTCCTCTATTGTGTGTGTTGAAGTTAATTGCCTCCAGGGGGGTTACGAGTGTCCGTGGCCAGTTTTTACAAGGAAGTGTCAGCGTGTGAGAGAATTTAAAAGAAGCCTGATCTTCTTCCACGGTTGCTTGTCCTTATAAGTGTGCCTCCCAGTGGTAAAGGAGAAACATGACCAAGAGCAATTCCTCCCATTTAAGAACTAAGAATCCTTTCCCTTTCGCTATTATTTTTGATTATTAGTCAGGCAAAGGCACTGTTCCTCTAAGCTGGATTTTGGTGGCATAAATTAAAGGGAGGAATGAGGGAAAGTAATTATGATATTATCTATTCCAATGGCCTAACAAGCTATACGTCCAACTAAATAAACGATCAAATGATTCAACAGAGGTGAAACAGCAAGCACGACCAATTTAAATCACTACTAATAAACATAGTGTTTTGGCAACTTAACTCATTTTTTTAAATAATGGCATAACACTTTCATGGGCTAAAGCCTACTTCATTAGATGTACTCTAGCGCATTAAAGTTTACACCATTCCAAAAGTTGCTAGCCTTTCAAGGTGCCACACAGCACACTGTTGTTGATTTTGATGCAACAGACTAACACTGCAGCTTCACTGGAAATTAGTAGTGAAACACACATACGGTTTTTATGTTTGGGAGAAAATTTACTTAGCTGCAGTTGGCAGGACAGAAAGAAATGTGAACCATCCCTCAGCACATGTTTCATTTAGAAATGTCACCTGCAACACACTGGATTAAAATACAATACAATCACATACAACACCCCCCCCCAAGAAAAACAGGTGCACATTTTGCGACCTCCGAGGTTGTTTCTTTGTTTTTTAAATATAACATTTTATTGCAAAGATTGTTTGATACAGAACAGCAATTACTTTCATCGTGTTGAATTTGGAAGTAACATACAACTGAATGAGAAGAGGAATAGAAATAACCAAACAAAACGCGTGATTCTCTGTTCATGTGGCATAAACCAGTCTTGTACATAACTTGTAGCAGCAGTTTTTAAAAAGAAGTTCCCTTTAGAAAAAAAATTATATATATATTTCTATATATATATATATATATATCTGCATGTGGATTCTACACACTAATTGTTGTTTCCTTGCACAGGCTGAAAGTTTTAACGATTGAACTTCCTTCTCGAGGGGACAAGGGGAGAGGGACAACAGAGACAGCCCATGCCCCGTCCTCTTATCTCTAGCGAAACTTGACTCAACCAGCCCAGGGACAGTGCAAGGGGGAGAACCTGCAATGGATACGTTGGCTCCTCAAAACCATTATGATGTTACCCGGGCTAAAAGAAAGAAGGCAAGGATTTACCACAACACATCAGTGTATAGACCTTACTGTATTTCCTTTCCAGGACCTTTTCCATTAATCGCTTTGAGGGGCTAGATAGAACAAGGATGACAAAGCTTCGAAATCTTCCTGGACTCCAGCTCACATCAGCACCACTCAGCATGGCCAACTGTCAGGGAGAATGGAAGATGCAGCCCAAATGCACCTGGGAGGGCTGCAGGTTCCCTACGCCTGCACTAGTGGATCTGCTCCAAGTGTCCTGCTCTGTCCTCACAAATCATCTCACCACAGTTTCATGATCTAACCAACACAGGGGGTAGAAAAACAAGAGACTCATCATGGGGCATGGAGGTAACTCCAGTGTCTGCTCTAGGGTGATGGGAGAATTGGGGGTTTGGGTGCTAGGTGCTAGAAGATAAAAGACTCTATAAATCATTGGGAAGCTGAAATCAAATCAGCAGCAGAGCTAGCTCCAGATGAACTATGCCAACCTTCCCCAATCTGGTGCCCTCCAGAGGTTTTGAACTAGAATTTCCACCAGCCCTGACCACTGGGGCTGGGGCAGGTGGAGGCTGCCAGCCAAAGAATCTTGAGGTTGCCAGGCCTGAGCTATGCCATTACAGCTGCAAACGTCAATTGTCTCTTTTAAACCTTGCTTCCATTCTTCCACATGTATTGCTTTCACAGTCAGGTGCTTATTGTAGTGATTGAATTTTCAGCATTTGCTCCTTTGCAAATCCAACAAGAGAATTTCATAAAGGGGGGGAAGGGGGGACATGTTGTTTTAAAAAGCCCTGAGAGAAGAGGAGGTGGGGAGGGAATAAAAAACAAAAAAACAAAAAAAGGTGTAGAGACGAATTAGCTGAACATGCAAACTAAGCCTAAGATTCACCCATAGTTTAAACACGTTATAAATTTCACAGTTTAATATTGGGGGGGGGGGTTGTGATGTGAAGAGGATGGAGGGGGGCAATCAACAAAAGGGGGAGGGAAACAAGAACAGAGGGGTTTTCTTCCTCCATCAAACGCGACTAAATAAAAACATCAATAAAATGTGGCAAGATTTTATAATCTACTAGGATATAGATAAAGGCTAAATAAAGCTTTAAATCAATAGTGATTATTGCTAGCAGATGTCCCGGCAGGGTGCTGGGAAAATATTTGCCACATTATTCCTGCAGCATAGAGTTTAGTTCACGTCTGTCAAACCTGCGCCCGCCCACCCACCCCCAAAAGACAGAAATCATGTGAATTGGCCTGCGATGAGCCTTGGCATGTCCATGGAATGACCCACACAGTCTGGGGTGGGGGGGTGGGATCAGTTTTTAACAGTCCTGGTTTAGTTAATGGCTTCTCCCCCACAGTATTGCGCAGTTTAATGTGGAGAGCTGCAAATATATATATCTATATATTTTTTAAAAACCAGACCAAGAACAAAAATACCCCCAAATAATAATAATAATAATATAATAATAATAATATAATAGCAATTAAAAATTAAGGGATGCATTAAATTGGCTTTGATGAAAAGACTCATTTAACAGAGGGATTTTGTAAAAAGAATCATTGGTACTGATTTTATACTAATCTGGAGGAATGGTTTCAAAACATATTTTTTTTAAAAAAAATCCTCAATAACAACAAAACCTTATCTATACCTCAACACCTTTCCCCTTGCTTCTTATTATATATTTACTATTTTCAGCTCAGAATGATTTCTACCCTCTTCCTGTGCAGTCTGATTCGAAGTGCTAAGAAGCAGCAGACATTAAAAGATGATCGGTGTTGGGTTTTGTCCTTCCAATTGCCAAACTGAATACAGCTGTGTGAGTGCGGCTGTGCAAGATCACTTGAGGTACGGAGCCTCACTGAGGGCAGGAGAGGTTAGCAGTGTGGTGGTGAAGAAGAAGAGGAAGAAGAGGAAGAAGAGGAAGAAGAGGAAGAAGAGGAAGAGGAAGAGGAAGAGGAAGAAGAAGAAGAAGAAGAAGAAGAAGAAGAAGAAGAAGAAGAAGAAGAAGAAGAAGAAGAAGAAGAAGAAGAAGAAGCCGCCCAGGGTAGAAAAACAGCAGGGGCTCCAGAAACACTTAACTTCCCCCTTACCCTGGAAGACTAAGGGGCAAGTCTGGTATCCAACTAATTCTACTCTTAAGACGCATTGAAATTAATGGAACGGAAGCTAGCCATGACTAACTGATTTTAGCGGGTCTCATTTGAGAGTGACTTAGTTGGATACCACCCAGAGCATCATTTCCCAAACTTGGGCCTGTAGCTGTTTTTGGACTACAATTCCCATCATCCTTGACCACCAGTCCTGCTAACTAGGCATGATGGGAGTTGCAGTCCAACAACAGCTGGAGACCAAAATTTGGGAAACCCTGATCCAGAGCTTTCTGCACAATGCCCAGCTACTGCAGCAGAATGCTTATGCTTGATCCACAAGTCAATCTGAACAAGAATACTTGGGTCTAAGCTGGTGAACAGCCTGCTGCAGACTACAGGTTTAACCCAGCAGAACCCATCCTACAGAAGTTGGTTCTGTTCTGTTTTCAGTTTTGAAGGTTCGCACACCTACAGTTCCACTGCCCACTTCCAAAGGCTCCATTCTTACAGGAGAGATGGGAAGTCAATGTGTGGGAACTGGACTCAATTGAACTGAGGGACGAGCCCAATGTTACTTCCCAACATTTTAAAAAAGGAAGCGACAGAATTGGTGAAACCATCCAAAGATGTGCGCT
This sequence comes from Zootoca vivipara, assembly GCF_965207765.1. NCBI lineage: Eukaryota > Metazoa > Chordata > Lepidosauria > Squamata > Lacertidae > Zootoca > Zootoca vivipara. The sequence goes on from NC_142591.1 coordinate 24,869,164, forward strand.
TCCATCAAGCTGGAAAGGTGGAATATAGAGCATGACACACAGGCATCGGAAAACTCATGAAATGTATCTGCGAGAGCCATTCTGCAGAGCCTGATGGCAGCAACATGAGAGGCACAATTTAAATCCAACTCTGTGTCTGTATCTTTAAATGCAAATGAAGGAATGTAACAATGCAGGTAATCTTGATCATGTGATTCAAGAGAAGGAAGTTCAAACTAATGGATTATTTTTCTCCCTCTAAATAAATAGGTTCAGGGTGAAAATAAAGCTTACATCCCAGCATGCCAGCTTAACTGGTCTGCAGGTCACAGTCCTAATGTGGTTGACTTGCAATGGCTCCTGCTGCCAGCAACAGGACATGCAGTCTAATCCTGGCTCCCAACTTCATGGGAAATTTTGGGAAGGAAATTTATTTTGTCAATCCCTATTTTTTTTATCGCCGGTAGTATTTTCTTTTATTTTCCTTTAAAGCACGGTAAGGTAGCTGCATCATTTAAGGCTTGCAATTTTATTTTCTACATTTAATCTGGAAGACTGAATCATCGTGCTCATTAATGTAAGAAATAAAATAAAAATGGTAACGCAACTATTGCAGTTTCGAACGTCAACTTCACAGAATCCTGCAGTGCCTTCCTCATGCAATTCGGAGGACCTCCTTGCCCCTAGCATCTCTCTCCACGCAGTCTGCTGCTAATTCCATCAGTCCTTCTCCTTTCCACTAACTCACATTGAACTGTTCACCCATGAAATGCCCCCGTGCAATTTCGACAACGGCTTAGGCCTTGTCAACGCAACCAACTTGGATAAACTGAATGCACAGCGGGAAGGAGGGAGTGGGAGGAGGGAGCAGCAGTGCTCAGATGACCATGTGAACAACCCTACAGTCATGCCACCTGGATGGATGGATGTGAGCTTGTCCATACAACCAGGGATCCTGCAATTGGGGGGGGGGGAATCACACACACACACACGTACAATGTGTATGCGCATAGGGCACAAGTGGTGGGTTTTCCCCCTACAATTCCACTCTCTCCCTCCCTGCCACACTCGTTCGGTCTACCTGCTCTGGTTGTGTGAACGGGGCTTGATTCCCGAAATCACTTGATTCTCGAAATCAGAGGACTCCGTGTAAATACAGTAGAAGAGTTGCCGTCCCGACAGGGAGAGTCGGTGAGAGATTAGATCAGAAACATTTAAGCAGGCAATCCAAACTGCGTTGTAGATTTCCGTGGGCAAATATTGCCCATTGGTTTCTGCTGAACGCAGAGATTAGCAAACTGACAAAAAAAATTTTTTATATAAAATATTAAAATAACAATAATATATTGAAGCACAAATCAAACATATATATATAACAAGTGGGTGCATAATTTCCATAGGGTTTCTTTTCTTTTTTTTTAAAGTCGCTATGCAACTCTTTCTGTAGAGTCTTTTAAGTCCACAAGGGCCAGAAAGAGCCTTTTACAAAAGGACAGTAGCTAGGACATCATCATCATCATCGCTAATGCGGAAGGGGAGAGGCAGAGAAGCAGAAGTGAGTGAGGTTGAACATTTTCCTTTTCCTGGTTTTTTGGCTTGGACCAAGTTTAATCAACCATGTTTATACCTGGAACTGGTTTTAACTCTCCCCTCCCCCCATGTGGCAAAGTACAAAAAGAAAAGTAGCAAATCAAGAATAGGAAAACAAAATCAACACCTTATTTCTAGTTCCTCCGTAGGGGGTTTCTCAAAATCTTCTTCCAGTTATCGGCTGCAGTTTCCAAGGGCTTCCTCGCCCCAGTGACTCCTTGTTTCCAGGTCAGAGAACACACAAAAGCGGCTATCACAGATATACAGTAACAAGCTCACACACCCCAATACAAAAGGTAACATTAATGCTCAAATGAAAAAGGTCCTCTCCAAATAAATTTCATTAATATTTTTTTTCAATCATCTTTTTGTTTGTGTGTTGTTGTTGTTTTTTTAATAAAAAACCTATGATACCAAAAGACCTAATAAAGTAGTAAGGCACTCAAATCAGTATATAACTGTAGTCTTTTGCATTTTTTTTTATACTGAAAGACTTATGGCACTGAATCCAGACTGCCGTCTTCCCACTCCCACCAATCCCCCAGCCCTCAAGCCCATTCCTGCATAATGACAGCAGGCCAATTCAGCATCTCAGAAAAAGAAAATAAAAAAGCTTGCATTGTCAACTTTATTCCATGTACGCTGGGTCAGTTCACTGGGGGTGCGGCTGATGATGCCGCAGCTGTCATTCGACACCCAAGAGCTGAGGTGCACTCTCTGCAGAGGCGAGAATGTGACTCATGGAAGATTTTTTGTTGTGAATCTCCAGCAAGTCCTGGATGAAGCCAGACGGGCTCCCGCGATCCCCCTTCCCTCGGGACTCTGTTTGCTTCTGGGCATTCTTGCTGGACTCTGCAGGACAAGGGCCTGCCGTCCGACTCCCACTGGTGGGTTTGTCTTCTTTGCAAACGGCCTCCTTTGCGGCGTTGAGTAGGCTTTCCTTGCGGCTCCTGGTGACTGGGGAATGGCTTCCGAGCCCCGCAAGCGAGTCGGACTCGTTTTCCGAGATGGGGTTGGTGCTGCTGTGGAGAGACTCGTTTTCGCTATCTTCCTCGCCCCGAGAGTGGCCATCCTCTCGGTCGCTCTCCTTCTCGTGGTTCTTAGTACTCTTTACCTTCTGATGGATACGCTGGTGGCGAACCAAGCTGTGCTTCAGAGTAAAGGTCCGTTCGCAGGTTTGACATTTGTAAGGTCGCTCCCCTAGGATAAAATTAAGATAGAAAGGTTTATAAACTCCTCCGTCCTTCCTTCCTTCCTTCCTTCCTTCCTTCCAGGGTTGGAATGCAGTCTGCCATGTAACACAAACCTATTTAGCAGAAGCTGGCAGAAGGCAAGTGATTGTGCCATATAGTAATACAAATTTAGGTTTCTTGGAATCTTTCCGCCCATAAAACGGCAACCCTGCATTAGAGAGTTTCATCTGTCAAGACCGTGAAAACATCAGCAATATCACCTCTGATTTCCCACCATGGAAGAGGTGATTCTGCCAGAATGGAAGCTCGTGTTGGTTTCACTAACAACTGATCGTGTGCGTTTATTGTCAAAGAAAAGGGACACCGGGTTTCAATGAGATCAGGGATGGGGAGCCTGTGGTCCTCCAGTTGTTGTTGATGGCAACTCTCATCATCCCTGACCTCTGAGCCATATAGACTTGCACTGATGGGAGTTGGGAACCCATCATCTGAAGGGAGGCAGGTTCCCCATCTAACCACTCACAACATACTAAAAGCAAGAGCTTTTACAGCAAAACAAGAAACTCTACGGACCACAGTCTGAATGTACTCCATGTTTTCATTTGCTTGCTTAACCCCTGACTCTTGGGAGTAAAACCTGGCAAAACCAGTTATTGTACTTTTCTGAAGATCTGTGTGCTTGTGCTTTATTTTCATACTGCATTCATCTCTCTACAACCATAGTTAAGTGCCTCAAAAAGATTGTTTCCAAGGGGGCTTTCACTTTGCAAAAAGATGGGATAGAGAGATGCTCTTAGCAAGAATTAGGCCAAAATTAGTTTGACATGCTGCATGCAACGTGAGCGATTTACAAGGTGTTCATCCTCCCCCTTCTGCTTTCTGCAGAAATTTTGTGAAATGCATCCAGCAGCAGTGACGATGCACTTTCCCTCTGCAGTGTAAACAGGCTTCCTTCTCTTTCAGGAAAAAAACCCACACAAATTTTTCACTTATTTTCCAATTGGCATAATACAGCCCCAGGAACACGAAAAACAGTCCAACAGCTCATGAATCAGCACTTCTTTCTCAACCTTCAACGGAAGAGCAAATAAAGTAACACACATGGAGAATGAACTGAGTTCTATTTCCTGGTGGTTGTGCTTTGCTATAAGGAGACTGGTTAATTTATTTTATTCTTTCATTTTTTAAAAAAGGAAGGCCTGGGGAAAACAGTTTAAAACAAACTACAGCAAAAATTTAAAAGGGGGTAACATGCTGCAGCTAAAGGATTCTGGATATTATAAGGGTTGAAGGGAGCACAAGAATACCTCTTTGAAAAGAAACATAGTAAGCACTCTAGCTATATATACAAGGTGGGAGATCGAAGGCTGTTTTCCCTCCTCTGCCTATTGCTTGCCTACAGAAATAGGCAAGTCAAACCACTGGCCTTCCTGGTTGAGGATCGTCTAAACTGGTGGCAGCGCTCTCAAGTTTTCAGACAGGGTTGATGCTGGGAATAAACCTAGGAGCTGCTCCACCCAATACAGCCTTTCCTCACAGTCATACTGTTGTGAATAACGCCCTCTTACCTGTATGGGACCTCATGTGCCTTGTCAAGTCTTGCAGAGACCAAAATCGCTTGTTGCACACTGTGCAGACTTTCTTCCTCTTGTCTGCCTTTGACTCACTCTTAGTCCCGCCATTCACTTTTGACTTCCTGTCGTCGTCGCTCTTCTCCGAAGACTTCCGCTCTGTGCTCTCCCCCTCGGAGATGCTCTCGCTTTCCTCGTTCTCCTTCCCCGTGGCCTCGCCGTCCATGGGAGACTCTGCTGCTTTTAGGTCTCCTGTGGGCTCTTCCTGCTCAGGAGAAGACTCCTCCTGAGCCATAGGAACTTGGCCTCCGTCTTGGACGCTCTTGCTTTCGTCCTCGCTGCTCTTTTCGTCCTTCCTGTCGTCGCGCTCGTGAGCCTTTTTGTGCCGGCTGAGAGTGCCTGCGAACTTGAAGGACTTCCCGCAAATGTCACAGGTGTGCTTCTTTTCTGCCTGAATGCCACTACTGGTGCTCTGGTCGCTCTCAGCCAGCTTGAAGTCCATGAGCTTGCTAGCAAAATTGAGGTCAAGGCTCCTGTTGCTGGCGGAGTCTTCTTCTGGCCCCTCTTCGTCCTCGCTGAGTTTCTCTTGTGCATCTTCTTCCCGTTGAGATGTGTTCATCTTCTCCTCTTTGGGACTGCGCTCAGGGTCTGGAAGCTCAGCGGCCTCCTCTAGGTGGTCTCTTTCGCCAGAGGTCAAGTCTAACGCTTCACTTCCCACACTTGCATTCTCCAGATCCGATTGGCTGTCTGCAAGAGAAAACAAGAGAAACATTGAAGTTCTTCAGCAATCAAAAGCACCAGGAATCATCACACACACAAAGAGTTTCACTTCACCGCCACCCACGCATCAATTTGTTTTGAGTCAGAGTCCAACACATTCCTGGTCAAGGATAACATCAGAAGGCATGATTGGATGTGTTTTTTCACCAACTTAAGAGCTATTATTTTTGGGTCTCCAAGTCAAATCAATAGTGTTACAACAGCCAACCTTGGTGCAAAACACTTCAGCCCAACTCACAGGCCCAACAGTAGCATGGCAGTGCCTGGCATAGCACCCCTAAGCATCTGTTCCAGGGGTCACCAAACTTTTTCAGCAGGGGGCCTGTCCAGTGTCCCTCAGACCTTGTGGGGGGCCGGACTATATTTTGGAAAAAATATATGAACGAATTCCTATGCCCCACAAATAACCCAGAGATGCATTTTAAATAAAAGGACACATTCTACTCATGTAAAAACATGCTGATTCCTTGACCGTCCGCGGGCCGGATTTAAAAGGCAATTGGGCTGCATCCGGCCCCCGGGCCTTAGTTTGGGGACCCCTGATCTGTTCCATGTGGCTAACTGTTTGGGTGCCATCCTCTCGGTCGCTCTCATTCTCGTGGGTGACTTCCAGCTGAACAAAGCCAGCATGAAGACACAGAAACTTGTATCTGCACAAGATTTGGTGCGTACAACAACAAGGATCTCCACATTTTTTTCCAACTAAGAAAAAACGAACTGCATGTTTTTACTTTTGGCGAGTTGGCATTTTTATTTTAAAAGGTATGTGCTTAGATGGACAAAGCCTAAAAATGTAAGAAAAATTATAGAAGGATCTACCTGTTAGAGGTACTACTTCCGGGTTAGTGGAGTTTGTAACCCAAAGCGTTTGTAACCCGAAGTACCACTGTATATGATTTCTCCATGCCTATCCCTGATGGGGAATCTATTTGGGAGGGGTTTTGGAGTTTTTGAGAAGGCCTTCTACACATGACAAGCACAAGGTGGCTAAAAAGCTACAGATAACAAGTCTAAGCCTTCAACTCATGAATGCTTAACAGCTGCTGAGTAACTATGGGGGATTTACAAACTCTTGATAAAAAGAAATGTTTCGGTTCCTTTTGTGCTGACACACAGAGCACATATTTATAAATGAGAACCTCAAAACCTAAGATAGGGAGAGTTCTTGGAAAAGAAGATGACTTTCAAGGCCGAGACGAACAGAAATCAACAAGCTGTAGATGTTTTAAAGCAGACTGGTGATAAGATGATGGGATTTCATGGGGGGAAATGAGGAGAGTTGGACTGGTGCAGAGGCCACGTGGAACCACCCGAAGACCACAACGCACACATTTGTGAGCTAACCGTTTTTAGCTGTAGAAATGTTCAGCGTTTTGAGAGAAAATGGCAAACATAGCTAATCCCCAGGAACAAAACAGAGAAGATGGTTATGAATATAACCATATTCATCACAACAGATTGGCAACAGCTTCATCACAACATTCCTGTAATTCAGAATTTATCATAGCAGTTAGGTTACAGCTCAAGAGATGGCGTTATGAGCCCAAGAACCCACAGCGCAGAATGGAAGGCAGAGAAGTCCCCAAGAGCCAATTCAGTCTGTAAAACAACCAAATCAGCAATACTTGATCAAATGAACTATTAAGTGGCTTTCAGTGGCAAAGAATATTTCAACCCTATCCTTCCTTTATAGAAAGAGGAGTCATCATTTACCAAGTTACATACAAACACACACAGTAGAAAACAACAATAACTCTCTCTCTCTCACACACACACACCCAAAAAATCAAAAGCACAATAATTTTTTAATTGTCTCTGGCAGCAAATATCCCAGAATCTCCCCTTGAAATCACAAGTTTGCATTCTGCCTTTCTAGCAAAGTATTTGCTAACATTTCTCTTTTTTTCTTACAACCACAGCAGCTTCCTAGTTCCCCTTTTATCAACTCCTCCTTTAATCAGCATCCATACAGCTAAGTAGTTTAAGCTCAAGAAAAGCAAAATGTAGCCCATCCACCCACACCAAGAACCTCCTGCAGGGGCAACCACATTTTGACCGTTGTCATAGCATGGGGGGAAATCCAGAAATTTTGGTTGCTTCAGGTAGCAGAACCAATAGAATGCAGTGGCTAGAATCCTGAGTTTGGACATAAGAAGCCCAGGTTCAAATCACCATTAGAATCATAGAACTGTAGAGTTGGGAGGAACCCCGGGGTCATCTAGTCCAACCGCCTTTCAATGATGCTCAAATGGTGGTCTTGCGTGAATTATTCACCGTGAGGCAGGGATCAGGAACCTGCTCCCATCAGCCCCTGCAGGCATAGCCAATGGATTATGAAGTTGTTGTAGTCCAACAAGATGATGAGATCATGAGAACCAAAAGTTTCCCATTCCTGCACCATGGGATAACCTACCCTACAAGGTTGTTGCAAGGATAAAATCGTGTTCTGAGTGGGTATTTAATATCATTTTTGGATACTAGAATGTGGGAATTATTCCAGTCGGATAATCTTTTGTGCATTCCAGGCTTAATTTCAGGAGCAACCAACTACTGACCACATGAACTAATTGGGGTTAGGAAATAGGATGGTGAGCTATGTGTGGTATTTGGAAGCTGCCTTCTCTCTTGAAAACTAGGTGGTATGCCAGTTTTAAAAATAAACCTGCAACTAGACTCCCTATTCTTGGAAGTTGCCCACCTTTTAGTATTCACTTAGCACATTTTGTTGACCTTCCTTGAAAGAGAGGGCCTATTTAGCAATACGTATTGCTTTGCTTTCCTTTGACCACAGCCTTGAGTCAGGGGGAGGGGGTCTTGTCTGGGCAGCCCAGGACTTCCATACACACTGCCCAGGTCACTTTGGTACTGCTAACACAACAGTTTGACTTTACCCCTGGAAGTGCACTCCATTGCCTCTCGAGACAGATGGATGACAACAAGAACAGCAGGACCTATTTTAGCATGCACACACTCCAAAAAATAAAAACCCTTAATGTTTCACTAAAAAAATACATGGCTGTTGCATGTATTGTCCCTATAAGCCTATTTAAGGGTGGCAAAACGCTTGTGGGCTTTTGTGAAAGAACTGCTGACTAGGAAGCAAAGTGTGAACAGTGCATTCTTGTTGTGGCTAAAGGAGGAACTCTTTATGGGGTGGGGCAGAAACTGGAATTCACTACTTAAAACCTTGAAATCTAAGAGACTAACTGGGTGGAGCCTCCGAGGTATTAAAAAAAAGCAAGCCCCAAAACAGGTCTAACTGAAATGCCTACATATGAATGCGAGAGATAAAGGACTATATCATTTGCATAACTGACAGTTATGCAACGCCAGCATGCCAGCTTCCAGGGATTTCAGTTATAAGCTACTGTTCTGGGTCCTCAGGAGGACTCGTTTTTTTCTTTCTTTCCGTCACGTACCAGGGGCGGCAGTAGCAGTAGCAGCAGCGGGGAGGACCAGAAAAGGCCTGAGTTAACACCTGCTTCTACACACACACACACCATACTGAGGAGGCAAATAATGCATGCAACTGCAATGAGAAAGAAGTTATACTAGGCACTTGCCTTGTGCTGCACTGATAGTTGCAACAACCCTATGAAAAACAGTGAAGATTGACTGGTAAGTGCTCCAATTCCAAGCACATCCACTATAGGCGCTTTCCATTTTTGCAGAACAGCCAGGTTGGTTTGGGGTTCTCCCCCCATCATCACTCTCCAATCTCAAACAGCATCCACTAGGTGGAACACTTTGGTAAGCTAGGAATCTTACAGATAAAAGGATTCACCAAAGAGACCTTTCTCATTTCATGTCTGAATTTATCAAGAGGTACCTGTAACAAATGCCTCACCATCGTCACAAGCTGCCCTTTATTCATCCATCTGTTATAGGAAGCAACTAAACTAAACTAAACAACCATAACGGTATATTCCAGGACACACACCAAACTCCCTCCTCAAGCTACTAAATTGCCTGTTCTGAACTTACCTGCACAATTTAAAATTTAAAAACTTCACAACCAAAGCACCAACACTTTTTTGTTGTTCTTGGGATATCAGAAGTTTCATGGTCTTTTTGCAAATTCATCACATCACTAGAAACATATCCTAGTCTTCAGATTCAGGGGGGAAGCGCCATGCACATCAATGCAATTGGCTGCCGTTAAATGAGGGTTTCAATCAATGAGAAGAATCTGATTTACATCCAACTAGTGAGAACAATCTGATTAACATACAACTGAAAATTCCAATTTAGTTTAGAATTCGAACTACTGTGAAATTCTGAATGGATTGGCAAATCTGAGAAAGGAGAAAACTGATCAGAGATGATATGGGGATGAATTTCTACACAATCTGGACTTTTAAACTGGGAGCATCTTTGGTAAGGCGGCTGTAATATTTTGTGATCAAAACATTCCCCACTGCAAAGACTAACTCAGGAGATCCAATTGCTATTTAATTTCCTTTTGGTTCAACCAGCTGTTCAACAAAAACTGGGTCAAACCTAATCAAAAACTTCCTCAGCACACGAGTGTGTCCTTTTTCTGTATGTCTGTAATTTTAACAAACTAGACTTCATCACAACTACAATTTGCAGAACTTGGTCATAATAAGGCAGTGTTGCTGGCAAAGCTCTCTTGTTGTAACGATGGTTTGTTTGTTTTTTAAAAAAAGTTTCTAGGTTGCTTAACCTATTTAATCAAACCAGAAACAATGAAAACAACAACTGCCCTGGGTGCTATCAGGTGATTATTTACTCAGCACCCACCCCCTTCTCAGGGCTAAGCTGGATGCAACAGAAGCACAGCTATTGTGTAATACACATCATGAGCCTTGGTGGTCTTGTATGAAGCACGGATGGGACATCTATGTCCAGAATGAGGGGACAATGAATGCTCCCCTCCTTGTTCTGAAGCTACCTCTCTCCAGCTCTGGGTGCCCCATCTCGGGGGGGGGGGGGAACCAGCAGGTTGGGTCAGGAGAAGATGGGCAGGATTTAACACAGGGCCTTTTCTACCTATAAACACTGAACTTTAAAGGAGATGGAGGGCATTTACAACAGAGGAGGACGGTAGCGCAGTGTAGCACCTGCTTTGCATGCAAAATTGATGTGGTTTGAAGTTTGCACAGTTTGCTTCCCAGCATGGCTGGGAAAGATTCCCAGGCTAAAACTCATTGCCGGTCAGTGTAAATAATACTGGAGGACTTTTGGGAGAAGGAATGGCGGATTGACCATCTCACTATCGGCTCACCGCTGATAGAAGATAATTATGTGGTGACTGGTGATAGGCAGATGGCCTGGCTATTAAATCACCCTGGAAGATAAGAGTGATCAGACAGGAGCAAGCTGAATGCTTTGATCAAGTGTAGACAGTATTGGGCTAGTATTCAGCAAACTTGGCCCTCCAGCTGTTTTTTGGACTACAATCCCCATCATCCCTGACCACTGGGTCCTGATAAGAATGATGGGAGTTGTAGTCCAAAAACAGCTGGAGACCGAAGTTGGCGAAACCCTGGACTAGGTGGACCAGTGGCCTGATTTGATATAATCTTCCTGAAGGAGGGCATCCCTCATTGTATTCACACATGCCTGTGCTGCTGTGACATCTAGCCAGTCATTCATCTAAGGGGCCCGAAGGAAAAAAGAAACACGACTTTGTTTTAAATTCTGGAACAACCTAAAAGAGCTACCTGTGCTATCATGAGCTCCAGCATCACTTTCTTTAGACTGGGGGATAAGCCCGTTTCTTCTCAGGCAGTAGTTGGCAATTCCGTGTTTGCGTAAGAGGTGGCGTTCACAGTTAGATTTGGTGGAAAAGAAGGCATCACATTTTTGACAGGGGTAGGGCTTCTGACCTGAATGGAGCAGGGAGAAAAAACACATTTATCTTCTTTCTAAAGTGTCACAGGAACTCCTGCGTGTCTTTCCATACCCTTCTGCTTGCTTTGCGCAACTGCGGCTAAGTTTATAGTAGCTCAGGCATGTCCAACAGGTAGATCGTGATCTACTGGTAGATCACTGGATGTCTGCAGTAGATCACTGGTAGATCATTGGCTCCCTCCAAAGAAGCTGAACAACTGTGGCTCCCCTAAAAAAAGCTCAACATTTTACCTCCTCCCTGAAAAAAACTCAACAACTTTAACCTGACCCCCCCCCATGGGCCTTCCTCCTTCCTAAAAAAAAGCTCAACAACTTTGACCCGAACCACCCCCCAAAAGGGGGTAGATCACTGCCAGTTTTTAACTCTGTGAGTAGATCGCAGTCTCTTGGGAGTTGGCCATCCCTGCAGTAGCTCAATCCTCCTCTGAAGGAAGTCCAGAACAGAAAGGGGAATTACTTCCCAAACAGCACTTTTAAGACTGCAGCTGTGGCCTAAGTTAAACTCTCATATAAAATAAAATTAGGAAGGTTGAATATCAAGGCTCTGAAATTCAAGCCCCCTGAGAAGTGTCCAATACAATAGGACTCAAGTTTAAGCTCTTCTGGGCTTAAAAAAGCAGAGCAGCTATTTAGAAGCAGAGTGGTTAAGAAAACTCAACTGTATCAGAGTTAACTACTGTATTACACAGCTGCACATACACCGCCTGCCCTTCAGACGCCATGATCCTGCGCTAACCAGACGAATCCAGAAGAAACTGCATAGCCAGCTGACTGCGAAGGATTGTAATACCTGCTTTTGGATTGGTTTATGCAGTAGTGCACTTATCACACAGAGATGTCTTCACTGGATGACTCCCCCTTGTTATCTCCATCGGACATATCTCTATATACGGTAGTTTGTAGGATGTTTTTCCCAGTAGAGTATATTACAGCACCAAGAGAAGACTGGTCACATTGCAAATTTTTGACGAGATAACATGCAAAACTGGGCGTCAGGGCTACAAAATGAGCTGGACCCAGAGGAAAACAGCTGAAACAGGTGGGAACTTAGGAAGAGCAAGGGGGATTAGGATGGGAATGCGTTATGGATGCCAAACAGAGGCTGGCTGGAAAGGACTCCGTGTGCTCTACATCATACATCTAACAACCACAGAAATGTCTGGCAAAAACACAAAGACACCCTTCTCTCTCTGGGAGATGTTTGAGAAGCACATGGCAAGTCATGTTTGGGAGAAGGGCAGCAGCGGAGTGGTAGAGCACATGCTTCGCATTCGAAGAGTCCCGTGGTTCAATCGCTGGCTCCACCAGGTGGGACGAGGGAAACGTTCATTCGAAACCCCAAGGAACCTGTGCTATTCAGGGTAGACCCTATTGATAAGGGAGCTTCCTTGCTGTTCCAGCTGCTGCAAGGAGCCATCGCCTTGCAAAGCCCATTTTAGCCATCTGGCGTTCCAAACAATTTCATCACACTTTAGAATCCAAGTTGAAATGTCAGTGCAGCTGTCGTGATTCTGTACCATTCAACACAATGTGGACTCTGATGAACAACTATGACTCTGCTCCATTAAAAATACCCCTGAGCTCAGATATCTCCCCAGCCAAGCTCTCTTTCAGCTGCAAAAAGTTTAATGTCCTTAGGAGGAAGGGAGTCTTCCATTTCGCACGTTAACACAGCGCCAACAGCAACCTCTGTGGCGCCACAGGCCTGATCTCTACACACCAGTAGGATGCAAAAAATAATGGCGAGAGAACAGGAGAAGAAGAAATCAGCTGCTATAGCAAAGTCAAGAATGGGTGCTATCACTGCCTCTCCAAAACACAATGCAGGCTTTTAAGGGTGTTTCTGTCACATTGATCTTGGCTTCTGCACTACTTAAAATCTGAATCTGAACCTGAACTTGAGAGGGTCATGTGGTGTTTAAAAAAAACCAAACCACTTGGTCATTTCCACAACATGCAGAGGCCTGGAAGTGGAAGACTTGTTAGCTGGCTTGCTAATTTAAGGTTACCATTCCGAAGGTCTCTGGGATGGTTCACATGATGTTGCTTTTGTTTGTTTGACTACACAAATAGTGACTTTCTCTTGCCAACAAAGAACGAAAAAATGACTCCTTCAGATTGGAGAGATCAATGCTGATTACTGATGTAAACCTATAGAAAATACTTGAAGTGAAAATGGGCTAACTTTCCATTTTGCAGAGGAGTTTGTTCAGTGATATCTGAAGAATACAGCACCAAAACATGAAAGCCTGTTGACAAATTTCCAAAGAGTACTCCAGCTACTGCTCATTTCCAAGATGAGCTAACAACCCACTGTTTTCACACACACAGGCTTCAAAGAATACATCCCATATGCCATGTCACAAAATGAATACTTCTTTTGCAAGCTCTGCAACGGATCCAGGTATACATGCAGAATTGGGCTGCACTAAAGACAGTGAGGGTGGCATTAAGAGCAATCACCAGGAGCAAGGACTTTTTGCTTCCCTTTTTAGCCTTTCGTTTGTTAACATGGAAAGCATCTTGCTAATGTAATGTCGCGGCTGGGGGGGGGGGGAATCTTCCCTGGGCGCTGTCACATCTCAGGAATGCAGGAGAAGTTCACATTTTGTCATCTGCTTCCTTCCCCATCTACCCCAAGTCTGTTGCACAAGCAAATGAGTCATCAACATTTTAGTGCTGGTGGCTTCAACCACAGCACAGGCAAGAGCCAGTGGAGACTTCCAATGGTGTTCTGAGCGGCTTCAGACTCTGAGCTAGCAGAGTTAAGGCTCTTCAGGACTGCTCAGAGCCTCCTTTTTTATTTATTTTTACTTTGTTGATAGTTCACAGTGTCAAAGGGGGGGATGCAGAGATGACTAGCCTGGAGCTGAATTGACTGGGGGAAAATGATGTTCTTTCATCATTTGTATGTATCATATGCATCATATGTATTTTGTTGCTAATGATCTGAAAACTAAGCTTGAATATATGTGATTAAGTAGGACAGTCAATACTAAAGTAGCAAAAGGCAATGAACGAATAAGCTATATAGGTATGCTATGCACTGAGTTTTCTGAAGGCTCCCCGTTTTTCGGAATGCTCTCTCCCCGGGGAGGTTTGTCTGGCGCTTTCATTATATATATTTTTAGGCGCCGGACGAAAATGTTCCTCTTTAACCAGGCCTTTGGGCGATTCATATTCTGCAGCCTTTTAAATGCGCCGGTGGGAGTTGGTTGGTTTTGTTTTAACTACTTGTATGTATTTCTAATCTTGGGAATTGCCCTGAAATTCTTTTGAAGAAGGGCAATATGTAAACCTAATAAATAAATAAAAATTAACAGTTGGTTAGCTGGTGCTTACAGACTGTGGGGAAATCGTGTGAACATGGGTGATGGAGAGGCGCTCATTTCAGTCCCCAACCATGTTATTTCAGAAGCACCCCCGTGTTCAATAATTTAACCAGGGACTATGTTTACATGAACCTGGAATGTGCAATCTCTCCGCGTGCCCCACCCCACCCCCATTTTGAGGCCTATTCCTCACTACCGTGTACTGCTACAGAGAACAGTAAGTTTACCTCATTTCTGTCAATACAGCTTCAGTGTGCTCTCATCACCTGCCTCCCTTGCAAAGCTAAAAGGTAACCCAGCAATGCATGTGCAGGAACCCACCAGTATCTGCACACCTGAGTGTCCCAGCATTTTGCAAGCCATGTATCCGAAAGAACCTGGATAAGATGCGCTTCAGGTGAGCGGAAAACTGCTCCTGTATCCCACTCACTAAGATGCCTCTGCAAAGTAAGCTCTGTGCAGTGGAAAACTCTATAGAGGTTGACCCTTGCTCCCTGCAACGAATGTGGAAGTATGGAGGGTGCTACATTTCAGACTGGAAAGACTACAACTATCTTATTTGGAACCAGAGAACCATCAACAGGAAAAATTCCCCAGGGATGCTCGAGATCCTTCAGCGGTAACACCACTTCAAGATGTCTACCATGAGCACAATCCACAGGAGCAGGAGTTTTCAGTAGCAAGCCAGTGGGAGAAAAATATGCTACTATGATAGTTGCTCAAGTTTATTTTGTCCTTTGCTCTGCCTCTTTCTTTTTTGAGAGCAGCTGTGGCCTCTGAACCGCGCAACTAAACACCGTGAGCTTAGATATGAAAACAGAACCACCAACTATGGCCATCCACTGCAAGAAAGGAGGTCTGTTTGGTTATTATGGTGTGTCTGGGGATTGGTAGAGGCAGGCCAGAGCTGCAGCCAAACACAACATTCACAGCAGTCTTAAAATTTTAGAGGACTTAAGAATTAGGCTTATAGTAGGGCCCAAACTATGTGTTACATGCAAACGCTCTTTTAAACAGTAGCTCAACAGCTTGTTTAAGGTAAGGAAAGCCACTTTTGGTGGTGGCAGATGGGAGTAGAGGCATGGTGAAAAACTTGGGATGCTCTTTCGCTTTTTCCAAATCCCACCATTCCCCCAGAAATTTCTCTGATCCTCAGGATTATAAATGTGGAGGAAATGAGCACTGAACACCCCACAAGGGAGAATAGCTACTATGGGGGATCTGAAGCAGATATATAGGCTTGGGGGTGGTGGTACTAAGGAGCACTCCCTCTGCTGTTTCTCCCCTTCCGTTCATCCCCTTTCAACAGTTTCCTCAGACTAGTGTGGCAGGTAGCCTAAACCAAAAGATCCATTTAACCCAGTAGAGTCCACCCAGACTGGCAGGGACTCTCCAGGCAGTTGGCCATGAATGTTTCCCAGCCCATCACAGTTATCTAACTAGGGATCCTGAACACTGAACACCCTAGCAAAACCATTGTTCCAGGAGTCCTTCCAAGTTTTGCATTAGGGCAGAAGAAAGCCCTCGAGCAAAACAGCCCTTATAGATGCTATGGGATCAGTTCGCACATGACACTGAGCCGTTTCTGGCAGAATGGGGACAATCCCCGGGCTTGCACATGTGTTCCCTCCAACTCCACTCCCATCACTTCCTTCCTGGTTTCCAAGGCACCATGGTTTAGTTGTGCAAGCTTATATTCCTGTAGCATTACATGCATGCTGATCCAATACATCTAGCATCAGTCATTACAAATGGCCTATTCAACAACGTATGAGCACGCACTTGAAAACTTGAGTGGGATTATCTCAAAGATGACCTGCTAGGTGGTTAACTGGGTAAGAGCTCACATAATTCTGAACAACCCCACCGCACCCTTCCAGGCTCTGTGTACTAAAGCGGGTTCATCCTGGCAATTTCCCTTGGGCCAGAATGACCCCCCCACCCCCAATCTATAAGGATGTGCTCTACAGCAAGCATCCGTTGCATAGGTCCCCAAAGCCATTTCACAATAAAAACTCTCTTACCTGTGTGAGTGAGCATGTGCCGCTGTAAGGAACTCGCCCAGGGGAAAACTCTCGGACAATGAGGACAGTTGATTTTCTGAAAGCAATTTGAGTAGGCGTTTCTCTTTCCCCGCAGGAGTTTGTCTTCGGCAGTTTCTTTCTCCTCCTCACTGGTTCCGTTTGGGTCAGCCGCTGCTTCTTTGAAGTCCTCCGTCGACTGCAGGAACGTGCTGAACTTATTGGTGTCTGTGGTTGCCAGCATCTTCTCTATGCTGGCGAACTCCCCGCTCGACTCCAGGTCCACGCTGCTGCTTGCCTTCAGCTTGTTCTTTGCCCCTTTCTTCCGGCCCCTCTTTTTCACAGACCCAGACGTGGTGGACTTCTGGGGCCCATTGGGGCTGCATGCATGCGGGGTCAACTCAGTGGAAACGATGGGGTCTGCCTGGGCAGCAGCCACGGAAGCTGCTTTCGGTTTTGGGGTCCTCAGCTTCTCAGGGCCAGCAGCTGCTTTGGGGACAGAGTCCGCAGCGTCCGTTTTCAACAGAGCGGGAGCAGACGACACGGACGAAATAATCTGCGCAATGGAAGCAAGGGGTGGCAGCTCTTTCGCCACGGAGGGCTTTGGCAAGAGGGGTGGTGGCTTAGGCCTCAAGGGCCGAAGCAAGGCAGCATTTCCCAGGAGGGAGGGAGAAATGATTGGGACTGTCAAATGCAGTGGACCCTTCAATGGCTGGGAATGTCCGGGAGCTCTGTTTTCCGGGTTACTGTTTGCTGGAGGAGACTGCTGGCCGTTGTGGAGATTCTCCTCGTGCCCTTCCTTCGCATCCTGACTCGGGGCACCGTCGTCCGTTTCCTTCTTTGGAGCTTTGGGGATCGACAAGTCTATGGGTTCCATAGAGCCGTCGTAAACAGAAGACCCGAACGGGGTCTCCTGCTTCACCAGCACAGAGTTCAGGTCTTTGTTCTTTTGCGAGAAGTCCAGAGGCTCGTCGAATTCCATAGGGAAGCTGCTTGCGTTTTCGAGTTTGATCGATGTGTGAGAAGGGGCGCCCCTCAAGAAGCCGTTCTGCGACTCCAGGAACGGGGCGATGGGCTTGCGGTCTAGGTAGGCGCTGTCTTCGAGAAGCAGGGTGCCCGGCTGGCTCTCCGGAGGTGTGCAGTCCACAGCCAGCACGTAGCTCTCAATCTCCCTCTCCTGGATGTGCAAATGCTGCTTGAGGATGTGGTGGATGCAGTTGCGCTTGGCCGAGAAGGCAGTGCCGCACTCCTTGCACTCAAACGGCTTCTTCTTCTGGCAGCCGCTGTGCGTCCGCATGTGGATGCGGAGGGCTCGGTAGTGCTTCAGGTCCTCCCCGCAAAACTTGCACACCGTGTCCGGAGAGCAGAAGGCGTCCACCATCTCCGCCGCGTTGCTGGCCACGTACTCGATGTTCTTCTCTATGTCCTTCCGCGTCGTCTTGAGGTGCTTCTTCCGCAGGTGCCGCTCGCAGTTGGCCTTCACCGTGAAAGGGTAGTGGCAGATCTTGCAGATGTATGGCCGCTCCCCGCTGTGCGTCCTCAGGTGCCGGATCAGCGCCGCCTTGTCGGCGGCAATGTAGTCGCAGATGTTGCACTGGTACGGGGAGATGCCCAGGTGGGAGCGGATGTGAGCCCTCAGGACCCCGGAGAATGCGAATACTTGCTTGCACAAGTGACACGGGAACGTCATTTTCCTCACGGCGGGCGCCTTCTTGCTTGCTGCCCCGGCAATCATGGCTTTGAAGTCCCGCTCCATCACCTCCTGCTTGATTTTCCCCATCGTCAAGGGCAGCAGGGCCTCGATGATGCTGTCTTGTTCCAGCTGCGTTTTCATCTCGCTCTGGCTCAAAGGCTCCGCCTTGGCCTGAGGAGAAGGGCTGGGTTTGGTTCCTGCTTTACCATGAGGAAGGTGAGAGGCCAAAGTTGACTCTTCAGAGGTTCTGAGTGGCTTGGGCGCCGCCGGAGGAAGGCTTGGGCTGATGCACCCGGGCGAGGCTTGCTGAGTGCTGGCCAGCGGAGGAGGCGTCGAAGCTGCGACGACCGTCCTGGGCGCCACCAAGGGCTTTGGCTTCAGTGGAGGCATGTGCTTGAAGAGGGACTGCAAGGGGACAGGAGGCGCCTTCGAGAGGGGCGGGAGGCTTATCGGCGGAGTCGCAGAGGAAGCCATCTTCAAGATCTGCTGGATGTCCGCCAGCTCGCCGGAAATGGGCTTGACGACAATGCTAGTGTCGGGCTGAATGATGAAGCCTTTCTGGAAAGGCTGTAGTGACAGGAGCTTCATGTTTTCTTTCGTAGGGGCGAGGACAGAGAACGGCCCTCCCACGGAAGCAGCCTCCAGAGGAGACATGTTCAACTGGTTAGCACTACCAGGTTCCTGAGGTAGGTTACATTTCAGTGTTCGGAGCTGCGTTTCTTGGGCCTCATCTGAAGCCAGCTCCTCCTGCTGGGCAGGTTCAACGTCTTTGGTATGCTGCAGCCCCAAGGATGCCATGTAAGCGTTCCGGTCCGGGTCCTCCGAGGGCAGCTCGTGCTTGTCTCTTTCCTGATCCGCGGCGTGGGTCTCTGCGTGCAGCTTTAGCGCTGAGCGCATGGGGAACGCCTTGTTGCACACCTCGCAGACATACCGGTGATATTCACTAATGCACCGCCGCAGGTTCGTTTCACACCAGACCTACAAGACACCACACGAGAACGCAAATAAACATCATGGAGAAAACATCTACCTGAAGCAGCTAGCTTGTATACTCCTTGTACACAATTATTAATTGCTGGATTTATGGAGTCACCCATCAAAAATATTCCCTGAGCAGCATACAAACAAAACAAGACTTGAACCGCCCCCCCCCCAACGGAATAGGGTCGAAACCAACAAAAGAAAATAAATTCTGCCAAAAAAAACCAGAAACTACCTTTCAGTACAACAGATACAGCAGGCATCCCCAAACTGCGGCCCTCCAGATGTTTTGGCCTACACCTCCCATGATCCGTAGCTAACAGGGAAGGGAAGATGGGAAGTGTGGTCCAAAACATCTGGAGGGCCGAAGTTTGGGGATGCCTGAGATACAGCATAAAAGCAGCCAAGGTTTAAAATCACAGATCCAAAAGCCTGTGGTCCAAAAGACCACAGTAAAGGCACCCAGCAAGCCTCTCTGGGGACTATTCCTTAACTGGGGTGCCACTACTAAAAAAGGCCCTTCCCTTGGCAGCCACCTGCCTCACTTCATTTGTTGGGGGCACCTGACTATGAAAATTATTGCAGGTTTTTAGATCCTTGACAATCAGCTGTCCTAAGGAGGCTCTTTGAAAAGCGACTATGGGACTGTGGGTCAAAATGTCATCTCAACCCTCAGGTGGCTCATCAGCAAGTCCCTCCTGTTACAGAAACTGCCCCTTCCACACTCTTCTCTAATTATTAGCAGGCAATGGGAGAGTCCATTTGCACCTCTCAAAGACCAAATTGGTCTGAGGGGTCACCTAGGTATTGAACTCCTGCCTTTCATTTACAAATCTTTTAAGCTGCTTGACCTTCTCTCCAGGGTGAGCATCTGGGCCACTGATTCCCTGTGTTTGCTGGGTAGGCAGTCCTGCATGCTTTGGAGTGTATACCCATATCAGAGGCAGAAACCATTTTCAAAAACATTATCCTATAAGGTAAGGGGTAGGCAATGATTATTTTTTCCCCTGTTGGGAGCTGCAGACCAATTGAGATTGGGCAATGCAGTGAGTAGAGTCAAGAGCCAACAAAGAATATGCATCAATAGGACTCCCAAGATGCCATTAGCATCTGTTGTTGCAGCACAGCTAGGCTCTGGTAATTCGATTTCGTGTTTATACATACCCTATCTCACAGTTTTATTTTTTGGGAGCTGTCAAGCCCCATAGAGATATGGCTTGCTGAGGTGCTCCTATTTTTATTTTCATTTAAGCAATACTTCCTTGTAAAAGTATCCTCCATGGCTTCTGTTTAATATTTAATTCTTCTCTATGGGATGCAAATGTGTGCAGGTTTTAAGTATGTTGATTTGGACCAAGCCAGTTGATACTCCAAGTGCTTTGTTCCCAGAAAGAAAGAAAGAAAGAAAGAAAGAAAGAAAGAAAGAAAGAAAGAAAGAAAGAAAGAAAGAAAGAAAGAAAGAAAGAAAGAAAGCCAAATGGGGCAGATACCTGAGAAATCCGAGGAAATTTCCTGCAGGAGAAATCTGTGAATCCCAAATCGTGGAAGCCTGCAGGAATCGAAGGGTTATTCTGAATAAAAGGCTTTCCCAGTGGGTCCCTTGGAAGTTGTTTATGAATAACCGCATTATGCCGCAGCAAACCCCGGTGCGTGCGGAAGGAAAGGCAACAGGTGTCACACCTGGAGGGAGAAGAAAAAGAACTTATGAAGAATTTAAAAGTACCATCTCACATACCTGGTTAAATGTTCGGCAAACCTCACACCACCTACCCCAACAAAAACAGAACACCCATCTATCGTCGTGTACTCCGTTAGCTACTTATCAAATAATACCAGTACAATCACCAAAACCAACAGGAGTTTGCATTTTACAACTTGGCTAAGGGCAAGCTGCACCTGTTCTCTTACTCTTGTCCATCTTCTAGTCTTATAAGGCCAGCAGTCCTTTGAGGCTACAAGAAGAAAAAGTCAGCTAGCTATATACCCTTGGCTTGATACACAGAGGCTGTACCACTGTCATGGTGTTGGAGGAGAGTGTGAGGGGACGGTGACAGTGTGGGAATGCAACACAAGGATGTACCATATTTGAGTTAGTATTTTCAGAGTTGCATCAAAAGGAAGCACATCACGGAAACTCTCTAGTTAAAGTCAGCACAGCCAGCTTATAACCCAAGCTGCAGGCTGCTCACCAGCCATATTGACAAGCTTAGTAAGACTCCTGGCTCCTCAACAAAGGCCGGGATACTTAGACCGCAATGCATAAACAGTAGGCTACAACCCAGCCTGGTAGGCCACACAATGGGTAGGTATTTCCAAAGGACTGGTCATTGGCATTTTGACACCTCAAATCCCTCCCCACCCCCAATTCCACTACCAGCTCCTGGAGTTCCTTGTCCCAGCAGCAAATCCTTGGCCATCCTCCCTGGTCCTTGAGATTGTTGTGTCCCATTGTGTCTTCTTTGGTCACACAATACAAAGATGGCAGCAAGCCAACCACTCCTCAGAGGTTTGGAATATATGGATCTTTACTATCTAAATAACTTTCCACGTTATCATTTGGAGCCCCCTTCCAGTCCTCTTCTTCTGGTGCAATATGTAAATGCAAGTGCTCTGGTATGTTTCACTGGAAATTGGGTTTTCCCTAAGCATTATTATTTTTTTGTAACATAATTTTTTGCTTGTCATACTGAATAAGTGAGCACCACAAGTCCAAATGCAAAGAGAACGGTTCCAGTGGGTGCAGGAAGCAGTTTTTATCAAGCACTAAAAGCTTTCCAATTGCCTTTCAAGTTCTGGTTTTGTTTTGTTTCTAATTTCCCTTTTCTTTCCAGGAGATGCTGCAATGCTGCCTCCTGCAACTGCTTCAACTCAGTGATTTGTCCAATCCTCATAGTGCGTTGGTATCACTGCAGTTCTCAAGAAAACAGCTTCCTGAACCCATTGGAACACCTCACTTTCCACTTTCCCCCCCTTTTACAGGCGTTGCTGGCAGGCTGACGTTGTTGTTGTTTGTTATTGTTGCTGCTGCTACTATTACTATTACTGCAACAGCATTTCCACTGCAACACAGACCACTGCAAATTCAGAGCCCTGGGGAAAATTTATAGGCAACGCTTCACAGAGAGAGAAGGTATCTTGGAATTACTTCATATAATGTGAGTACAGAATCACCGCAAGGCCAGAAAGCATTTGAAGTAACACTCAACACCTGTTGTCATGACTGCAGATGGAAAACTGAAGCAAAAGCCAACAGGGGAAAGTAGTCACCCAGAAACATTTGAAACAGCCTGTATCAGCCAGACACTCTTGATTTCAACACACCACTCTTCCCAAGACCTCCCACCTACTCTCTGGCACCTTGTGTCTAAATCTCACCAGAAAGACAATGAGGGTCATTGTGAGTGCAGTCTCTCAACTCTCAAGGTCTCCCAGGATTTGCAAACCCCACTTGGGCTTCTCAAAAACGCTTGCAATTCACAAGCCGCAGTGAGATTATTATTTAGCAAACCACTTGGGTCCATGGAAGATGGCAAGGACTAAGGGAAATATTAACAAACTCACGTTTTCCTCTGCTAGTGACCTCAACAATTCACTGGTACTGCAGGGAGGCAGTACACCAGGCAGGGAGGACAACAAGGGCTTTTCAGAGCAAATCTCAGGCAGCTCAAGGAGTAGCAGACCTCATCTCATCCCAGCGAGGTCTTGCAAATGTCAAAAGTTACTAGTCCACAACATTTGCTTGTTAATTGACTAGCCTCCTACCACCACGGACACAATTATTTGGCGAACACAGAGGCAGCTGGCGAGTTGTTTGGCTGCTCCCCAGCAGCTACTGTACATCAATAAAAGGAAGAGTCCTGCCCTTATTTTTCAAGACTGATAGGTAGCAACCAGGAGGCACCATAGACAACAGCTTGCAAGGGGCAGAGTAACTCCACCAGGGGGAAAGGTACCATTTGGCCTCTGCTTCAGGAAGCCAGTTTCTTGGACTGGCATTGCCAAGCTGAGCACCAGAATACACTTAAATCAAGTTAACAATAAGCAGTTGTGTGGTCTCTCAGTGATTTAGTACTAACTGTAATAAAGGGTAAGAAATATAAACAAATATTTGCTTAAATATAGTGAGGCTCCTTTTCACATTTTGGGGCCTACTTTCTGCTGCTGCTGGTGCTACTACTGTATGAGAAAAGTACACAATAAGCGCCAACTATTTGTAAGTGCTGAAGAAAGCTAATAATAATAATAATAATAATTTATTATTTATACCCCACCCATCTGGCTGGGTTTCCCCAGCCACTCTGGGCGGCTTCCAACAGAAAAATGAAATATAATAATCTATTAAACATTAAAAGCCTCCCTAAACAGGGCTGCCTTCAGATGTCTTTTAAAAATCTGGTAGCTGTTTTTCTCTTTGACATCTGATGGGAGGGCGGGCGCCACCACCGAGAAGGCCCTCTGCCTGGTTCCCTGCAACTTGGCTTCTCGCAACGAGGGAACAGCCAGAAGGCCCTCGGTACTGGACCTCGGTGTCCGGGCAGAACGATGGGGGTGGAGACACTCCTTCAGGTATACTGGACCGAGGCCATTAAGGGCTTTAAAGGTCAGCACCAACACTTTGAACTGTGCTCGGAAACGTAAAAAAACAACAACCCAACAACCACTTTTCTTCTTCTGTTTAATGGCTTCCGAGTGAGCATTATTTAAAGGCAAGGAGCTGGACACCTCAAACTGAAAAAGCTTTAGAAACATATGGAAGCACTTTGTGTGTGATGATGCCAAAAAAAGAGAGGGAGGGAGAAGCTTGCAGTCTAACAAGGATACCCCACACAGACTGTCAAGTCAAATAAGGAAGGGCTGAGTTACGTAACAGAGAGACTAAAGGAGACAGAAAGAGTTAAGCAGAGCAACAAATGACAGCAGAAGATGATATTCTTGCAAGGCAGTCCCACTCGGCCACACAACACGCTGGGTGACCTACCTACCTCACAGGGTTGCTGTGAGCTTTAAGTGAGAACCATATATACCACTTTGAGCTCATGTTAGAAAAAGCTGGGTGGGTTGCATTTATATCTCTTTTTTGTGTTACTGTGCATTCCTCGTTTGCAGGTCCTTAGCAGTGAAAGGAAGGCATTTTGTCCATGCTCAAAGGCACTTTGATTATCCATACGTGAATGTATTTTCAAAGACAAACTCTGTTCCATTTTACATCAGCCCTTTTAGGTTCTGCTTATTTTCAATGGGCGCTTAAGCACATAGTTAACTTCGCTCATGTAAAAGCCAACAGGAATCCAAAAATACCTAACTTTGTAATGTGCCCAATGTTAGTGCCTAGGCCTATACTACATTTTTTTAAAAAAAAACCATGTAGATGTTAGCCACTGTAATAAAACAAAAAACAAAAAATAACCCAAGCTGCACTGACCCAATGCGAGGCTTGATGATTTACACTGAAATAGCACAACACTGGTCCTTAACAGAAATCATTTTCTTAAATCTACAAAAATGCTACTTTGTTTGAAAAGCAAAATTGAATCAAACTCGCTTCCAGGAGGAATGCTGTTCTTTAACATAGTTATATAGCAGCTTTGAAAAGAAGGAACACCAGTTAGCACTTTGAAGCAAGAGACTTATTCCTTGTTGAAAGGATTTCATTGTTCACCCTTGTCAAAATGTGCACTGGTTAACGTCCCTGTTAACACCAGCCAGCTTGCCACATTGCTCTCCTTTTGGGACAAAACTCTCCTCTGTCTCTCCACACATGGGCTCCGAGGAGGAGAAACAGCATCATCAAACAGCTGCTCCGCAGTTGCTGGTGAGCAGAACGAAGGCACAGTGGCAACTCTCAAGAGCCGCTGTGATGTCCAAGGAAGATGCCAAAGTTTAAAAGCTTCCCCCGCCTGTGTGTGTGTGTGTGTGTGTGTGTGTGTGTGTGTGTGTGGCTGGAGCAACAAGACAGCTTATAGCTATTGCCACCCTTTTGCCTGAAAAAATAAAAAAGGACCAGCACCATTACTGAACATTTAGGCCTGTATCCAATATAGCACTAAGCAACACATTCCATCAGCACAAGGATTTCTGCTTGGAAGACGCAACTTTCCCTCCAATAGCCTCCTCCCATGCACCCCCTTAAATCTGTTCTGGGGTTCCCACAACACTAGGAGCAAAATTGGAGACACAACATAGGAGGAGACGCAACATCTTGCACAAATGGAACGAGTGTTTCGGATGGGACTGACAATCCTCAGCCTAATTTCATACAGGAGGTATGCTTGGCAGGGGGTTGGACTAGATGGCCCTTGTGGCCTCTTCCAACTCTATGATTCTATGAAATCAGAGAAAGGCCAGGGGTGGGGTGGTGGTGGAGGGCACAAGCCCCCTGCAAACAACCAGTTCAGAACTCCTTGGCTGAGCGCTTCTGCAGACGTCCTTCCCAGCCCTAACTAGAGACGCTAGGGATCAAACCTGGTTCTCAGCCTAAACTGGGACTGGGTGAGGTATCAATACATCATCCATAACTGGTTTAAAGTCCACACTTTGGTAACGGTTTCTGTTGTAACACTGTGTTAAAGGTAAGTAAAAACGTACCAGTTTTAGACATCTAATTAGTAGCAGTTGCAAAGACATTATCCTGCTTGCCTCTACAGTAGTACCTCGGTTTACAAACTTAAGCCATTCTGGAAGTCCGTTCTTAAACCGAAACAACGGCTTTCCTTAATGAGGCCTCCCGCCGCCGGTGCCCTTCCACCATTCGGATTCCATTCTTACACCAAGGTAAAGTTCTCAAACCAAGACACTATTTCCGGTTTTGTGCAGTTTGTAAACCAAACCAGTTCTTAAACCGGACTGTTCTTAAACCGAGGTACCACTGTACATAGTTCCATCCTTATTTCAGACATTGTGATCTATTGGTATATTGCGGCGTTTAGCTGGGGTTATATCACGATGTTGGAAACTAGACATTGCTCAGCCCTAGCTGAAACCATGCGAGAGAATTGTGGTAAATTGAGTAGTGGGGCAGTGATACAGAGCGGAGAACCTTTGGAGGAAAAGGCAGGATAAGAACACGACACAACTAATGTGTATCGGCCCTTCAGAAAACCGTGTTTTGAGTCATGAAGCCGATGAGCAATTTAAGAGAAGATTCATAGCCTCGGCAGGAATAGAAAGCCGCACACAAGGGAAAAGGCTCTGAGAGAAGAAGCCCAAGGCGGCTTCTTGTTTGCCCTATTGGCTGTGTGGCATTTCCCTGCTCTGCTAATTATATCGGTCATTCCTATGTAAACGCACCGAAATAGCTGGAGCCTCTCTGGTGGGGCAGGCTGCAGAGAAAACTGTTGCCTTTAAATAGCCCTAGCAGGAGGGGAGCGAGGATGAAAAGGATAGTGTTGTGCCTCTGACACCAGCCAGAGATAATAATGGTCCTTCACAGGAGACATCCTTGTGGTGGCCTTGCTCTGTCTAGCTAATGCAGCTAATTAGGGTGTAACTTCAGGACAGTTCACTGGGAGGAGAGACTCAATGGGAAGAGTTAATTCCATGGCAAGAGGCCTCACTGCTCCAGCCAGTTGTCTTAACATAACAAAAGGTCCCACTCCCCCAGGAGACTTGTCTTTACCATAATTATCTGGCAAAGATGCATAATGTAAAGGCTTTACATCATCAAAAGAGACTGCCCTAAAAAGGAGGGGAGGGGAGGCGGGGGGGGGGGAGTCTCTCTTAACCTAATCAATGGATTAAGGATGTGTTTTTCCTTGGTGGGTAATCAAGAGAGGGGCTTAACCCTCCAGACTTTTGTATTTCAGAAGATAATAGGGCTCACTCACCAAGGCGATACCAAAATCCAAGGTAATACCAGGCATTTTTTTTTTGTTCTTGTTTTTATTTTGCCCTGGGATTAATGTTGCTCATTTGGTAACACCAGAACAGGGTAGGGGGCCAGCCCTGTCACTAGTTCATGCCCACTCGTTGTACCAATCCAAGCCATGTCACCCAAATTTTACGGAGATTAAAAAGTTCTCTTCAAGTCAATGAGAAGAAAGGAGTGGCAGCGTTCTATGGTGGTGAAGTTTTTTCTTGTTTTTTTTTAAAGGTTCTTAAATTGTACTCCTCTTTACTGAGAACATTAGTTACTGGGCGGTGTAACAAATCTTGTTTCTTTGTTTATATACTGCTCTATCATTAAAATATACCACAGCGGTTCACAACAATATAAAACCATGTAGTAAATTCATAATAAGTTGAAAACAAGTTAAAAGCAAAAGAATTTAAAAACTTCAGTAGAGCATTGTGGTGGATGTACCCTTAATTGCCTGCATAGACCTGGCAGAATAGAAAAGACTAGAAGTTGGCACAGAAGGCACCCCCTGAATCTCTATTGGCAGGGTGTTCCACAGGACTGGGCCAATGACACGAAAGGCTCGGTTTGTCGTTGTCATCGAATGAGCCTCACCAACTTGGGGAACAATCAGAGATGTTCCTGAAGATGATCTTGGTGATCAAGCTGGGATGGAAGGGTTCAGGTGGTCCCTGAGATAGCCTGGACCTAAGTTGTTCAGGGTGTTGCAAGTCAATGCAAGAACCTCTGAACCTGGCTTGGCAGTAGATGGGCAACTGGTGCAGCTGTTTTAACAATGGTGTTACATTTTCTCGACCGGAACCTCTCATCAGCAATCTGGCCATAGCATTCTGCAGCAGATGGAGCTTCCAAACCAGACCCAAGGGCAGCCCCACACAGAGAACACTACAGTAATGTAGCCTCAAGGTTGCCAATGCGTGGACTACAGTGGTCAAGCTATCCCTGTCAAGGAACGGCCACAATTGGCAAACCAACTGGTAAAAGGCACTCCTGACCCCAGATGTCACTAGGGTCTCTAGTCACAAGGATGCACCCAGGAAAAACCCCCAAGCTATGCACTTGCTCCTTCAGAGAGAGTGCAACCCCATTCAGAACAGGTAACTTGCCGATTTCCTGAACAAGGGAGCCACCCAACCAAAGAGCCTCCGTCTTCCTAGGATTCAAACACAGTTTATTGGCCCTCATCCAGTCCACCAACATTGAATCCAGACACAGGTCCAAAGCTTTCACAGCCTCTTCTGATGTTAGGGAGAAATGGAGCTGCGTGTCATCGGCGTATAGGTGACACCTCGCTCCAAAACTCCTAATGACCATTCCCAAAGGCTTCACATAGATATTAAGCAGCACTGGGGAAAGAACAGAACGCTGTGGAACCTCATAGCACAAATGCCAGGGGGCCAAGAAACACTCACCCAGTTAATGAACTAATAAAATTAAGCTGGATTTTTGTTTTAAGCATAACCAAACGTGTGCTACCTTTCCTAGTAAAAGTCCTGCACACTTGCTCTAGCACCCCCCCCCAAAAAAAATATTCTGGATTTAACATGCTCAACATGAATAGCTCCCTGATAATAGGAGTATCCTAGGAACTCAACTACATCCATCAATGCATGCTCCATGAGAAAGGTGAATCTTGTTCAGTTTGCCAAGGATTCCCCTTTAACACCCACCACACGGAAGCATTATATGCTCATACATTAAGATGCATGCAGGGCCTCTTCCCACTGCTGCCAAATGCACAACCCTCAGGCACATTGATGGGGGAGCTTAGCTATGCAGTCTCTTCACATGCGCTTTTAACACACGGAGTTCATCTGGACTCTGGTATCTCATCTGCAAGAAGCAGATGACATAGAACGTGGGAAGTCGTCTTGTACTGAATCAGGCCATTTGGTCAGTCTAAGCCAGGCATAGGCAACCTTGGCTCTCCAGATGTTTTGGAACTACAACTCCCATGATCCCTGACCACTGGCCCTGTTAGCTAGGGATCATAGGAGTTGTAGTTCCAAAACATCTGGAGAGCCAAGGTTGCCTATGCCTGGTCTAAGCTCAGTATTGTCTACCCTGACTACTAGCAGCAGCAGCTCTCCATGGTTTCAGGATGAGGGTGTCTTCCAGCCCCGCCAGGAATTGAATTTGGGATCTTGGGCATGCAACGCAGATGGCTCGACTACAAAAACATAGCCTTTCCCCTACAATGGTTCATCACGACTTGCCAACACAAAAATCCTATCATCACCATGCCAGCCCCCCAAGCTTTTGCCACTTTGTCAAAAACTTACAAGAACTGGAATAATATTTAAATAGTTTTAACAAAAACGTAACCTCAGGTCAGATTCAAATGAGGTTTAATACATAAATAACCTTATTTACTCAGTCCCACTGAATTCAAGAGGGCTTAAAATGTGTTGGAACATAACATTTGCATCAAACAACCACCTTCCACAAAGCCACATCTCCTACGCTCTTTTCTTACCTCAGTGAGGTGTCTGGATGTGCCTCCATGTGGCTTTCCAGCCCATACTTGCACGAAAATTCTTTGAAACACACTGGACAACGATAAACTTCATCCTCGGCCTTCTTCTCAGCTTCGCCACTTTGTGGTTCCTCCACGGCCTGTTTGGTAGAGAAGGGAGAGTTCTCTCACGCAAAAACCTGACTGAGCGCACCAATTCACATGGAGTGTGATTCCAGCCTCTTTGGGCTGCTTTGAACATTCCCACTAAATACTCCCCATCACACAGAATATGAACACATAAGGGGAGGGGGTGTCTTTTTGTGTGTTTTTACATCAAAGAAAACAGCTTTCCGAGAAGGGGGTCATTGCCAGCCATGAAATTTGAGGGATTCTGAGAAAAACAATAATATTTTTTAACCAACAGAGCCTTATAAGAACAGCAGACATAAAAATGCTGTATTCAATGAGGTTTGCCTTGCTTAAGCTGTTTTCATGACATCCTCTTTTCAGGTCAGCCACTGCAGATATGGAGATGATCATTTGGACCTTTGGACTTCCTTTGTGTCTGTCTGTACAGTAGCAGCTATCTGCCAGGTTCATTCACACTTGCCCAACGTTGTACTGCATTAAAAGGGCACCAGGCTGAAGCAACGCAGAAACTTGCCTGAATGTGCCCTGGTTAAAAGCTGCGACGGGACTGAGGCACCCAACCAAGTCCCACCCGGCAAAACCTTGGGACACATCCAATCTTGTGTGCGTTGGCCCTGATCGTCCTGCACTGAGCAAGGGAGGTCCATAGGGGAGGTGGGCTCTGACTTGCATTTGCTTGAACACGAATAAAAATCTCCACTCCGTTGTAGTCTCCGACAAAGCAACGCCCCCAGCTACATGGAGGGGTCAACTCCCATTCAGGCAAACACGAATGAAAGCCCTCAGTAGACCTTCCCTACGTAGGGCGTGTGCATGACTTTCAAATCACCTTCAAAAGCATCCTACTTCCTTACGGGCGACGCCATAGCACATGTCACTTCATAAAAATGAATGCGTACAACACACACACACATCCCTACATTTTTGAAATTTTAATTTTGGCAACCACAAGCCTATTATAATGTCCCCACTTCCTCTCTTCCATTCTCATGTGATGAAGAGAATTTCTAATGTCTAATTTTAAGCTGGTCATCTTCTTATTAAAAAAACAAACAAAACAACCCACCCCATGCATAAATCAAGGATGGAGGACCTGCAGTCCCCCATATTTTTGTCCGAATACAACTCCCATCATCCTTGACCATTGGCCACACTGGCTGGGGCTGATGGGAGTTGGAGTCCAAAAACATCTAGGAGGGCCGCAGGTTCCCCCATCCCTGGAATCAATGGAAAGATATAAAGGGAAAGGGTGAGGGAGGAGAATGTAACTTCGGGCAGATCCACGCCCTACTTTTAAAGCACATCCCATAACATTTAAAGCACATGACGTCCCCCAAAGAATCCTGAGAACTGTAGCTGTGTGAGGAGAAAATTACACCTCCCAGGATTCCTTGGGTGAAGTCATGTGCTGCAAATGTGTGTTGGGTGTGCTTTCAACGTAGGGTGAAATTTTACTCAAAACATCCTAGATTCCAACCTTTTTGGCTGGAATTCGCTCCTCTTTGTCTGCCTCCGTTTCTTGGCTGAGTTTTCGTTTTGTGGACAACCGCCTGCGTTTCAGTGGGGAGGCAGGTGCTGTACTTGTAGTAGTGCCGTTTGGATCCTTCTCGTGGATTTTCATGTGTCTAAAGTCAGGTGGGAAAGGGAAGAGAAGAGAAAATATATAAAAAATGAGCCAGCTGTTCCACTATAGATTTTGAACCAAAAGGAAGACAATGATGACGATAATAAAATTATATTAATTCATACGACTTATCTACAACCCATATATTGCGCCTTAAAGTATATCTAGTTATATCGGAGGTAAGCTGATATTAAACCTTGATTGTCAACAATGAAACAGTGCCCGTTAACGATCTACAGCAACAAGAGAAGACACCTCAATTTCAATGTTATGATACTGCCAGTACGGTATAATGGGCAGTGTAATCTCACGGGGCGGGACCCCTGCTGACACCCCACCCACCACTGGCAAAGCAGTAGTGGATTCTGGCAAGATCTCGCTAGAGTTCAACAAGATTTCATCAGAAGTTGTTGCCACGCAACCCCAGTAAGCAAGGCTTCAGTGGGGGCGGCAAAATGGGATGGGCTGCCCCAGACCAGTATCATAACCTGAAAGATAAATTGGAATTTTGTGTGTAATAACTGGGGAAAATGTATATTATAGAATGATCCTGCTATTCACTACAGTAAACTGGTTTATTCTTTTAACAAGTTCAACAGGTTCCCCCCCCCCCCTCTCAAATAAGGGTAGGGCAAGAGATTAATGGAGTTAGCAATACCAGAGATTTTGCGGTATAAAATACAATGAGAACAGTTCTTTCCACGCTGGCCCTTAGCAAGATTAGATGCCTTTCACTTTTCCCAGACTTGCCTTCAACAGATATTTGACAGAGAGCATGCAAAAGAAACCCTCTCAGCCACACATTTAAGCTCATTTCAAAAATGATATGCAATAATGACGTGGCAACGAAGTTTAATCCCTAAAAGGCACCCTAGACATATCTTACTAGTGTATCTTTTTAAAAAAAAATCATTGTAGTTATTTCCTATTTGCAGAAGTAAACCTGAGTGAAAATAATCAGTTTTCCTTGTACAGTGGTACCTCGCAAGACAAATGGCTCGCACAACGAAAAACTCGCAAGACGAAAGCGTTTTGCGATGTGTTTGGTGACTCGCAAGAAAGTTTTCTATGGTCGCGCTTCGCAATAGGTTTTTTCCGCAGGGTTTTTTTTTTTTTTTGCTGCGGCAAACCGCGCCTTGCAAGACAAAATTATCGCAAGACGAAGCAACTCGCGGAACGAATTAATTTCGTCTTGCGAGGCACCACTGTATTACAAAATTCAATATGAAGTTTTAAGACTACATAATTAAAAACATAACTAGTATACAATCCTATGCTCCATTACCAGGGAACTTTTGAGTAGATATATATGATTACACACTACTTTTCTCACCACCAGTTGCCAGTTAAAATAGTCTCCAGACCCCACCAGTTGATCAGCCACAGGGCAATTCATTACAGCTTTTGAAGCAGAGAATTAATGACACAGAGATTAAAACACACACATTCTCCAAATAATGAGAGGTGCAATACTATGGGAGAATGGGGAATTTGTATTAAGCAAGTACGGAAAAGCAAGGACTCTTTAATGTGTGAGATTTTTATTTAAAGAAACACGGCAGCATCATGGTTTCTGTTTATTTCCTACAAGGAAGCTCTTCAGGTTTCTGATGAAATTCCAGTCAAGTACAAATGCCTATTATTTTTCCTGCCTATGATGTATATCATACCTTATATATCATTCCATAACATATATATGCTACGGCTAGTGAGTTTCTCCTAATCCAGTTTCACTCCATTTGTCTCACAGGCATGATTTTAAAAAATAAAAGAAAGATAGCAGTGATTCTTATGACTCTTCCTTTTAGCAAGGAGGAATTTTTCAGTCTCTTTAGGGCATTTTAACCACACCCTAAATCTAAAAGGGCATCAGCACAATAATCTCCCTCCAAGGCCCCAGAGGACGGATGATCACACAATGGGAAAATATTAATATAGATATGTGGTTGCACTAAAGAGTTCACAAACATCAGAAGAAGAAGAAATGCCATTCACAGTTCCAGAAAGCTTCATCTTTTAACTAGACTTTTAACTAAAGAGAAGGAGGAAGGAAAACAACTGATCTTCAGGACAGAGCCCAGTTGTCCAAACAACTCACATTCAATCACAGCTCTGATGTCACTCATTGTCTAAAAAGACTGAGCAATGGGAGCAGCCAAGTTGGCTCATCTCAATGAAATGACTTAGATGGATACTTGAACATTTTGCTTCCTAACTTTTTTTGTAGGAGGGCTAGAGACTTGCCTTCCTTTTAAAGAAAGGAAAGCTCAGAGTCTGGTTCCCCTGCTAGCTTTGGGCCTGATAACCAGTTAACCTTTCTGCCGTTTTTGACTACGTAAAGATCCAAATTTGGAGAATCAATTCACTACTACCTTAGTACGTACGAAATAAAACCGCAGGCAGAAGTCTTTACTAAGTGCACAAGATAAATGCTTGAATGAGCATCAATGTGGTCCATTTTGAATCATCGCTCTATAGGGCTAAGTTAGGTTTCACAAGGAAGTACACGAAATTACAAAGAGAATGAGGAAAACAAATCACTCGATTATGTTTCTCTCAAATGCGCTTCTGGGTAACTGCTGCTCTGGTTCCACCTTAACAAGCAGCTAGATTCAACTCCCACCAACTTGCCCAACTGGTTCTGCTTTGGCATGCAAGAATGAGCAAATATCAGAATGTACCTTTCTTGTCAGCTCTCTTTTAAACAAGACCAAGAAACTGTCACCAATTTCATTCTGGTTTTTTTTTATAAAAAAAAAAAGAGGAGTAAAGACAAAGAAAATGAAATTCAGCATGGGAGTTTGAAAGCGAACTGCCTGTCACATCACCTCCATTTTCTCATTTTGCACGCAACTTGCCTGCAGACTCAATGATCAAGAGCGTAATCCGTGCATAAGAAGTTGGCTGTCAATGCCCATAACAACAAGCAAGGCAGAATAACATGACACTGGGAGCATTATATGTTCTGGACAATTGTAACATAAGGACTCGATGATAAACCATATGGGAAAGGGAAAGAAAGCCAGCAGTAGGGGGACAGAACTCACCACTTAAAGAAATGGTGCCTATGCTAACACAGAACTGACCCAAGGTAGGTAAATATAACATTACAAAAATGTAAAGGGGCCACATCACTTCTTTTTTTAAGTGCACACTTAAAAAATTATGTGTGCTTGCAAACATCTCACTTTCTCTTTCTCATACTCAACACTAAAGGGGCTAGGATTGGCTATTGCTCCCATTCCATTCAAAGCATGTTTGCAAACTGTTCTCAAAGAATGGCTTAGGACGCTCAGCATTAAGCTGTACTTCTCTTGCAGAGAGAGAAAGATCAGCAGCTGCACCGCTTAGAACTAAACTGAAAACATTCCCATCACTCTGCCACGGAGTTGTGCCTCTTTGCTGTCAACATGCCTCTGAATGCAAGTTGCTGGGAATCACAAGTGCGGAGAAAGTTGTTGTTGCAGGATCTCCCCATGAGCATCTAGCTGGCCACTGTGAAAACGAAATCTTCGACTACCGGTACGTGGGTGTTTGGGCCTGAGCAAGAGGGGCTCCTCTAACGTTCGCTGAAATCCCATGTTTAAATTATCTGATGCAAAGCAATTTAGGGCGCACCTGCAAACGCTCCCAAAAGAACAGAGAAATATTATTTATTTTCCCATTATATACGCCACTGTTCAACAAGCTGGCCCATTGCTTTTAGTCCTCTCTTGGTGCTGTGTGTAGCTCCCAACTATAAACACCCTAGGAATAAATCGTGACTTCTTCTTGGATTCCCCCCTTCGTGGCAATAAGTGAGGATATGCAGACTCTGCCAGTTCCTCTGTATTTGAGGGGAATAATGCAACAGTGCAGGTAGTTTGTGCTGGTGAGATGCATTGCTTATGTTGCACCCGATCCCTAAAACCAATAATCCTGTGGACATGGCCTTAGACTGCATCCAGTCTGTTTAAGACCTTTGGTTCTAGAGCAGGGGTCCCCAGACTTACCGTGCGGCGGGCCGGTGCCCGCCGCGCCGACCGCGCGGTGGGCCGGAGGGCAGGGGAGTGCGCGCGCAGCGGGCCGGAGGGCGGGGGAGTGCGCGCCCGTGCGCATGCGCACACGCGCCCGTGCGGGGAAAAAATCGCCGAAAATCGCTTGTGCGCATGCGTATGGGCCTCCCCTGACCCGGAAGTGCACCAGAAATGACCTCTTCCGGGTCAGGAGAGGCCCATACGCATGCGCACAAAGGATTTTCGGCGTTTTTTTGGCGTTTTTTTAGATCGCCGCTGCGCCGCGCGCCGTGAGAGCGGGCGGCGGCAGCGGGCGGCGGGGGTCGTCGTGGGCCGGATTGGAAGGCCGATTGGGCCGCATCCGGCCCGGGGGCCGTAGTTTGGGGACCCCTGTTCTAGAGATACATTCTGCATATAATACAAACTACTATACTGTTAGGAGAACCCACGCCTAGGCTCAGGGCAAGATCAAAGCTGGAGCACAGAATTCCCGAAACATCTGAAGACTCATGGATGGGAACTCTCTCTCACACACCTCCACACCCAGTGCATGAAGTTGGGTTTGAAAAGATTAAGGGGTGACGTGTAAGTCACAGAAAGAAAATTAACAAGCCTTGCTATTTGAGCAATGTGCTTGGGGGGGAAGGAGACATGAAGGAGGCACCAAGCAACAGGAAAGGGACGGCAAAACCCAAAAGGCTACTGACAAATACTTTTCGCCGATGCATTGACTTGACAGAAGAACACTTCTTCTGCATCTGAGAAAGCTAGCCATAAACTGCAACTTGTTGGGCATTTTACTGTTGTTGTTTTTTAATATTAGGGCTATTCTTCCAGATCCATTTGCCAGCATGATTTTGAGGTGCTGCCTCTCTCTTTTGCTTCCTTGGCTTTTTGGCGTTATCCTTCTGACAAAGGAGCTCAAAGTCAGAAAATGGCTAACTTTACACAGAAAGCAGCAACCCTCCCCCCCCCCAACATAGAACTTCTTTAAAATGAACATGCTATACACAACGAAGTTTAGAGGTACAGTCACGTTGCTTATTTCCATTGCACATAATTAAGAAAAATGGAGAGCAATTGTGTGCATGTCATGGATATGAAGGAATGGTTGATTAACAATTTATAGATAAGAATACATTGTTCATTGCAAATGCGATGGAAGAAAAGGAGAAGCCAAGAGAGAAAGTGAACTTTTAAAAATACAGGCAATGAAAGGATCTTGGCTTTGGGCAGGGAATTTGGAACAGATGGACGCTGGTCCTTTCTTGGGAGTGGGCATCTTTTTACTAGTGTGCTGAGTTTTCATCAAGAATCAGTACCAGGCCTCCAGGCTTATCTCCACAACCTTGAGCGTTGTAAACTGACATTCTTAGGATTCTCAAGCGTAGTGCCTGAGAGCAGCACAAACTTGCTTTGTGGCAGCTCATGTGCTCTCTGTTCGGTTTAGAATCATGGAATCATAGAGTTAAAAGAGACCACAAGGGCCATCCAGTCCAACCCCCTGCCAAGCAGGAAACACCATCAAAGCATTCTTGACATATGCCTGTCAAGGCTTAAAGACCTCCAAAGAAGGAGACTCCACCACACTCCTTGGTAGCAAATTCCACTGCCGAACAGCTCTTACTGTCAGGAAGTTCTTCCTAATGTTTAGGTGGAATCTTCTTTCTTGTAGTTTGAATCCATTGCTCCGTGTCCGCTTCTCTGGAGCAGCAGAAAACAATCTTTCTCCCTCCTCTATATGACATCCTTTTATATATTTGAACATGGCTATCATATCACCCCTTAACCTTCTCTTCTCCAGGCTAAACATACCCAGCTCCCTAAGCCGTTCCTCATAAAGCATCGTTTCCAGGCCTTTGACCATTTTGGTTGCCCTCTTCTGGACACGTTCCAGCTTGTCAGTATCCTTCTTGAACTGTGGTGCCCAGAACTGGACACAGTACTCCAGGTGAGGTCTGACCAGAGCAGAATACAGTGGTACTATTAC
Source organism: Zootoca vivipara (assembly GCF_965207765.1). Taxonomy (NCBI): domain Eukaryota; kingdom Metazoa; phylum Chordata; class Lepidosauria; order Squamata; family Lacertidae; genus Zootoca; species Zootoca vivipara. The sequence goes on from NC_142591.1 coordinate 24,906,253, forward strand.
TTCCCTTGATCTAGATGCTATACTTCTATTGATGCAGCCAGAATTGCACTGGCTTTTTTAGCTGCTGCATCACACTGTTGACTCATGTCAAGTTTGTGGTCTACCAAGACTCCTAGATCCTTTTCACATGTACTGCTCTCAAGCCAGGTGTCTCCCATCCTGTATTTGTGCCTTTCATTTCTTTTGCCCAAGTGTAGTACTTTACATTGCTCCTTGTTAAAATTCATCTTGTTTGCTTTGGCCCAGTTGTCTAATCTGTTAAGGTCTGTTAAGGTTTAAATGCACTAATTCGGACACCAAAACCATGTTTATTTCTGCTGCCTCTGAAATTACTTTAGGAGACTCAAAACATAACATATGCAGCAGAAATTCAAAAATATAGGTATGAATAGAATGGCTTGGAAAACAAAGCTTCTAAAGATTACATTGTTATGGTGCAAGCAGAGGTGACCAAAGACCAATCCACACAAGGAAAGAAATCACATTATAGTACCCATCTCACCAGTGTGCAGAGTTTTAAAAGTGAGCACAGGTTGTTGTCTCCCCCCCCCCTCCCGCCCTTAAAATCTAATATAACCCAGAAGAATATTGGCAGAAATTATCTTATCTCAGGTTGAACTAATTGCCTATCTAGTTTGGCATTTTGCATTCTGACTGGCATCAGGTACCCAAGGTCTCAGGCAGCAGTCTTTCCCGTATCACCTTGCCACCACCTGATACTTCTGAACAGGAGATGCTCGGAACTAAGCCTGGGATTGGACCTGGGAACTGCAGGGTGCAAAACTGTCCCCTTCTACTGAGCTATGCAGTCTTACACGATGCAATCTATAAGCCTGATTTCTCAACATGCAAAGGTCAGTCCACAGGCCACATTCTAGTGAGCAAGTGTGGATGAGCCACAGAACCTTGCTCCACATCATGTGACAGAACCTGCAATCAATCGCCCCCTTCTCTTGTGATTTGATTGTGCCAGGCTCTAGGGATGAGGGCTGCTTCCAAAGCCATCAATATGCGACGCTGGGGGTAATTTCTTCTGCACTATCCCCACCCCCACCCCACCCCCAGTTTATGGCTCAGCACTTCCGCACAGAAGAACCAATGGCTGCTGCTATGCCAGCCTAATGGCTAAGGCAGTGACCCTCCAGATACAGAACTACAGTTCCCAAATCCTAACCAAAGGCCATGCTGTCTGAGGCTGATAGGAGCTGGAGTCAGCCGCCATCTGTAGAGAACACCATGCAGCTAGGACACTGGCCATTTATTTAATAAGCTGTGTTGGTAAACAGGTACTTAAAGGGAGGTTAAAACGCAAGGTGCAGTGTGATGAAAGAGTCCAGTCCAAAATAAGTAGGGCAGTTTGTTAAAGGACATTCTGTTCAAGCTCTGTCCTGCAGAATCGGCACAACAGGGGAATTTAGACCCAAGGGTGACAACAAAGGGGAGCAGAAGCTATGAGCAATTCGAGAGAAGCTCGTGGGAGGAATCCATGTTCTCCAGCGCAAGCCCCACTGAAATCACACTCCTGTTTCATTACAAAGAGTTTGGGGCAGGAAAACTTCCGTGTGCCCTTTGCCGCTTTATCTTTTAAGGCTGACAACAGAAACTAGACCGTCCAGGTGAGAAAACAAACAGGCACTTCAGGAAGATGCTATCAGCGAGATCGTGTCTAAACCAGTTTGTCTTTTATGAGGATTAGGCATAGGCAGGAAAAGTTCAGAAGATGTACCATGTACAAAAGACTGGAACTCTGTCTCTCTTTTTGTACAAAAAAAGACCCCTGCCTCTTAAATGTGATCGTTTGAGTTTGCAGGCTCAGAATTGAAAGCCACCTAATGCAAGCCTTTGAATGATGCAGGAAATCTAGAGCTAGAGCATCTCCAATGCACAGACTTGTACAGCCTCTTCCTAAAGAGCAGTGGTGGCCAAACTTTGCCCTCCAGCTGACAGGACCAGTGGTGAGGGATGATGGGAACTGTAGTCCCAAAACAGCTGGAGGGCCAAGTTTGGCTACCACTGCTATAAAGACCTCTAGTGAGGGTTAGACCAAGGTAATTGGTACCATTGGACTATAGGAGCATGGGAAATCCAATTCTCTCCCCCCCCTTCTTAGATCACCTTTTTAATATGCTTATTTTATAGAATTACATTTTTAAAAAGCAAAAAGTCTACAACTCTGGAGGAAAAGGGGGTTAGTGGGGGTGATAGAATGATAGATGCGGTTTTGTCAAAGGTACACACATTTCACCCTAGCAGAGAGCTACCAACCCCCAGAAGGCCCTCACTTTGCAAACCTGCCTTGTTAATAGAAGTTAATGCATTGTTAATCAATGTTAATGCCTTCTCTCCTGCGGCCTGTTACCTTGCAAGCAAAGCCTCCAAGAAGATGGAATTATGTTGTGCTTGAACACACACATTGCATTTTGGGGCAATGCCACGAGATGCAACTAAGGATAGGGCAACAGGGAACACCTGCACGGAAAGTAAGTTGGGAAGTTGAGTAAAAATGGTTGAAGGAACTGCAATTCCAAGGGTGGGTATTTTTTTCCTTGGAAAAGAAATCTAGGCATGTTATTAACATGCGTGACACAAGGCATGCCCTTGCAGATATGACTCAAGCACAGCAACTTGAAACATTTCAGCCCAAAGAGCCCCACCTTTGCTTGATTCAGGATAAGCTCACTGTTTTCTCAAGGGAATGGGATGTCTCCTGGCATCGGTTTTTGACGCAAGAAGGAAACTGCAAACCTGCACGTATTAAATTCGTATTTACTTTTATCAATGGAGCATGTGAGCACCTCCAGCGCTGCCCTCTGGACCTGACCAGAATTCCACAGGCGCCTCAAGTTTTAAATGGGGAAGGAATTGGGGGAGCGGGGAGATTTCAATAGCTTATTTGGAACTTTCACACTAAGCTTCAGCATATCTGTTACTGTTGTTTTAAAAAAAAGAATAGCACAAGGATTGCACAAGGCAAGGCATTTAGGGAAGCAGTTAAGACATCTCCTCTTCTCTGGGCCTCTTCTCTTTTTCATATAAAGTATCTAGGGAGTTGGCAACATGTTTCTTGGGAAAGCGGCATGGGAGATGAGCACAGTGTTTAAGTTACGTTCTTCTTGATTCTCCGATCAGGAGTGAGCACGTGCCAGATAACTGAAGTTGCAGAATTCTGCCCGTGTGACCGAGGAAGCAGCAGCATGGGATGTTGGGGTAAAAAGTGCTTGGTTTGGGCAAAGAGCTAGGACACAGTGGCTAGGTGCATTAGAGCAAGGGAGGTGACCGTTTTACCAAGACCCTACCTAAGGCACACATCTCAGCATATCTGGATGGGCAGCCCTGCAGAGCAGAAAGATATGGCAAGTGGCGTCAACAAAAATTCTATGCTCATTGTCTCCCAAGATGCACAGCTCGCCGAAGTGGTTCTGCGGACACATCATTGCTGCCTCTCTCTTATACTGGGCTTCTCCATAACATTAAACTGAAAGATAGGGAAGAGCTATGAACATGCATGGTCAACCTGACACTATTTTGCAGGGTCAGTGCATGGAAAAGTATTGAGGAGAGTGATGGAATACCAACACTGTGGTTCGCTCCTTGAATGACTATACCTGTACAACACAGCAGCATCCACTAGCTACATGGCTTTAGGAAAGATTAAACCAGCTTTCCCATGCCAGGCTCTCTTCCAGGGGTTGTTGAACTGTAGCTCCCCTTAGCCCTAGCCAGCATGGCCCATGGTCAAGAATGGTAGGAATTGTATTCCTGGAAGCACCTGGTTGGAGGAGGCTGGACTAGATGAATTCATAGAGTAGGAAAAGCAAAAGTCATTAGCCAAAGACAATTAAAGAGAACCTCCATGTGCAAGAGAATGAATGAACCTCTGAATGTTAATCAGGGACACACTGCTACCTTAGCACCTTGCCGGAAGGTTTCCCGAAGGCATCTAACTGGACGTTCTTAGAAACAAAGACGCCAGGAGGTTATATGGCACCTGAGCCATCCATATTCAGAGGAGCTTGCTTATGTTCTCATGGAGTTGGCCACCAAAATTCTTAACCTTCAGAAATTTCAGACCAGTTTCTAGGCACAACAGATGCGTAGACATATCTGAGAGCTTGCCAGAAGAACGCATTTGATTATGTCAAATTCTATGTGCTTCCTTCATAAAGTAATGTACTGCTAGAGTTGGTGGGGAGACGTCTCAGTCCCAGGGGCTGAATCAACCAGCCTCCAGCCTTCTACACCTGGCCCTCAGTGTTCCTCTGAAGGCCACACACCCTCTTCAAGGCTGACCCCGCTCCTCAAACCATGCTTCTGATCCAACTCTGCCCCACACTCTCCTTCTTGAGTGCTGTTGCCTGGCTTAAAAGTGTCTCCTGAACTGTAATACTGCCTCTTCCGTGCCTGGTTAGAAGATGAAAAAGGGCTGTGTATTGCTGAGGGGTGGGGAGGATCAAGGGCTTGCCCACTGTACAAAAGAATCACATTCATTGCTTTGCCCAATTTTGCATTTGGCTGTGCAAACTAGCAGCGCAAGGCACCCAAAAGGCTCCCGATGAAAGCACATGGCCACCAGCCTGAAAAGGGTAATCTGCTGCTCATTTATCTGTCTCTCCCCCCCCCCTCTCCCTCATTTTGGCACTGCACCTCTTTACCTGGTCAAAAAAGCATCTAATTCAAAATAAAAAATAATTGAGAATTCCTGTGTGCAAATAAAGCAACTACCTTTGTTTGCATCACTGGGAACGCATCTACAAAACAAATCTGCGTTATAGTGTCTTGGGCACTGGATTCGGCTCTTTAGCATAGAGTATGATCATCCTGGGAAACAGAGCGCCCTATAAAACGCTAGAGGGGGTGGGTGGCAGGGAAATTACCCTTCCCTCTGGGCTTGCCTGGCTAGAAATTTGTGCTTGAAAGCTCACATCTAAAGATCTGCCTAGAGACACGAGTTAATACAAACTGCTCTGTGATTAGCAATCGGTTTACAAAGATCCCTATCTCATTTCATACTGCTTGTTGCATAGAGTACCAAACCTTGGGGTGGAGAAGTGCAATGTGTATTACAGCTGTGATGCAAGAGGCGTTAACACCTTCTCTGCTCTAGTTCCCTATTGAAATCCCACTTGCCTGCAAACTTTGCTATCAGCCATGGAGGGGCAAGGGAGGCTGGGGGAAACAGTGCCAGTTTTACCAATCCAAGTCACTCCTCCTCCAGGCAACTACACGAAAGCATCAGGAACGAAAACAATAGATTTTGAAGAGTCCAACATGGATCTTTCACATGATGCAGAGTTGGGCCTCGACAGGAAACATCCATTACCAGTTCTTACACCCTTCACAATTCCTATGGATTCTCTTTTGTGTAGGCTTGTTAACTATGTGTGCTTACTTGGAAGTGAAGCCCCACCGTAGTTCACTGGTATTTACTCTCTCCCCCCCCCCCCAGTATATTCATAGGACTGAAGTCTTATAAAACTCTGCCCATTTTAGAAAGAAATATTTGTCGTTTAGCAGCCACACATTTCAGGAACTGAAGTATATACGACACAACATACAAATCAAGCGCAAATTAGGGATGCCTTTAGAGGGGCAGTATTTTAGTGCAGTGGTACCTCAGAAGTCGAACAGAATCTGTTCCGGAAGTCTGTTTGACTTCCAAAACGTTCAGAAACCAAGGTGCGGCTTCCGATTGGCGACAGGAAGCTCCTGAAGCCAATTGGAAGCCATGGAAGTTGCGCCGGATGTTCAGGTTCCAAAGAACGTTTGCAAACCGGAACACTCACTTCCGGGTTTGCAGCATGCGGGACCCAAAACGTTCAACTCGCAAGGCGTTCGCGAACCAAGGTATGGCTGTATTTTAGCTGGGTCCTAAAAATGACAAGAACCTCATTGAGTATTAGTAAATTATTGGTATTAGGAAACTTGTTGGAGAAAAGCACCACGATCCATGGGCATCACAAACGGATGCGTGCATAGTTTATCAAATCACCACCACCAAACAAGCTATCCATTCCTGCATTTCAGGGGGTTGGACTAGATGGCTCCTGGGGGTCCCTTCCAACTCTACGATGATGCAGCTCTATGATTCTAAGAAGAAAAGGTTTGTCAACCTAGACAACATCTTAAAAAGCAGAGACATCACCTTGCCAACAAAGGTCCGTATAGTTAAAGCTATGGTTTTCCCAGTAGTGATGTATGGAAGTGAGAGCTGGACCATAAAGAAGGCTGATCGCCGAAGAATTGATGCTTTTGAATTTTGGTGCTGGAGGAGACTCTTGAGAGTCCCATGGACTACAAGAAGATCAAACCTATCCATTCTGAAGGAAATCAGCCCCGAGTGCTCACTGGAAGGACAGATCCTGAAGCTGAGGCTCCAATATTTTGGCCACCTCATGAGAAGAGAAGACTCCCTGGAAAAGACCCTGATGTTGGGAAAGATGGAGGGCACAAGGAGAAGGGGATGACAGAGGACGAGATGGCTGGACAATGTTCTTGGAGCTACAAACATGAGTTTGAACAAACTGCGGGAGGCAGTGGAAGACAGGAGTGCCTGGCGTGCTATGGTCCATGGGGTCACAAAGAGTCGGACACGACTAAACGACTAAACAACAACAACAATGATTCTAAGGGACATATGCAAGGAGCTGCTGGCAGGAGGCTACAGATGCCGAAAAGAAGGGATTATTTGGATTGTGGCCCTCAGGTGGAACAGGGCATGTAGTAAACGGTCACCAACACACGCTCTCACATTTATCAACCTTTTCCCACACTGTCACCTCATGGCCAGGTCTCACCTGTGCATGTTTCCATTGGTGGTGAAGGACTGGTCACACACCGAACATTTGTAAGGCCTTTCACCAGAATGGACCAGCATGTGGCGGTCGAGGGAGCTTGCGGAGCTCAGAGACTTTCCACAGATGCTGCAGGAATGGTCTGTCCCTCCAGTGTCCGTGTTATGCTAAAGAAAGCAACAGATTGTTGGTTTTGAGTTCTTCCTGTGCAGCTTCAAGGACATGTCAGTCAACTGCAACCATCATCATCATCATCATCATCATCATCATCTAAGAAGGTTTAATGCAATGCATTTAAAATTAACATGGCATACCTGGGTAAAGGTGCAATTCTATACTCCCCGAAAAGTTGGCTGAGGGGCTTTTTAGCACATGACCTAGTTGCATCTCTGCTGGTGGAGAAACAAGGTACATAGGCAAACGATGCGTATGTCACCTGAAGCCCCCCCCCCAAAAAAGACACTGACAGAAATGGGGTGGGTCAGGGAGGTATAAGGTATGCCGCATCCAAACTGTGAGAAGCACCAAATTAGCTTGGGACCTGAAAGGCTTATGCTGAAACTACAGACCACTTCTTCCTTGGCAGAGTAGCTTTGTAAAACCTCTGATTATTTTACTATACTACCGAAAGGGGAAGGGAACCTTAAGAAGTGGCAAAAAAAATATGGGAAGGACAATAAATGCAAAAGTACAGTTGAGGGAGTGAGGGAAGAAAGCAAGCATAAGGAAACAAGCTGATAGCCTACTACCGGTATAATGTCTGAGTTTGGATGGTTTTTTTTGGGGGGGGGGTAAAACCAGTATATTTTACTGTACTGACAGCTGTTTGTCTCCAAGGAAGACACCTTCAATGCTTTTTTAAAAAGTTTTTAAAAGTCACCGGCTTACCTGACGAATATGCATTGTCAACTGATGCTGAGTAGTGCAAATCTTTTCACAAAGAGGGCAGGTATAGGAAGACTTGTCATCTTTTGTTTCCTGTATACAAAATATTTTTTTTAATAAGCAATTGATCATAACACACATTTTAAAAGTAATTAAAAATGTACAGACTTGAGGTTTTTCTCCCTCGCCCATTCATGCAGAGAATGCACATGCAGCAGCAAAATATAAATTTACATAGGAAATTTTTCTAAATGAGACCCCTTTTTTAAAAAGAAAGAAAGAAGGAAAGAAAGAAATTTGAAATCACAGTCTGAGTCAGTGAAATTGAGTGCGGTGCAGGGTGTTGGCTAGAACCTAATCCTTCATCAAGCATTAGGACTATCCAGCCAAAAGTCTACCCAATCCAGCCCAGTGGACGACCAGATGGCTTTTTGGGAAACCCACAAGCGAAGACATGAAGGCAATGCACACCTCCAAGAGTTGTTGTTTAGGGAGTGGCGTTCAGGGGTATGATCTGTGAAACAGCCCACAGCCTTCATGGCTAGTAAAACAGCCACCAATAAGCTCTACCCTCGATGAATTCATTTAAAGTCCTTTCTAAGCCATCCAAACCATTATGGTTGCCCATTATTAACGTATCTTGAGGGGGAGAGTTCCGTTCAATGTGCTGCTTGAAGTATGTGCTTCCTTTTGCCTATCCTATAATCTACAAACCATTTAGCTCCACTATCGTGAGAGAGGGAGGAAAACTTCCTCTCTCCCTATGCACTTTCACTACACATGCATAATCCCCCCCCCCTTGGAATTTCACCAGATGGCATCTGAACAAGTAACATGGCACACCTCAGTTTCTCCACCTCAAAGACTTAAGGTAGAGGTGAGGAAGCTCCCCCACCGAGCAGGGACACCCGTTCTCTCTTTATGCTCCTCCTCCCCTCCCCCACCCCGTTTCTCCCCCTCTCACCAATTCTTATCACCGCATGAGGACCACCGGTCCCTTAGCACCTGGCTATATGGTTATGAATCGGGTGCAGCGGTGGATTCAAGGTTTCCACTCTGCATGGGACAAATTGATTTTTGCTTTAATCTGTGCACTGCACTCCACTGCAAAGGGGAACTCAATCCATATAGGGTGCCAGCAGTTGCCACCCTCACACATACAAGGCACCCAACATTCCCCTGCAATTGTGCACTGCAGGGAACTGAATGGTGAGAGATTGGCTGTCTCTCTTAATTCAAATGACCTTGACAAAACATTCTTGATCCTCCAATAAGCTTCCGGTGTAGGGGGGACTACAAGGGGAAAGGAAATGCTATGACCTTAAAAAAAAAAAGGAACAGCTAAAATTAAGGGGTTTTTTTTGCTGGGGGCGGGATAGAGAGAGAAAATTACAACATAGTACGAGGAAGAGATAAATTCCCTTAGCTAGCTGAAAGGCTGGCCAGTTTGAAACTTCCCCAGCTACAACTTGGCCAGGATGTTTGTGCTAACAGAAGAGATCTTCCCCCCTTTCTTTTCTTTTAAAAGTTGCCCACGGGATGCTTCATGAGAACAAGTCGCCCACACACCCCTGGCATAAGTGTAGGCTTTGCATCACACCTCTATGACAAAGCAGCAAGTTTCTACCCTCAGCACCAGCCATTCCAATATCGTCTTCACATGTAGCCCCAAGAATGAGCCACACCCACTTGGCAATCAGCCCCACTTCCTGGAGGATCCCAAGTTTCCTCCCCCCACCTGGAAGGAGATCTAGGCTCACTGTTGAAAGCTGCAAGGAAATCCTAAATAAAATCATCATGCCCTTTGGGTGGTAAGGTAAGTTAAGGAAGGTAATTCTTGACGCAAGAGTGGCATTTGCATTCAAATAAAGAGCCTGGGTGTAGGCATGATTGACACTGTCCTTAGAGCTGCTGCAATCAGAAATTAAAATGAATCTACTCGTATGTAAGAGAAGAACACCCTGTGTTTCCTTTTCTTTTTAAGGATGCCCTTGAGAGGCTGAGTCAGACACCAGCCTTTCCAACCAAGGACAGAATGGGAACTTTTGGCTTGAACCAAGTCTTCTCTTGCCCAAATGTTTTAAAACAGGCAGCTTGATTCCCCAGAATCCACAGATTCCACAGAATGGGGCACTTGTTTCCCACACTTTGTTGTAGGCTTGCAGATAAGCCCATAAAAGCTACTGGCCAGCCAAGAAGCTAGTAACCTGTGTTTGTTTCCTTGCTGGCAGCACAAGGAAGGGGAACACAGCCTACGAGCATCATGGCAAGCTAGCAAAAGGAAAAGCAAGGCAAGGCAGGCAGACTGGTTGAGCGCAGGATATTCCTGGAGGCCTCAACCTGCACACAACTCCTGGTCGCCTACAGGAACCTGGTGATTGCCATACACAAGGCTGCCTTATCAGTAAAGTTCAAACACTCCTGTTTCGAAAGAATCCTGCCTCTCCACTAACTCTACTCTCCTTTCGTTACTCCATTACAAATAAGGATATCATTTCCATTTTGAAGAAAAGGCTGAACCGGTGTTTAAGCTTCAAGAGTCACTAAAAGTTTAAGAGTTGCATCATGTGTTATATAGAGAGCATTGCAGGTACCGAGCTGCCTTCATCACCCTCTTTTTCCTCCCTATCAACCTGTTATTGGGGTCCAAAAATCCCCTTTAAATTCCCAGCAATTATTACCAATTTTAAAATGACTCTAGTTTAACAGAGAAAATAAGATTTGATAACGGAAAGCGTCTGGACCCCACGTTAACCAAATCAAGGACAGCCAACATGGTGTTCTTGAACTACAACTCCCATCGGGCCCAGCCAACATGGACAGCGGTCAGGGATGATGGAACCTGTAGTCCAGTAACATGTGCAAAAGCACCATGTTGTCCACACCGGCTATCTCAATGGGCTATCAGGGCCCATTGGATCTCAGGAGTAAGTTTCACCCTAAGGGGATTTGGCATTATCTTGGCAGAAATGACACACAAACAGCACAAAGGAATGTTATGCACGTATGTTTCGGACTACAACTCCCGACAGCAGAAGTAGTGGCCGGAGATTATGAGAGTCAACGACATTTGGTGGATATTATGTTGGAGAAAACTGTTCCCTCTCCAGCCATGCATATAGAGAGATATATCCACTCAGGATACTGTAGCATTTAATGCATCTTATGAAGAACTGAAGCTTGTGCCATAACGATTTGCTATTTAACAGGTTATCACAAAACTCTAAGTTTTCTGGTGTGGTTGTTGCTCAGAGCCCGGGTTCTCTCCCGGAGACCATTTGGACTCATTGCATTGTTCCTATGAGGTTCCGTAACACTCAAATATACAAATGCATCCAACTATTTCCATCTATCTTGTTTTGCGTTGAGCTACCGTGTTTCCCCCCTTTTAAGACACCGTCTTATAACTTTTTTCCCCTCAAAAAAACACAGGGCGGCTTACTTTCAGTGGGATGTCTTATTTTTTAATTACTGGTACGGTTTTTACGGCTCAGGGCACTGGCTCAGGGCGCTGCTGTGCTCTCTTGAGTGCTCAGCACTGCAGCAGCCACCGGTTCCGGGCGGCGGGGCAGCAGGCGTCCTTGGCCAGGCCAGGCGGAGGCCACTGGCTCAGGCGCTCCCCCCGCCGCTGCAGGGTGCTCCAAGCTCCTTGGCTGGGCCAGGCAAGGAAGAAGCAGTGAGCCCAGCGGTGGTGGCAAGCGGTGGTGGCAAGCGGAGCACGGGGATGCAGCCAGCAAGGCGGGAGCGCGATCAGCTGTTAAGCAGAGCTCTTGGCCGCATGGAGCGACTCTGTGAGTGGAGGTGCCTGTGGGGGTTGGTTTCCATGGCGTGGAAGTATGGCTTATTTTGGGGGTATGTCTTATATTTCTCAAATGCTTAAAAACCCTGCCATGGCTTACTTTATGACTATGTATTAAAAAGGGGGAAACAGGGTATTTTCACCTATCAGGGTTTTCCTAATTATTCTTTTCAAAGAAAATCAATGCCGATCAGTAAAAGTGTGTGATTGTAAATCAGCTCCTTTCACTGGTGAGAGGATCAGCCTACTGTGCAGAAGTAGGTGTCTCAACAGCTGCTCCGCCCACCTTTTGCCTCTGACTCCACCCACTATGGGCATGGGTATTAAGATTCCTCACCCCTCCTTCAATCCATTTATATTTCCAGCCTTTGCCATTTCCTCTAGCAGCGTGTCCCCTGAAGCTTAAAAGATCATCGGGTAAAGCAATTTCTTTTCGCTGGTCTTGAACCCTGCTGCCTACCGTAACAAAGTTCAAGGGTCTGAAACAGGAGGTACCCACCTCCCCTTGACTGCCATTATGATGATGATGATGCACACATTTTGCCTAACGCACCACGCAAACACTCCTGTGCACCCTGCACACAGCTCCTCCCAAGGACCTTTCATGTTAATTTACGGGAACAGCCTTCAGATCCAATTTTACTGCAGCCCTGTTAAATGTTGTCTCAGAGCCGAGAGCACAAACAATATTGGGAGGAAAATCCTTGCAGCTGTGCTGACCATTTCAATGTTTAATCCCTAGGGCTATTCTCTGAAATCAGGCTACGGTTCTGCTTGCTGGAGGAAGGAGCTAGCTATCTCTCAATGCAATGCTATTAATTGTTTCGAAGCCTTGCTTTCGACAATGGCCCCCTTTGAAATCGGCAGATCAACAAAGGGCAATTACTTCTCACCTTGAAAGCAACGAGCAACATGCACAGTGCGGCACTGCCAGAGTTGATTAGTGCAAGCCTTCAGATTTAATATTAACCCAACCCCAAAAAACCTCTTCCTAGCATTCACTCAGGGTCCAGGTTGCATACCATAACAGCAGTGAACCAGGCAAGAGAGCAGCAATCCAAGGAAGAGGATTTATTTGACCCAGTATCAAGCACAAACAGTTTAGCATAACTTCTCCAGCTTGGGCTAGAGAATTTGAACATGCAGCTCTGCAATGACAGAAGAGTACTTCCCCAAGTCAAGAGACAAAAGTACCAGCTAATTTGATAACAACTCTGACTTTATTAAAGTGACCCGACACTCCTCCACTAGCAGCAAACATCTCTTTAGGCATTCTGTGTTTCGTTGCTCTACTTTCCCTTTTGTAGAAAAAGTCAAAAGAGTCCCCATTTCATGACACAGATTAAAGGAGGGGAGGAAACATGGTGTGATTTTCAACAGGATATAATCCTAACCAGAAACTAAGTCGTCTGTCACAACACACACTTAATGAAGGAACCAAAAATTAAAATGGCTAATGAAGCAGTGACCAAGACGTTATTTCCACAAAAAGATGATGGATTTTTAAGAGCTAAAAACTAAAAGTTTTACCGTGAATTGGCCAGAAGAATAGTCAAAGGTGGCTCCCAAATAATCCAAAATTCTACTATATTTGGGGCAGGAATTCATCTGGTTCTACATTCTATGGAAGTGGTCAACCAAACACTTTTAGAAAGTGTACATGCAGCTCCTAAAGGCCACCAACATCTTTTTTGCTTGGTATTTCCAAGGCACACAGGTTCTTAAGAAAATGGTTTCATGTGTCTATCAAGACCAATAGTACCAGAACCACCACAGTAAGACTGATTGCCAAAAATCAAACAATCCACAGTTCTCCTCCCTCTCCACTCCCACTTCTCTCACCATGCCAGAGATTCCCTATGCGAATTTTAAACCTCAACACAATCTTGCAATTGCCACTCCCTTCAATTGGATAGAGGGGACTGCTGTTTGGTGATAACACTTTACCCACCCTGCAACAGCCTTGGCGGGTAGCTCCCCCAGAAAAAAAAGGGGGGGTTATTTGCCTGCATGCTGTCTAGGTACCACAGGATGGTTTGAACAGTCAAACCTGATTAGTAGCGAACTTCTGTGCTGACCTACAGGGAAAGCCATTCTTGGCCTTCCTCCCTTATTTATTTATTTTTATAGCGCAAGTATCTCTCTTAATCCAGTCACATTTTCTCCCTTGATCCAGCGCCCAGTGAAACGGCTGGTGGAATTAAAAGGTCAGTGGCTCCAAGCAAAAAGCGACACACAGCCAACCCACCCACCCTTTCATGCTTTTGCAGCAGCCAGCTGTACAGCAGGGTCTTCACCACCCACCCTGTTCCAAAGCTGAGCTGCGAAATTTTGTCCTCCCTGAAGGAATCAAGCTAAGAAGTCCCCGATAGGGCATGCAAAACACACACTGCGTTCTGTAAGTTATGCTGCAGAGTATCCAACAATCTGACTATCTCTGGGATTTAAAATTTCTTGTTATCCAGTGTTAAGTTATGCCCAAGCCTTAGGTCAGTGGCAGGAAACACATGCTTTGCCAATCTGCACTCAGTTCCCAAGAAATTTTGGTCCTGCCACAAACTCTTTAAAAAGATTCGTAAGAATTGCAGCATTCGTTTTTATTGTTATTTTAATCCCAACAAACTAGCAGGCTGTTGTTTCTGGTTCACATGGAAGGGATGGGCTTTAGAACACAGTGACAGGTCTTTAAATTAAAAAATAGAATGGCTTGACAGTTGCATTTGACCATTTGATGCGTTCTTTCTTCAACTCATGATATTGAGAACTGGTCTCTGATCACATGCAAATTAAAGCATTCAGATTAGCTATGATGTACTAGTTTGTGACATAATGGGTGGTATCCAACCAAGAGCTTCCAACTAGCCTTGAACTTTTGGCTGAGCAATGGGATTTTGTACTCCCTCTCCCCCTGTGCAGCCTATGTTTGTTCTGGGTGTCTACCAAACCCCCAGAGCAGATTTGGGGAGGGCACAGAGGGGGTGCAGAGAGAGAAGTCCTGCCATGCAAGCAGAAATCCTTATGGTAATGGGAATTGGATACCGCCCAATTTCTCCCAAGGGTGTACGCATAAGCGCACTCGGTGCCCTCAAAACAGCTTCACGTGAAACGGCATTCGTTTATATCAAAGTCAGTGTGTTGATTCTTTACCTGGTTTCTCCTGCCAATCCGATTGGGAGCAAGAGGTTTTGGTGGGGACTTGGCGTTCTGAGATGGTGCGGTGCCATTTTCAGCGATCTTCCCCAAGCTCATAACAGCTGCCATTATGACGCCGACACGCGGCAAATCTGCGCCTTCAAAACAGTTTGAGAACTGTGGTGGTGCTGCTGCTGTGCAACCGCTTTAAGCCTCCGAATTTATTCTCTGGAAATGTAAACAGAAACAAATTGTGTTGTGAATTTCTGAGATGGAGAATGAGATTGGTCGTGGGAGCAATAAGTAGGGTAAGTATACACCAGGCATCCCCAAACTGTGGCCCTCCAGATGTTTTGGCCTACAACTCCCATGATCCCTAGCTAAGAGGACCAGTGGTCAGGGATGATGGGAACTGTAGTCCAAAACATCTGGAGGGCCGAAGTTTGGGGATGCCTGGTATGCACTATTCACTTTTTGTACACACAAAGCAATTCCAAATCATACAGTACATTACATCTTGAATGGGAATCTGTGGCCCAAGTTGCTGTTGGACTCCAACTCCCATCAGCCCCAGCCAGCATGGCCAAGGGTCAAGAAGCATGGGGTTTCTTGAACAACTAGAGTGCCACAATTACAGACATTATAACCACTGCATAAAGGTAAAGGTAAAGGTAAAGGGACCCCTGACCATTAGGTCCAGTTGTGACCGACTCTGGGGTTGCGTGCTCATCTCGCATTATTGGCCGAGGGAGCCGGCATATAGCTTCCAGGTCATGTGGCCAGCATGACAAAGCCGCTTCTGGCAAACCAGAGCAGCACATGCAAATGCCGTTTACCTTCCCGCTATAGCGGTTCCTATTTATCTACTTGCATTTTGATGTGCTTTCGAACTGCTAGGTTGGCAGGAGCTGGGACTGAGTAACGGGAGCTCACAGGGATTCGAACCGCCGACCTTCTGATCAGCAAGCCCTAGGCTCAGTGGTTTAGCCCACAGCGCCACCTGCCCTTCTACACTAACATGCATGAACCAGGCTTTCAGTTATTCTGGTTAGGAAGACCTATGTGGATTATTCACTTTTAAAGAAGTGGAACTGTAAAAGGCATGTTAAATTGAAACACATGTACAACATAACCCCACGTATATTTACTCCAAAGTGAGTAAATTAGGGTTAGATTATTTAATCACACTTATTCCAAGTAATTCAAGAGTGTTTAGAACTGCAGCACTGATGTATGAAGAAAAACAGGACTTCCATGCATCACCCTTTTTGCTAAAGGAATATCAATTTTTGTCTAGTTATCTGGCATGACCAGCTATCCACAATGACATACTGTTTTAAGCAACAGCGACATAAACCAGTGATTCCAGCAGAGCCAATTACCTTCATTTTCCTTTCTTGACACTGTCTTTCCTTGTGTGCTGCTTTTCGGTATTTGCCTAACAAGCTGAAGATCACCTAAATCCAGAGAGCCTTTCCTCAGCAGCACCTGTTAGCAATGAGTGAAGAGAAGAAGGGAATAGGTTAAGTTATTTTTTCTTTTCAAGGAGGGAAGCTGAGAAGTAGTGTTAAAAAAAAGAGAATTTGGTACATATTCAGTTGCTGAAAACAGAAGCAAAAGCAGCACAAAGGATTAGACAATGGATCTCTTCTTACATAAAACTTTTTCAGCTAGGCAAAACTTTAAAGATGGAGGCTTCATACAGGCTGTCTCGTTCTTGGGGGAGAGTACAGTACAACACTAATTACGAGGAAACAGAGATGCCTCCAAATATTATCAGGTTTTTAAAAAAGCATTAACAATACAGGAACTATAAGCGCTCCTCCACTTCAGACTACTTCAGACCACTTCAGACTACTGAAAATTTAACTGTCTTTTCAAGTCAGCTCCTCACAATCCACCCATAAGCGCTGGATCAGACCCAAGGCCCATCTAGACCAGCATCCTTCACTCAAAGCAGCCAACCAGATGTCTGTTTTTATTGCATTCTGCACACTGCCTTGAGACACGTGTGAAAGGCAATTAACAAATGAATGATAATGTGTTTTTCAGCCGGAACTTGCCGGAACTCAGATCCGGCATCTCTCAGGTGTGTGCCATTGCCATTCTAAGAGAATAAGGGAGGTGTTTGTGGTGAGTTCCAGCACCCCTTTTTCTAGAAAATTTGCAGTTGACAATAATGTAATGCAACACTGAGAATGCTAGTTTTGGTTTCAAGAATTTGTAATGCTTAGAAATCTTTCTGAGGCCTTGGGCCTTCACAACGTGCTCCGTCGCCTACAAGATCCCTGCCTTCACACCTTCAGGGGAATCTTCCGCCACTCAAAACGATGAGAGGCTAACAGTGCTGTTTTCATGGCTGTATTCTCATGAAACTCTTCCCTGAGGAAACTGACCTTTGCCCTCAAGGAGCGAGTTCCCAGGACATTCGTGTACGTCTGATGAAAGCTGCACAGAAAACGGCCAGCTACGCTATGAAAAAAAAATTGGGACCCTCTTAGATCAAGGGTAAAAAGGAGAAGTATTAGCAGAGGTTAAAGTTCGCAGGAATGCTCCACCACTTCCATTTTGATGCTGGCACTCTTAAGGGGTGTGGGGGTGGGAAGGCACTACCAGAACTGTTGGCTGGGAGATCTGTTGCAGACATAAACAGGCTATCAGAAGCTACAGGGCAGCAAAAGAAAACGGCTGGCTTTTGACAAAGGCCAGCCCTGAAGCAATACCACAGTAGTCAGCCAAAAACATCCCGAAAGAGGAGTTTAAAACAAAAGTGATTTTTTTTGGGGGGGGGGGTTGGGGGAGAGAGAAATGAAGTTAAAGTATGTTGCTTCCCATTCAGTCTCAACAGGAAAACATTTGCTAAATCTATTTCCTCCTTTGCCGTTCTTTTTTGAAGTGCTTTTTGACTGTGTGCTGAAAACTCAGACTTTTACAATATTCACTCCCTGTAAATTTGCAGTATGGGGGAGACAGTAAATGGATGTTTACAGCATCCTTTCTTTCCTGAATGATAAGAGGAAAAGACCACCTTTCAGTTTTCCTTTTCCTCTCTCCATCCCCCACCCACCTCAGCCGTTCAGGATGCTACCGGTATAGTGTCTTTGATTTACTTGTCATCAATATGCTTCTGCAGAAAAGGTTTCCCCAAGCCACAGTTTCTCTGGACTGGCCTTTGCATTGATTACTCCTTTCTCTCCAGCCACTGACCTTTCAAGTTTTGGGTTTGCTCTTGTTTCTAAGATGCTGGTGCAAATGGGACCCTGGTGGAGGCGTCAGATCTGTGTCAGCACAATTGGCGGACTAC
Organism: Zootoca vivipara; assembly: GCF_965207765.1. NCBI lineage: Eukaryota > Metazoa > Chordata > Lepidosauria > Squamata > Lacertidae > Zootoca > Zootoca vivipara. The sequence goes on from NC_142591.1 coordinate 24,924,164, forward strand.
CTAGAAGAAAGAAAAGCAAAAATAAATTAAAGCTCTTTACCAACTGCAGATTTCTATTGTTGTTTCTTCGTTGCATTCACTGGGTGATCATTATCTACCTCACGGGGCTATTGGGAGGAAATCTGCAAAAGCGGGGAAAACGTATTCTCTTCTAACTTCCTTCGGCAAGGAGTAGGATAAAAGTGTTCAAAATGAAATACTTAAAATGGGGACAGTTTGATAAATAAAGGCATGAATTCTGGAGCAAAGAGGACTCTTTCATATTCAAGCATATAGGTCACTTTGAACATCTCCGTAAGGACTAGGAACTGAGGAGGAATTTATTCGATACATGTTTCAAAGTGAGCCAATTCCAAACTTGCTTGTGGACCTGACTGCAACCTCCAGACAGATACTGTGATGTAGTTTTGGTGTGCAAGAAGTACACACAAAAATGTGCATTTGATGTACAAAATGCATACACCTTTGTGAACAGGGTGGAATGCACCTATGGTTGAGCACCCAACTGGAACAGGACTGAATTAGACAGCTCAGTCCACTCCTAATGAGGACTAGAAACTTGTATTTTTAATGAAAGGTGGCATTCTTAGAACACAAGCCTGCAGAATGTACTAAATTGGTGGTTGTCCGGTGCGTGCATCTACTCTGACTCAATGAGTTTCGTATTTGTGAAATAGGTTTGGTGGTAAAGATTCATAGTGTGGAATCTAAATGTCTAGCAGCAAAAGAAGAGCCCTCAGTCTTTGGGACAGACTCTGCCGTATGATGCAAACAAAACTTGATGACCTGAGCCAAAGGAATGAGAAGTCAGTGCCTGGTACTTGGGTATATCCATTTTGTGTCAGCAGACTGCAAGCCTCTAATTCCCCAAAATATTTTTTACTGGCTTTTATAACTTTCACAAATGGCTAAGTTCATTAGCAGCTAAAGGAATCAGCCACTGCATTGCCTTAATTAAGAATATAGAATTTAGAATATAGGCATGGCTGAAGGTCTATGGTTCTCCTAGCTAGAGACAAACTTTTCAGAAAATTCTACGCATTGGAGGAAAGAGAAAATCATTCGTTTCCTTCTAAAAACCTAACAGAACATTTCATTCTCTGCCCCTACAGGTTTTAAAACTAAATTCTAGTTGGCTGAGTCATTTTTATCCTGCCTCAATGCCAAAAGTGCCCTCTTGGTAGCGAACAATAAATGGAATTTTAAAGAGAGAGATTATCTATCGATACCAAATAAACTACATATGCTACTACGAACACTGAGCAGCAGATACATCTTAAGATATTTGCAAATGCCTGTCTGAACATAACGTAAGAGTGAAAAAAGCTTTCCTTGCGCTCATCTGCTTAAAAGAGCACCCTGGCAAATCAGCTACATCCCCACTTTAAAAGTTTGTTAGCAAATATTGGCATGTGAGGTTGCAGTAACAGAGCTGGTTCAATAATGTAACACACTCTTTACACTGCTGCTGGGACATGGAGCAGCTTTCAGGAAACTGCACCACCCAACTTTGTGGCTGGATAGATGAGGAGGGATCCTGAACCACCGTGTTGATTTTGCACCCAGTGCAACACTGCACCAACTAAGAATAAACAGAAGTCACTCCCTGGAACAAACGGCAAATGTTCTCACCCAGTGCACTGTTAGGCTGGAAGCCAAACCTGCCACCTGCAGCTCCAATGCCTAGGGGAGGAGGTGTCAAGACTCACAGAACTGTGAAGTCTGGAAAGGACCCAAGGGCCAATCTAGTCTAACCCCCTTCAATGCACAAAGCATTGACGTCACTTGCCCAATGAAAGAAATGTGCATATGCCTGTGTTCCAAATTATGGACCGCCCACTTGCAGTACACAATACAACAGTACCCACTGAGTCAACCTACATACATCTGATGCATAGCCAACTCTGGGGTACCATGACATGGTGGGATATTTGCATCATGGGAACCCTGGAGAACAGCTTTTATACGTAGATGTCTCAAATTGGGGGAGCAAGAAGTGAGACAAACTGGCCCCCAACTCTCAACAGCAATTCCCAAGTTATCTTGTAAAAAACTGCCTTTGCTCAGTTGTCGAGGATGTTTATTATCCTGCTAACCTAGGCATCCCCAAACTTCGGCCCTCCAGATGTTCTGGACTACAATTCCCATCATCCCTGACCACTGGTCCTGTTAGCTAGGGATCATGGGAGTTGTAGGCCAAAACATCTGGAGGGCCACAGTTGGGGATGCCTGTGCTAACCCAACACTTAGCCTAACCTTACTAGCATAGCAGCATCTCTACAAAATCACAGGGAGAGATCGATTTTAGCTCCAAGACTCAAGATCCTTTCAACTGCATTAAATCAAGGACCTTATCTACGAAAAACCTACCCTAGGCACCATGGAGCTACAGCCCGTCATCTGATTCTATGCACATGATGCGTCGAGAGCTGCATTCCCTCAACATGTTGCCTCACAGCCCTTTTTTGTTCAATCAGCTGTCTGGCTTATCTCGTCTGCTAAGAGAATGCCAGAAAACAAGGGTTTGGTCTGTTGCAGGAGGCTTCAGAGAACATGTCCAGGCAAACTGGAAACCAATATTTTCAAAGAGGTGCTTCAAGCAGCATCTTTGGCTACGCAAGTCAGAACAACATGGGCAATTTCAAATGCGTACCACCACTTCAGGCAACAGCTTGAGAAAATTGGAAGCAAGCGTTCCCCATTAAGCCCCTTACACGAGAAGGGCACATAAGGAGACAGCTTTTCCTGTAGCCACTAGACACTACCCATGAGATGCTACTTTGTTGCAACAGTAAGTAACCAGATACACATATTCCCAGAGTCATCCTTAAAAAAAAACAGGCAGCAGTCACTAACTAAGCATCCTTGTCTCTCCTTTGAAAGCAAGAGTTCCCTAGATTGAACTTGCAAGCCACCACTCTGCATGCGTCCCAAAGGCTGACCGCTTAAAGGAGCGACCTAAAAGTGCCAGCGCATGAATTTCCGGCTTCAATCGTGTGTGCGCGCACACGCGTGTTTGAGCAGCCCTGTCATAGCCATGCCTGCTTCTCCCTGCAAGACTGGCATGCATGGGCTGTGCTATTCTGTAGCTGGGAAACAGGGGCTTGTTGCAACACGCCCTGTAATACTTGAGGTGGTAGCTTTGATTCATGATACCTCTTGCTTTGCATCTTCCCTTCACAAGGTGATTTATCGGATTTGTACCCCACCCTTCCTCCAAAAGGAGCATCTATTCATTACCACCGTAAGAGGAGTGACTTCTGCAAGCCTGCGAGGAGAATCATCAACAGGTCCCTCGCTCTGCCAGTTTCTCTCCCAATAAACGTGATGAATCAAAACAACCAAAGGAGCAGCCCGTACCAAAATCGGGCTTGAAACCAGTATGAAAGGGTCATGGTAATCGGCTTCATTCTAGCATGCCTGAAATATTGCCTATGTTCTCTCAGGCACCTTGCTAGAATAGGGGGTGCTGGCAACTGGGCAGTCCATCTTCCAAGCCTCTGGAGCATGTTCTATATACTGTCAACCTAGCTCAGATATGAGAGACTGGGTACCTACACCACACCTGACTGCCTTCGTTCATTGACAGTGCTACTTCCCAACTTTTAGCTAGTCTTGAAGCTCACCTTCCACTCCTGCCCTTATAAATTCTTCTGTTTAGTAAAAGATTCATTCTCCCATTAAGGGTTTAAAAAAGTAATGCTGCTTAAAACATTTTTTGTTTATTAAAAGGGCTTTCCCTGAAATGTGACCCAACCACTGACACTTTTGATCAAATTTATACTAATGCTTTATTTGCACCCTACAGCATTTTATTGTTTTATATTGGACACCACTCTTGTATTATTTCTTTATTGAGCGGCATACAAGCAAAAATTAAAATGCAGTGTTCCTTGTTTTGGGACCTAATCTCACACTGCGGATACAACAGAATGTTTAATCTGCACTTCCAATCCTCAGGACCACTGCAAGAGTTCCTCATTCATACGACAAGTTCCCGGCCATCTGAACTCATCATCTGTGGTTGCAAAGGTTCCTTGGGATCAATGGTCCCAAGAAAACTCAAAACAGCCAAGAGAGATCTGCAGCTGTTTCAGCCACTCAGCTCCAAAGACTAAACTGCGAAGGCAGCAGGAGACAGGAACTAAAGCCAAAAGCAAGGTGACGGGAAAATGAAGGAAAGATGCAATGCAAGAGGTTCCAGGAATGAAAGCTGATTTACCACAGAAGGCCAACACGCTTAATAAAATTATTTCCCATCCTGCACTCATCCCAGACATACAACTGACAAGCTGCTGTGCAAGTTAGGGTCTGTACAAGCATAAGGATGCTGCACAAAAGATGGTTTCTCAAGACACTCAATTTAAGCACACACCAGGTTTCTGATTTCCATGGAGATGGACAAGTTTAATCAAATGCACACTACGCAAATTCTTTCCCCTTTTACCTCCAACTCCTTACCAATATTTTTTTAAAAAGAGTATTTTTCAGGTGTGTTTCACAAAAAACTAATCTTCCTTATACTTATCCCAGGTCTAAAAACCAGGACATAACATATGCAGCCTCTGTTCTTGAATAATATTCCAGCCTTGATGAACAAAAATAGTAGCCACTGTGCTTTTTGAGGTTTGCAGGTTTGTAGAAGGAAATTTGCTTTCAGAATACACAAGCAAAATGCATCCAGCTTTTTTTAATAAAAAAAAAGTGGAAAGTTTTCAAGGCCACTAAAGTATTGCAAAGAAGTTGGACCAGAGTCTTCATCAACATGTTGGTTAGATAACAGAGAAGAAACAATTCCGCTAACTGGGCCACTCTATATTTAAAATGTGGAACACAAGCTTTCAAGTTTCAAAAACCTTTCTTTTCTTTTCTTTTTTCTTTTTTTCTTTCTTTCTTTCTCTCGCTTTAATTAGTCTTTATTAAATATTTTCATGTGTTGCAAACAAGTACATATAGCATCTCCATTTTTTATTCATAAAGTCATTTTCATAGTTCGTTTATGTTCTGCATGAGACACTATCATCATGAAAAAGAGGGAAGAGACAGAGGGAAACATTCATTAATTCTATTGCGTAGCGCTTGTGTAGGGTATTGTTGCTTCATCATCACATGGGGAGGTCCTTTATTCGTACATTTATTTATTTTATTATTGCATTCAGTTGGTTGAAGTGTGGTTTGCTTGTGTGTGTGTGTGTGTGTGTGTGTGTGTGTGTGTGTGTGTGTGTTGTTGTTGTTGTTGGGTTAGATTAGGCATATTCTTTCAGAAGAAAGTTTATAGTCTTTTCTTTCTTTACCACCTCTTCCATGTCTGCAAGAAACAGCAGTGAGGTTTAGCTTCCCCTACAAGGCCTCCATCTCCATCTCAAAGATGCATCTTTAAAATGCAGAGTTAAGCTATCAATTAAAAACCTATTCATCCCAGACGGAAAGTGGGCTATCTCTACATGACAGGGAAATACTGCAGCGGTAGGAAGCAGAACCACATAAGTCACAGTGCAACGCTCATTGCTACAGCTGGTCCTTATTTATTTTTTTAAGTCAAACCAAACCTTTGGGCGGGCAATCTGGGACTGCAGCAGGCAGCGTAATTAAGAGGCTTGCTGCAAATTACCGTTTTCAGATACCAGTTTGCACACTGGAGACGCTTGCCCCCCCCCATCAATTGGTCATGCAGATGCCTAGGCATGCAACACAATGATGAACAGGCCAGGAGCAATCAGGCCTGGCTGTTCCTATTAAGGCATGGTGGAAACCAGAGAAGCCGTAATGCCGCGACGAAGGAAAAGCTGCAATTCAATGATGTCAGAACTCTCTGTGGGCATTTGCTCTCTGCACCTGTTATAGCTGGGAGGGGAGGCAGGGAATCTCCCCTCGCAGCCCCCGGCTTACAGGCCTGGCAGGCACAACCAGAGCATGCCACAGCTCTTGAAAACTTTGGGAACAATACATTTACTCTGTTCATCTTCACGGCAACACATGTGCTTTCCTCCGCGCTTTGAAAAGGAAACGGTTGAAAGCTAATCTGGCCAGTGCACATTTATGCAGCAGTTTCTCTTCTAACTCTGGGGTGTGGGTGTATAAATGTGTTTTTTTCTTGCTGACTGCCCATGTTCAGTTTGTTTGTTCCATCAGCAAGGTGGAAAGGGGGGTAGATGGGGGGGGCAGAAGAGAATTTAATCAGCATAGTTCATGCACAGGAAGCAGTGGAAAGATGCTCACCACCCTGCCTCTCCCCACCAGGTTGCCCTGGTTATGACCTTCAACCATCTCAGAGACTTCCCCATCCTTTCGGCAACCAATCCTTCTACCATTTCCCCACTGGAAACGCTTCCAGTGATAGCACTTTAAGTAGAAACTGCTGCTGCTAACACCACCTCACTTGGAAGCTATCAGCGAGCAGCAGAATTTCCCCAAATCTTGGCATTCTCAGGTTCATGAGCAATATGGAAAACGCCTCTCCCGCCTCCCGGCTGCAAAAAGAAACAGGAATCCAGTAACCCATGGCTAGCCACACAGCTACAGTACTCGTGTGTAACAATGAGGCACAAAGCTCTGCCATGAAATAAAAGTTCGCGGTTCCACCTAGAAGCTACTCGTATTTCCAGGGAGCACCTGATCTCGTCCTTTGAAAACCACTGGTTTCTAGTGATTTCATTTTGGGATTGCAATATTATTTGCACCTTATTTTGCATGTGAAAAGTTCTAATCTACTTCTGGTGTGCCCTACTTTTCTCTCTCTCTCTCTGCAACGAAAAGAGGTGGAGGAAGAAACCCATTGGTTCATCCTGAAAACTGCATCCCATAATATGCACCTCCTATGTTGGGTCATAGCTCAGAGGGCACTAGGGAATGGGATGCAAGGAACAAATTCTCCTCCTAAGGAAGACCATCTTACATTTTACACCTGAACTATTTTTTGGCTCAACAACTTTCAGAATGTCCTGGTTTTTACTTTTTGGAATATGGCACATGTTGTAATTTAGTGAGTGGGGCGGAGCACCACTGCCTTGTATCTGGCATAAAGGATGCTCAAAATCTCATTGTATTTGATGCTAACTGAAAACCCAACTAATATTTGTTTTATATAATGCAAAAACCAACAACACTCTCCTCTGCACATAGAAGCTTTCTTAATGGTGGCAATGTCGACTGCATCCTTGGTGCCTCTTGTTGTGTGTGTTTTGGTTTTTTTCCAAAATAAAAGCCAGCAACGGAAAAAAAATTAACAAAGATCAAGACTGAGGAAGGATGAAACTATTTTTTAAAATCAAATAAAATCAAAAATCACATTCCACAGCATGGATTTTGATCAATTGTAATACAGCCCCTACGAACTTAGTTTTAAAGCGGCGTTTGCAGTCCTGGCTGCTGCTCTCTTCCAGGATGCAGGCCCCGCTGACAGAATTAAGTCCAGGCAGACTCAAGAAGCCGGGAGACAGCTGCCACATAGTCATTTATTACAGAGTGCCACTCCTCTGGAGTCGAGAGAGAAACAGACCCTCTTATTTTCAGCTGTGTTATCAGCAGGGGTTTCTTTGCTCAGAGGGCTTTAGTGACTAGGCCTCTCCTGAACAAATATCTCCTTGGCTGTCTCTTCCACACACACAAACCCCACCCCGCAGCTTATCTTTCTCATCCTCTTGTCCTCTGCTTCCAGTCAAACACAGGAACTCTCCCTTCTAGGTTCACAACAATCCAGGGCTGGCGTTTCTATATTGTAGAAGCCTCCATCTTTTCAGCCATGAGTCTCGGGGAAACTCCACTGAAACGCCGTTAATCCTAGCGGAAACATGTGCAGGGTGTCCCGTCCCCCCCGTTTTGCTTTTTCTTCTCGTTTTTGACTGCTCAAAAGTATTTGCCAAGTTGCCTTCCATTTCAATAATCAAAAGGCATTGACCTGTGCTTGTCACACCTGAAGCCTATGCATGAGAGCCAGTATGGCGTTATGGTTAATAATGTTGAGATAGGACCTGAGAGGGCAGGGTTCGAATCCCCACTTAGCCAAGCAGCTCACTGGGTGACCTTGGGCCAGTCACCATCTCTAAACCCAGGCATCCCCAAACTGCGGCCCTCCAGGTGTTTTGGCCTACAACTCCCATGATCCCTAGCTAGCAGGACCAATGGTCGGGGAAGATGGGAATTGTAGTCCCAAAACATCTGGAGGGCCGAAATTTGGGGGTGCCTGTCTTAACCTAACCCATGGTTTCCCAAACTTGGGCATCCAGCTGTTCTTGGACTACAACTCCCACCATCCCTAGCTAGCAGGACCAGTGGTCAAGGATGATGGGAATCATAGTTTTTATATATATATAAAAAAGTGGGAGACCCACGTTTGGCCTAACCTACCTCACAAGGTTGTTGCGTGGATGAAATTGGGGGTGGGGGGAACAATGCACACCATGTTGAGATCCTTGTAAGATGCAGGTGGTATTAGAAATGAAATGAATGCTACTCTAAGGGAAAGTCCTGCCTGTGTTCAAAAGGGCTCACTTTCAGAACAGCAGCCTTGTGCTCCCTTACCTGGCATAACCCTCATTAATTTATTGGGATTTATTTCTGAGTAGAGATGAATAAGATTGGGCTCCTTGATCCCAGACCTTGCGCTGCTCCTCCACAAGGGGCTGACGGGAGTCTCCCAGTTACATGGTCCCTTCATGCATACCCTCCAAAACTGTCCAGCTTTATTCCACAGCTTGTTACAGTTCCTGTTATAGTTGCATTGCACCCTCTGAAGCTCAGTGCAACTGGCAGGGGATGAACCCCATCCCTCCTGTTTAAACGAGGGATTTTTATCTTTTTTTTTCAGAACTGCTTTTCAATAGCCACTCACCTGGGACAATTATCCAGCTTTTTATTATTTATTAAATCTGAAGATCACGCTTCACACAACACAAAAACACAGGAACATTCCAGAAGTCATGATTGTTTTGTTGTCTCCCCACCACCACCACCACCACCCTTCCTTTCACGTCACCAATGGCTAAACACAAAAGGTCTGCGAGAGTGAGCAGGCTAGTAAAAAGGTTTGTGGGCCGGTCACTTTTGCTGACTTCTTCGCCAGGCTGGCTTTAACAACGTGCTAAAACAAAGGAGGTGAGAGAGATGGAGAAGTCATTCCCAAATAAGGGACTCGGTACAACATGTGGGAAAGTGGTTAAGTGAATCTTAATGTCGGCAACCAGATGGCAGAACACACCTATCGAGAATTAAGCCAAAGCTGACACAGGCTCACTTCATGGGATCAATGTCTAAATTGTGAAACAGGGAGCAGCAGCGAGGGAGCCCCACTCCCTGTCAACAAGCTATGGCAGAGGCAGAAAAAGGTTCTGGTCTCACATCTGGTATGGATTTCCAAGTTTCTGTTTTGCCTACTGGGAATTGGGACAGAGGAAGAACTACTTTCTCGAGGCAATTCGATGTGTAGAGAGAAGAACATAGGCAGTTGCTTGACCACTGGTCTTGCTAGCTAGGGATGATGGGAGTTGTAGTCCAAGAACAGCTGGAGACCCAAGTCTCCAGGGATCTAACTCAATATTGTCTACACTGACTGGAAGCAGGGTTTCAGGTGAGGAACATTCCCAACCCTACCCAGAGACTGAACAGGGGACCTTCTGCATCCCAATAAGATGCTCCACCACTACAGCCTTTCCCAAGAAGGGGAAGACATGCAAACTCAGTGGGGCTTCATTGCACCACAGTATTTCCGCATTCTCAGCGGCTAGCATCAGATTATCAAAAAACTATTTTTGAGGAGTGTTTGTGCAGGGCTGAAGAAATTTCTCAAGCTCCTGTTCTTCAGAATTATTTTTTATATATATCCCGCTTTTCCTCCACAGAGCTCAAGGAGGTGTGCATAGTTCTTCTCATTTTATCCACACAACAACAACCCTGTAAAGGTAGATTAAGCTGAAAGTGAGCAAACTGGAAAACACAGCAAGCTTCATGGCCAAGTGGGAATTTGAACCCGGGTACTGCATTGCAGAGGGTTGAACTAGATGGCCTTTGAGAAGAAGAAGAAGAGTTTGGATTTGATATCCCGCTTTATCACTAACCTAAGGAGTCTCAAAGCAGCTCCAACTCCACAATTCTATGGTTCTAGGTCCTAGTTTGACGTTCTATCAAATTCTTAGGCATCTAAACAGCAGAGCACCTAAGATTCTTCTACAAACTATACTAAATTCCAAATGGGCTCAAAATAAAGAGCAGTGAGCTTGTTTTTTGACATCTCCATCATAGTAACTCTTAACACTCATGCATGTTGGCTTATAATATAACATGACACATTATATATTATATATATGCACAGACTTTTAATGCAGATGCCTTAGCAGAATACTGATGCCCCTAATTTCAGAAACAGAATATCTACAGTGTCGCCTCCTTTTCAGAAATCTTGATCTGGCCAGCCTTATTGGTTAGCTGCCTTTCCGAAGTAACAAAAGGGCTTTAAAATAGCAGTAAAATGGCTCAAGGGAGCGTGGCTCGATTCTGGGGATTATTGCGTTTTGGAGGATGTCAAGAACGTGCATCCTGGCTGTATTTCATACCCTCATGCACCCAGGGGAGCGATTAGTTCATGGATAAGGCCATTCCCTGGAGTGCCTAATTGCTTAACTGGCTTACCAAAACAAAACGGCTGTGCCAGTCTGAATCACACCAGATTACAGGAGACGCCTCTTCCCTTTTCTTCCTTTACAATCTCACCCATTGACTAAAACACACAAAGCACTTGGGAGACCTATGGTTTTTTGAGAATGTACTCGCTGCTTAATTGGTAACAAATGCTCTGGAGTTTCTCGCCCCTTCCCTTTGGGTGAAGCGTCAGCAACTATGGATGCGAAGAGAAAAACCGGGGGGGGGGGGGAGGATGCAATAAATATAGATCAGATGACTTTCAAATAGTAGCTCCATTCAGTTATTGCAAACTGCTGTAATTATTACAGAGCCTATAATCAACAGGGAGCTCTAAGGCAGAACGTTTAAAGGAGAGGGTGTTGTCTGGATTCGGTTGCGAGTGGTGGTGGGGCTAAAACCTAGCGCTATCTGGTGCTGTTTGAAGAAAAAGATTCTATCGATAAGCTAGGAAAAGGGAGGGGGGAAGGAAAAACATTGCTGTGTGTGTAATTTCTGTGCAAACAGCCTAATCTGCCACATTAAAAAGGGGCAGCAAAACAGAACCTCACTGTTCCAGGCACCAGAACCCTTTAAAAAGTCAAGCATCCGTTCGGCTTATGCCTAGCTTCTTCTGTCTTGAATTTGTAAGAAGTACCCACAACAGGGCAGCCCCTGTTCTGTGCCTTTGGTTCAGCTTGCCATCTGCCAGCACAAGGGAGTCCGTCCCCCCTACACACAGCTGCAAATGTCTGTGTGTTTTTCAATCTTTCGCTGACCACGCAACGGCAAGCTGGATTTCCTGCTGCCTTCCTAAAAGGGGTTGGTTCAACTTAAGTAAATACTTCTTGCATTGAGACCTTTGGAGTCTTGCCCAAGCAATGTTACTGCACAGGTCTCTTTACGTTCCACAACGCATTATGCTCTGCCTCGCTGAGAAGGGCCTGATGCGGTTAGATATTGGACAGTCTTCCATTTATTTTCTCTTTTTTTGAAGACCTAGCCTCTTTCCACACGCCACAGTTTATTGCAAAGCTGGGAGGGCTTCTGACTCCTGAATCTGCACTGACTTTAATTCTCAAAATCAGCACATTCAAATTAGCAGGTTGAGCTACTGCCAAGAAGAAAACAGGCATGTGCCCATATATTGTTACTAAACAGATGTGTACAGTTAGCATTAGTTCATTACTTTACATCACAAGCACAATCCGAACGGCTGCAGAATTCAAGTCTTACAAGTTAATTCAAGCTCCCCGCGTTTGTAATTCTTCCAAGACAACAAAAATGCTGAAAGAATTCCAGGCAGATCTCTCAGCCAGGTCACAAAATATGAGAAACCAGCAACTCGCCAGAAATAGCCTTGGGACTGGGGTTCAAATCCTAACTTAGCAGGCAAATCATTCTCATCTCAGCCACAACTGGTTTTCTGTAAAATAGTGACTTAGGGTGTAACAATATTACAAAAGCAGCAAAGGTGCTAAAGCTGGATGGATTTTGAATGGTTATTTATTTATTTATAGAAGAAAAAAGCATGCCTTTACAATAGGCAAACCTCTCCGCCAAATTATCTGGCTAAGTCTTTTATTCCTAATAGGATGTTTGGATAACCTGTGGTCCTAAAATGCCAAAACATGAAAAAAAAAATGTAAACACTGGCTCAGTTTCATTTCTGTAGCTATGAGGGGAAAAACATGTTCTTATTTAATAGTTAAGAACTCAGAAATACAGACGGGAGCCTTGGGATGCTAGTGGTCAAGTCTGATCATCAAATGGTTCCTTCCACACAGCAATAGTTCTTCCATAAACAGAATTTGTTCCAATGCAAGTCAGCTGCTCCGCACTTAGCAGCACTGCCTGCTAAGGACCAGGATAATCACAGGCTCAGTTTATCATCTGGGAAACATGCATCTAGCTCTCTATGGAAACTGACACCAACTTGCCTACTGGGCTCCCTTAAAGGAAATGTGTTGCAAGCCAGCTCCTGCATCAGAAGAAAGCTCATGTTCTGCAAATTCCATGAATCATCCTTCTCAGCACTGATAGGGAGTCTTTTTTCAAAAGCTTTGCCCTTGAGAGAAAAGGGGGAACAAGAAATTGCAACCCTTTTAACAGGCTTCAACTGATGCTAATAAAAAAGAAAGATGTGTGTCTCAGAACAGATAAGTTCATCTCTCGTGAATTTTGCAAAGTGCTTCCTTCCATCCTCCTTTCCTAAAGTTTGCTTTGTTTCTTTCTGAATGTAATCTCTGCCACCCACCCCCCACAGCCTCAAGACCAAAGGTTTTACCATTCCTTTTGAAACACTGCATTTCGCTAGCTACTCTCGCACCACTTGCCTGGAACAGAAACACAGCACCAAGGTCAGTGCGGACGTGGGGGGCTTGAAACTTCAGCCCACAGGAAGCAGAAGCTAAGAAGCCTCACCAAGCCATGTAAGGACCAAGGTTCACTTTCAGCAACCCCCACTGATCAATTTCTGCAGAGAGACCTATTCAGAAAGCTTCGCACAAATGCCATTCAGAACCACGATGGAAGAAAGTGTCCCTTGCAAGAGAAAAATATATGAAATCACCATCAGCCAACTATAGGCAAACCAAGAGCATCATCTAAGTTTCTGCCACTGAAACTCTCAATTGCAGAATTTTATAGTGAAAACAGAATTTAACCGCTTGGGCACTAGAAATCAGTAAACAATTAACGCTGGGCTATGGGAAATTATGGGAAATTTCTAAGTGTCCTGCAATTCAAAATTCATTCATTCTTGTTTTCTTAACCACTACTGTCCTAGACTGCGCAGTCCACTTAGGTCCCAATATTCCTTATTTATTGGGCTCCTGAAAGTAAATCATTCCAGTTTCTCTGAAAACTTTTGAGGAAAAACTACAGCGCTAGTTCTGGATTCCCTTATGGCTAACAAGTGTGAAATTAACTCGCAACTCCCATCTTATCTCACCACTTTCTCAATAAGGATTGTTGCAGTGTCTCCCCGCCATCACAGATCAAAAAAAGAAAAGGAAAGAAAAGTTTGGGTAAATCCATGCCATACATTAAGAGCACACGACTTCCTCCAAAATCCTGGGAAATGTAGTTTTTTCAGGGTGCTGGGAACGGCGTCTTTTGTGAGGGGGACAGTACAATTCCCAGGATTCTTTGGGAAAATTTGTGCGCTTTAAATGTGCATCAGATGTGTGTTAAATGTATAGTGCGGATCTGCCCAATGTTAATACAATGACACCAACCAGACATCTGCCTACCAACAAACAAAACCAACTACAGTACAGGGCTGTAACTGCATGGCTGAATTTTTTAAAATGATTATTCCCATTTTGAGCTATGTACACATGCGCAACTACCCTTACAAATCAGACTAACTACAATCTTATCAGGAAAACAGTGGGGAAGACCCAGAGCTTTTGCCTCCAGCTGGAACTCAATGGAACTCAGTTCTGGCACCTCTCAGGTGTGTGCCATTGCCATTATAAGAGAATTGGGGGGGGGGGCGTTCACAGTGAGTTTCAGCACCTCTTTTTCTGGAAAAATAGCACAGGGCAGACCCAACTGTTGAAGCACCTTTTGTTTTCAGTTCTTAAATCCCAACTATAGAAGCCATTTTTATTTCGTATGAAAAACAAAAATTACTACACTCAGAATCTATGGAAATCTGCATGAATACCAAGGACCTTTTCACACCTTATTAAAAACAACAACACCCTTCTGTGATAAGAGATCATATGGAACCCATTGTCATGCTGCTGTATCGAACAGTATAGCACAATTGGGCTTTTTGCTGTGTGGACAAAAAGCCAACATGCCCAAGATGGCACCCGCACTTACACAGACTCCAAGTTAATTGTGTACAATGGCTTGAAAGAGAATCCCGACAATCTCTTCTTAAACAAAATGCATGTTTCTAGCCCTCATGGTGCCAAGACACCCGATTCCTGCATTGCAGGGGGTTGGGACAAAGTGACACTCACAGCCCCTTCCAACGATTCTATGATAAAGCTGAACCAGATTTTTTTAAAAAAGAAAAAAGAAAGAGGGGGGGCAGTGCATTAGGATTTTGCTAATGATGAGCAAAAACTAAGCACAATAAAATTCTTTATTGCAGGTCTCGTTCTTATGGGGCCTCCTGAGATGCTGTCCTTTTGTCTTTCTCCCCTGACTCTGGTGGGTGTCAGGACTCCTGTGTTCCCCCATATATGTGCCATATTAGACACACTGCATAAATATGCACACCAGACTTGTATTTTAAGCACTAACACAATAGCCAAAGCTATCAGGAGCTATATACAGGAAAGTCCCTGTACTCCCATGAGGTTGAATGTGTGAGCTGGCAGCAGGAGAATGGGGAACTCTGTCCCTCATCCACACCCACCACAGAAATGAAGTTTGTGTTGCTTCTATCAGTCCTGCAGCAGGCCAGTTTAAAAACAAAACAAAACCAAAACTGTTGCAAGCTACTGACTTTTGCAGGCGGATTCGCGAAGCTGGTGAGCATCTATGCACAATATCCAGAAATTTAGCAGCCTGGGCCAATGTGGTAGGAGCTACAGTATATGCAAGAAAGCCAAAGGCCCCAGGGCAGCAATTGTGGGAAGCTTTGCTCGACAATTTAATTCAACAACTTCTACCTTTTTAGAAATCTCTGCCCTTCCCTTTGCCAGGAACTCCACATAATACGAGCAAGCCAAGTTACAGATTCTGAAAAGCTGCACCTCTGTAATGGCGCGAAGCAATGAACAATGCACGGAATCCCCTCTGTTTGCAGAAAGTATTCCAGTTCCATAACTTGGAATGGTGGGATGTTGTGGGAGGGCAGCGCTGTCGGCCTGCATGCTGCATCTTTCGAGACATGCACAAAAACCATAAAATGTGATGTGCCGACTATGTAAGGACACCTGGCCAAAGGCATCGTGGTGCCAAAAGGACTTTCCCCCATCACTTCAGCCTTACAATGAGCACAGTCAATTAGCGAGTTAAGAGAGAACAGCAGCTCAGCAGCTCCAGTCTCCCAAGATGAATTAAGGGCTCTCTTTGCAGAAAACAAACTTGATCTCTGCAGGACGACACTTGCCAAGTCCTGACAAACAAGCCAATCATCATGAGTGTAGCTCGAAGTCTACTAAATCTTAATCTTTGTTTGGAGACACTCAAAACCAGCCAATTTTTTTCACGGGTTACCTGTAATTTTAGCATCGCCAGGCCTTCCCAGCTCAATTTCCTTCCTGGCCCTTCCTACGATATCAACCACTATTATATTCCTCACTCAGCAGCCCGGGGGGGGGGGGGGAATCCAGGGGGCGGGTAGGAGGGGCAGAACAGGGCCGATTGTCTGAGAAGATCCCATGGTAATGCAAGTGTTTTAGCTTTCCTCGAGAAAGCTCTCTCAAAGCTTGTAGGTGTGTCACATTCCTTTTTCTGAGCATTCCCGCTGTGTAGAAGGGGAAGGTAAATATTGGTGCAGTGCACTGCAAATGCACGTAGAGATGGCAGCTCACAAAAGATACTGACAATCAAGCGAAACAGACTGCAGATGCAATCCAAGAAACACATCCTGAAAACAGAATTTCAACAAGGGCAGTCCTGAATACAGTGGTACCTCGGGTTAAGAACTTAATTCATTCTGGAGGTCCGTTCTTAACCTGAAACTGTTCTTAACCTGAGGTACCACTTTAGCTAATGGGGCCTCCCCGCCACCGCCGCGCAATTTCTGTTCCCATCCTGAAGCAAAGTTCTTAACCCGAGGTACTATTTCTGGGTTAGCGGAGTCTATAACCTGAAGCGTCTGTAACCCGAGGTACCACTGTACTGTCTGATGCAGAGATCTCTTCTAGCTTGGACCAGATAATCCCCACACGAGGTAGCAAAGTCAGCTCACTGAGGGACCGCTGAGATGGATCATTTTAGGACTCCCGTTTGGGGTGGGGAAAGGATTACAGCTTTTGAGCATTGCCCTACATTAAAAACTATATGCTAACAGGATATGAACATTCTAGCTCAGGCTTCCTCAAACTCGGCCCTCCAGATGTTTTGAGACTACAATTATCATCCCTGACCACTGGTCCTGCTAGCTAGGGATCATGGGAGTTATAGTCCAAAAGCATCTGGAGGGCAGAGTTTGAGTTCTAGCTCAAGCTTCTGTGTACAAGTCGGAAAACTGGCACGGCAGGAAATGCTTCGTGGAGGGAAGCATTAAAAACGTGGATTCTTCTCACCTGAAGTGGTGCAAGGAACTCATTCTGGTGCACAGGCAGGTTTAAACCTTAGGATCCCCTACATTTTAACTTGCTCATAATGCTCAGGAAAGTCAGAAGCCCCGGGCCATACAAAAGGAGCTGTGACTCTTCTCCACAGTAGAAATGGGCAAATGTTGGCACAGGAACAAACTGCAGGGTAGGGGTGGGTGTGTGTGTGTCCTAAAAAAAAAAACATGGCCCAGGGGTTCTCCAGCTAGAGTAGCGTGGGAAGGAAACATACTGCAGCTCCCGTACCGCGAAGGTAAGTGTCAGAAAGGGAAGGGATCCGTACCACTTTTTACAATGCTGTAAAACCCTCTCTTGTCCCAAGCCTGCTGGGCCTTTAAAGCCGCTCTCCAACACTTTCAGTGGCATATGCTACCCATAATACAGAACTGAGCCTCATCGTGCCATGGAAGAGGCAAGCAGGTATGGCAGAAACACATCACTGACCACATTTCGGGTGGTATTCAAAAGCACACCAGTGCTCCGACGTGGAACATAATTACAAGGAAACAAATCCTGTTGAACTGAGCAAGACTCGCTTCGGAGTAAACCTGCTCTGAATCATAGACTTCTCTACTCTCTCAATCACCCCTTCCTAAGCTTATATAAACCCAGTAGTGACCAGCATGTTCTTAGACTACCACTCCCAGAATTCCTGCACCTGGCATATTGATGGCTAGGACTGAAGGGAGTTGGAATCTAGCAGATTCCTGGGCAGTGCCTTGAGCATCATAGTTAGCATGGCACTGCCTTAATGGTTAGTCATGTAAACACTCGAGAATGGTTCATTCCCAGCAGGAATAAGCATTAGAACTGATTTTACATAGATAGCTAAGGCAGACAAACACATACATACACACACAGATCTCAATTATTACTATAACTGAGCGGTATTGGAGGATGGAGTTGCCCTGTATCCAAATGTCTATGCATGAAAAAAGCTCAAATGAAGCAGAAATTCACTCATGGGAGCAGAGGAGGAAAAGGACAAGTCACCTGCTCCACAATTCTTAGATCCTGTTCAGCAAGTGCGGAAGGTGGGAAAACTTTGCTTCTTACTTGTGTTCTCCCTCTGAACATTTTTATTAAAACCTGAAGCAGATGGAGATCTTTGAAGTTTGATATTTAAGGCAAAAAAAAAGAAAGGCACACACAAACTCTCCAAGGCATGCCCAAGTTTTACTTAAAGGGTGTAGAGAGCATCGAAAGACGTACATTTTCTGGGCAACCGTGGGGAAACCCACTTTAGCTTCAAAAGTGAATAGAAACAGGCCTGTAGCCGAACGAGGCAGTTTGAAACACGTCTGATCGCTTGATTATATAACCCATTAAATAGGATGTTAAGCTACTGGTTGCCAAGCCCCAGCTGGGCGCGGGGGGGTGGGGGTGAGAGAAAGACTCCCATGCTTAAATTGATGTGAAAGATACAGCTCCTTTGCCTGTTGCATCTCCAGCTGCACAGCAATTAAAGACACTGTTCCTTTCTTGTCTTCAAAATTACGCTCTCAAGGACAGTTTTGACTCCAAAAGTAAGCTCCTGAAACAACCATCCCCATGGATGATCAGATTCTACAAAGTTAGCTTCACCTGGCAGCATGGGCTTTGTAGGCATGGAGCACAATGTTTATCCATTCATTCATAAATACATTTATATCCCACCTTCTGTCATGGAAGCCCACGCAATATGCTGTACACATAGTTCCCATAGTTCCCACCATCTATGGTTCCCTCCTTCTTGCCCTCCAAAGTTGCTGCCATGGCCCAAACATCTCTGAGAGCCTGGCTTGTTGTCACACTGCAATTCACAGCGCCACCTGTTGGCAGTCAAGCAAACTGCAATGTGATGACATCCTTAGGAAAATATGTATAGGAGAGAAAGTTCAGAAGGCGGCAGAAATGTTAAGTAGCTTTCAAGGCCACATTTCATCTGTGGCCTTCCTTCCTGCCTGCTGTCTACCCCAAAGCTGACATTAAGTCCACCACATGAGTCTCTCTGATACTGTTCTTCGGTTCTGTTAAGGCACTTATGAAAGAGGGGAGAGAGTTTGTTTTATTTCTATAATAGCCATAATTTCTTGATAGTGTTCACTCACCACCACAGATCAAAATTGCTACCCCCACAAATTTGCAAGAGCCTTGTGGTAAACAACTCACCTGGGTCAACAGAGATATGGAACTCCATGAAAGCAAGTGGCCTCCTTTGGGCCTCAATGGCTAGCATGGAAATGCAGCTTCTTATAAGGGTAGTAAAAAATAATTTTGAAAAATTACAAGCTAGTAACTTCTTGCTTATACAGGTGAAACTTGGAGAATTAGAATATCGTCGAAAAGTGCATTTATTTCAGTAATGCAACTTAAAAGGTGAAACCAATTATATGAGACAGATGCATGACATGCAAAGCAAGATATGTCAAGCCTTTATTTGTTGTAATTGTAAATTATTTGTCATTAGGTGGGTCAATTATAAATGGAATGTAATTAATGAAATGTAATAGCGATGGTTACTTTTGTTTATTTTTGTATTATTGTAACTATTTGTTTTATGAATTTCCAAAAGAAAGCATTTGTAAAAATTAAAAGAAAACTAAAAAGTTGCATTACTGAAATAAATGCACTTTTCGACAATATTCTAATTTTCAGAGTTTCACCTGTATACAAGGCTGACACATAATCATAAAATGGTGGGGGAGTAGTAGTGGGCGGAGGGGAAAAGGTTTTCAAAAAAATGTGCATCCTTAATATACTTTTAATCGGTGCGGCTAAATAGTACAGTGGTACATCGACTTACGAGTAACTCGACTTCCGAAGGTTTCGAGTTACGAAGAGAGTTCCGTCCACCATTTTGGATGTGGTTTAGATAGGATTTTTTCAACTTCCGATTTTTTAGATAGGATTTTTTCGACTTCCAAATTTTTTTAATTCCCCCCCCCATTGGCTTCTACTTACAATTTTTTCGACTTACGAAGGTCCGTTCGGAACGGATTAACTTCGTAAGTCGAGGGACCACTGTACTTTGAAAGGGCCAAACTAATCCATGTAAAGTGATCTTGAGTGCAAGCCCTTAAGTTGCAGCAGGATTTGCAAGGGACAAGGGAACGCAGAGCAGTAGCATTCGGACACTCTCCTCTTTGCAAAGTCAAGAGAAACATTCCAAAAAAAAAACACACACAACCCAGCTGTGAGGAGGGGCAGGATAGTCTCCCATCCATTTC
This sequence comes from Zootoca vivipara, assembly GCF_965207765.1. Lineage (NCBI taxonomy): Eukaryota > Metazoa > Chordata > Lepidosauria > Squamata > Lacertidae > Zootoca > Zootoca vivipara. The sequence continues at coordinate 24,944,232 of NC_142591.1, forward strand.
TGTAGCAGCATTCCCAGCAAAAGCCATTCTCCTCCTCCTCTTCCAGCCAAAATGACAGGTTCACATTTAGCCAGTCTTTTTTAGACAGCGCCGTCAGAGACTCTCAATTGAAGCTCAGAGGCAGCAGCTACGTGCAACTTGTGTGTTTGTCACCACCACAGCAGCACACTGCTTCCATTTCCTTCTAAAGCGTTTCCAAAGGGGAAACACACTGCTTTAAAAGTTGTTCTTCCCACCTCACACCCCACCCTGTTCTCTCCAAAAAGCACAGCCACTCCTTGCTTCGGCTGATTACCAAGCAAGGTTAAAATTTCCCTGTCTCACAGAGGCTGTGTGTGTGTCCCTTGATGAAGTGTGTTAATCGCTAATCCCACAATACTGCCCAATACCCAAGCAAGACCTTTGTTCCATCTAGCAGCTCTCTCTGTCTGGCAATGCCTCTCCCAAGGTCTCCGGCAAAACTTTCGCTACCTGATCCCTTTATTCCTGGAGATGCCAGGATCGATTCTGGGCCTGGGATCAGCCTCCCACAAAAGTAGCTCTCTCTGGCCCCTGAGGGCTCTTTCTGAACCAGGTACAACACACACAGGTGAAATGTTAAACTTAACCTCTTAAAAATTAAAGACAGTAGGAATTAGTCTTTAAAATAACCTAGGAAGATTTTCCTAGGACCAGGAAGTATGGCTCAGAAGCTGAGCTGCGAATCAGGAAGTTCCCTCTGACAGGAACTCACGAAGCAGCCTTAGGCAAACCACACCGCCTGTCACCAATATAAAGACAATATTCTTCCTTACCAGTTGTTGTAAGGAGGAGTGCTAAAATTTATGTGAAGCTGCTCACATGCTAAGGACAAGTAAAAAAAAAAATTAGAACTAAAGGAAAGTAATACTTTGCCTGAATAAACACTACTATGCCAGTATAAAGGCTGCAATCCTACCATGGCCCCTTAAACCCCTGGGAAACTCTTGGAGAACGACAGTCATGTAGTGTATCCACAGCAGTGACCAGAGGAGGAATGACCGCTGGGAAGAGGGAAGAGAAGAAGCACTATGGTGAACCTGTAGTAGCAAAACCAGATCCCTTCACCTGCCCCACCTGCATTGAAGCATGTCTCTCCCCTATCGGTCTCTACAACCACAGCAGACAATGTAACTCTCCAACGGTTTGATGTTACCCCCGAAGATGCACTCTACCATTGTCTCTCAAGACAGAAGGATGCCCCGAACAACAACAAACAACAACAACATGGGTTCTGGCAACTAAACTGAATGCATGGTTGCAGGCTAACTACAGTATATAGATAACTGTGTGTGTGTCAGTAACAATAACTGCTAAGCATTTTCTCATAGTACACTGTGCTTAGAATGTTTAGTGAATAAATAAATTATTCACCTTCCTAAACAGTTTATCTTTTATTTTGATTTAAGAAACAAACACTTGTAAAGAGCTTTCAAGTGTTCTGCAGGCATTATCGAGCTGCCAACCTTGCAAACAACCCTGTAATGCAAATTAGTATTAAAATCCCTCATCATGCAGATGGCGGAACAGAGAGAGACTAAACAGACTGACTTGCCTTTGGGCCACCTTCTGAGTTCATAGCATGGGCAAAATTCAAAGGGCTTCCCAGTTTGTGGTGGTTATGCTACTACACCAACTGTTCACCAGGAGAGACACCACTGGTTCACCAACTTGCAGGGTTAAGAATTGTAACAACTCTAGAACAGGACACGGCGAGCATCAGATAACTTTTAACAAGTTCTTTCCCTTTGCAAAAGCTAACAGGTATCAACCCCATTGTTGCACAGTGATCCAATTTTTTCTTAACTAGCTTGGGGAAAATGCTAAATTGCAGCTAACAGCTGCTTTGTAATTGTGCCAGGACTCCATTGCCTTTCCATAGCACACCCACCTTAAAATCCAAGAGGCAACTGGAAACTAATAGCAGGCAGACAATAACAATAAATTCTTAAGCCATGTGAAGTTTATAATCAGCCGCTGAAGCTCAGAACCCCACTCATTAATGTTGTGGGAGGGAACTCGATTCAAGAACGGCACAGGCCATCATTTTTTCCCCTTTTCGTTCTCGTGAATTCCCTCAATCAGGGAATGAAATTCTCCAATTCTCTTTTGAGTGCTTCCCCCAAGTGCTTACAACTAGACATTGCTTCAAGAAACATTCGCACAGACTTTAATTGCAGAGCAGCTAGAACACATTCAATGTAATAAAACACACAGGACACAAGGGCAGCTCAAATTAATTTAGGTTCCTCAAATAATCTTTGTTTTGTGAATGTACTACCAAGGTTTTAGGGGTGTTTAATGGGGGGGGGGTTAGAACAAACTGTTTTCCATTTGGAAGAGGGACCTTTCAACCTTGACGTGTGATGTTAACACAGGAACAGGGATATGTGTGAAATTGATCTACATTAAAATCCAGGGACACGTGGTAGAAACAGAGTCTGCATATCGTCAAATAACGTGGCTTCAACTCAAAACCGGCGTACTATAGAAGCAGCCACACTGGTATTAGTATGTTTTATACTAGAGAGAGAGATTTACAGGTGAAACTGGGAAAATTAGAATGTCGTAGGAAAGTGCATTTATTTCAGTAATGCAACTTATTTCAGTAATGCAATATATGAGATAGATGCATGACATGCAAAGCAAGATATGTCAAGCCTTTATTTGTTGTAATTGCAATTATTTGTCGTTAGGCGGGTCAATTATAAATGGAATGGAATTAATGAAATGTAATGACAATGTTTATTTTTGTATTATTATAACTATTTGTTTTATTACTGTGGAATTTCCAAAAGAAAGCATTTGTAAAAATTAAAAGAAAACTAAAAAGTTTCATTACTGAAATAAATGCACTTTTCGACGATATTCTAATTTTCCGAGTTTCACCTGTATACAAGGCTGACACATAATCATAAAATGATGGGGGAGTAGTAGTGGGCGGGGGGGGGGAGGTTTTCAAAAAAAAATGTGCATCCTTAATCGGTGCGGCTAAATAGTACAGTAGTAGTTAGTCATGCTTCTGAATACCAATTCTAGCACAGGTCAGGGAGAGTGTTGAGAAGGCCCTGGTTCTAGTAGAGGCTAATGTGATTTCCTTCGGGCCCGGGACCTCTAAGGCATTACTGTTTATGGACCTTAATGAGCATATTTTGATCTGGTGCTAACCAATTTGCGCAAGAACAGAAAACTGAGCATCTTTTGGTCTGGCGGGAGAGGGCAAGACCAAAACAAACAAACAAAACAAAACAGGACATTCCAGGATCCAATCAGAAGCCAGGATGGCATCTGTAATTCTGGGAGGTCCCACTCAAATCAGGACAGTTGAGGAGTTTGTAGCAGCCATATCCAAACCAGGACCTGGAGGTCTTTCCAGTGCAGAATCCTTGAGGTCTAAGAGTCAGGGCTTGACTGAGAGACGCTTGAACCTAGAATGCCATCCAAAAAAACACACCAATTGGCTGATCAGGCAAAAGGCTCCCTAGTCCTGGCCAATCCAGAGGTTTCCTACAGACTGCCAACTGCAGGGGCCATTGCTATGGAGCCATTCTGCACCTCAAAGTCCTGAGAATTACATACCGTGCTTGTCCACAGAAGCTCACTAGACCTAGCTCAAGCCTCCCTCCCCAACACTCTCTTTCTCTTTGCATCAAGTAAACCATCTCCCACCCACCCACCCCCAAAAAATCAATACCATTCAAATGAGAGCCTCTAAAAATTCTTGTTCTTCTACTACTGCTCAAGCCCTAATAACTAAATGAGCATTAGAAGCAGGCAAGAAAGGATGCGTTTACATGCATATCTGTTACACCAGACTGCACCTTTACTTCATCTGTTTGTTAAACTGGCCGTTTTGCTTTAAGAGAATCCGCAGAAGAAGACGACGACAGTGGAGGAGGATTTGGAAGATCTTCTGGAAAAGGCTAAGACGTTGGAGGATGTTGTGCGCACAAAGATGCAGCTATTAGAGAGACCACAGTGCCCTCATTTAGTCCAGCAAATAGGAAAGTGGTTATTCTGTTCTGCAGCAGCTTTAGTAAGTTCTCAAACAAAGAAGCTTGATGAAGGCAGACAGAGAGGGACTTATCAGCTTAGGAAATGGGAAGGATGCTCCAATTAACTACCAAGCAGTCAGACGTAATTCACTCTGATGAGGCCAATGAGAGAAGACAAGATGGAGAAAATTCGTGGCCCAACCACTTACACAACACTCAAAACATTCCCCTGCTGGCAGTTAAGCTGCCCACTCTTTTCTACAACTTTCCCCAACCACGTCAAGAGGTCATAGGTACGTTTATCATCCTAGGGAAACAATCCATGGGAGAGTTGCTCTTGTACAAGCCCTAGTGACACAAATCTGTTTCCATTGCTTCAACTCCATCTCTACTAGATGAAGGTTTACCTGCTGAGAGTCCAGCATGTCAGAACGGCTGTTGAAAGGCAGCGGACAAGACGCCGTGAATCTAGTGTGTAGCAGTGGCAGTGCACCAGCTTGAGCTGGGATCCTGCTCTTTTCTGGTGCCGTTTCCGCCCCAGGAAGTGTGCACAAAAATATTATTTCACATTAAAAAGGCACGCATAGTTAAGTGTTTTTAGGGTTGGAATGCAATCGGATGCATTAAAAAAATGTGTATTTCACAAGAAGGATGCATATAAATTGTGTGCGTTTAGCATACAGATTTTTCATGTGTTGCTTCATTATGTCCACAAAGAACAGGGACAAAATGGAGCTATAAGTGAGTGCCAGTGAAATTGACACAGAACAGACTTAAGCTAGTTGTGTGTTCTGACTTGTCATAGACACGCTATAATACTGTATTCACCAGATTCTGGAAAAACCAATTATTTATTACAGGCAGTGACCATTTTGTGCACATCTGACACACGGAGGCCGACACAGGCACCACTTTTGGCCCCCAGCGGAGGCAGAATGGGACAAAATGACCCGGAAGGCAATCCCTGTGCAAACAGGAAGTTGCCTATATTATTATTTATTAAACTGTATGCTGTCCTCCATCTGAAGATCCCATAGCAAAGAGACATGGGTTAAATAAGAAGTTGAAAAACCCCAAACTCATCAGCTCTCATGGTACAAGAATAGGCCTTGAGACTCTTCCACCTAAAATCTGTTGTTTGACCTGGATTTAAAGTAATTGTTACTAGTCACAGGGATACTTCAACCTCAGTACAGATCATTGCTCTGTATTTAAAAACAAAAACAAAACAAAAACAGTTCGCTCTCCCTTCTGTCTGTTTAGCATTATAGCCAGTGCGAAGGGCCCCATTTTAAAATTACACCATGTGCAAGAAGTGTTTTGCAGTGAGCTGCATGCCTGTAGTGGCTTCACCACAAGGATCAGGCAGTTTTCCACATGTCACCTCCAACAGTCATAAAGTGAGGCTCACATCATCATCTGCACTTCACCAGAAAATGGCTCACCATGTATCAGCAGCCTAATCTAGAGTGGTCAGCCCATGGCAGCTGTATAACCTCACCCTAAGCTAGTCATGACGTAAGCCTGAGAGTATTTCAAGTTAGCCAGTTTCAGCAATGAAGTACTTATCTGGAAAACGCCGGCCCTGAACCATTTCACTCTTCACTGCATATCTATGGAGATTTATCAATTAATCAAGCATCCCATTTGTAAGCCACCTTTCCAAAATTAAAGTCATGCTCAAGGCAGCTGACACACCATACGAAAAATTGCATCACTACAAGCATAGCAAAAGGAGTCATAAACAAACAAGACGTCAAAAAAACACACAACCAAACTGAACGATTCCCACCTAAATAATGAGATACAAAATAAAGATACAAAAAATTAAAACCATCAACAATCCACCCCAACAAAAACCCTTAAACAAGACCCAAATCCATGAGTCTGTTCAGCACTCAGCTTTTGTAACTGGAGTCAGTCAGAGCCCCACCTGCCCAGGCCAGGTGGGAAAAGGCCTACAAGATAGGGAGCAGATCTTCCAGGACTCATAGTGAAGGTGGTGTCTACCCACCCCAACAAACCACTCTTGCTTTGCATGCTATTCAGAAAGTCCCATTTCCCCTTTGCACCCAAAGAGCCCCACAAAAACAAATAAGGAAATGATTAGTAGAGAATGGGGAAAGGTGCAGTCATGACAAATATCATGCGTTATTTCACATCCCAGGAAGCCAGGAATGCCAGCTCCAGACCTTTATGGAAGTGTGAGGTGCTCCCCACACACTGCCCACTATCTGCATATACCAACACATACAGTCATACCTCTGTTTGCAACCGCTTCGGTTTCCGACCACCGCGGGCCCGGAAGTGTTTACATCCGGGTTCTGCAGTGCTCGGGTGCGCAGAAGCACTCTATCAGCACTTCGCGCACACGCAGAAGCGTGCATCGGGGAGCGACCAGCTCCGTGGAACGGATTGCGGTCGCAAACCGAGGTATGGCTGTACGTATTATATATATACAGGGCTGCTCCTCAACTGGTGTGCTCTGCGTAGATAAGATCTGATGAAGTGGCCGTGGAAGCCTGCCTTGCATGCCAAACTGTCCATTGTCAGGAATCTGGAGAGTACCGTGAAGGAGGGCCTGGAGTTTAGGATCACAACTCAGTCGACAAGAGCCTGAAACTCTTAATCTCAGGGCCATGGGTCCGAGCCCCACGTTGGGCAAAAGATTCCTGCACTGCAGGGGGTTGGGGCAAGGCAACCCGTGTGGTCCCTTCCAACTCCACAATTCTGACAACCGCAGCAGCCTTTTGGAAGCTCCAGTCAGTGACGGGTCACCTGCTGGTCTGCAGGCCTCATCAAGATGCCAGACTCTGCTAACCTTTGACAGTAAGCATGCATTCCACATCCTAGCATACATCTAGGGGCAACACAGCATCCTTTTAAAAAGCACTGTTGACATCTCAGCTTGCTGGAAAACCAATGAGTGTGTGTGTCTTGGCAACCCAGGGTAATTAGCCTGTGCCCTTTTAAAATGAGTTGGGGGGGGTGTTACCGGGTTGTTCTTGCTTTAATTTTTTTATCATGCAGTTCTTTTTTTTCTTTATAAAATGTTTAGGGGGTACTCTCATTTTCCTACTCATTGAAATACTGCCCCTCAATGAGGCCAAACTTAGATTCACAACATGTTTAGGGGTATGTGTACCCCCGCGTCCCCCCCAGGAAAAAAGCACTTGCTATTATGTACCTTGTGTGATTTCTTTGTGGTTTTATGTTGCAAGCCTCTCTGGGACCTGTGGGTTATAGGGCGGTATACAGTGGTACCTCTACTTACGAATTTAATACGTTCCAAACGCACATTTGTAAGTAGAAAAAAATTGTAAGTCGAATCCCATAGGAATGCATTGAGAGAAAAAATTCGCAAGTCGAAAAAATCCTATCTAAACCGCATCCAAGATGGCGGACGGTGCTCCATTCGTAAGTAGAGTTATTCGTAAGTAGAGGTACCACTGTACAAATATATGGTGGTGGTGATGCAAGCATGCTTTGTATTCTTGAAGAACCATCCTACATCACAGTGGGATGATGGAGCAAGCAGAATCCCAGGCTCTATATGGTATGTTTATCCAACGATCCGACATAAACAGGTTACCAAAAAAAAAAGACAACGGTGAGCAGAAGTCTCAGTTCAGATCCAGAGTTTTCTGACGACCTGCCATTGGCCACCAAGTGGCTTCACCTCATTCCTTGCAGGCATGCGAAGCGAGGGTTCTTGAGAAGGCTCTCGAAAGCAGGAAGAGTTCCACTCTGCTATACCAAAGAGCAGCTATCTCTCCAGAGCTCTCCACAGTTGCTGGCTCGGCTCCACCCCTGCATTCTGCTGCTGCTGCTCCTGCCCCTCCTCTCTGCCCCATTCACAAGGCAATCCCCATAGAGGGCACGAAAGTACATACGGCAAAGAATGCTGCCTGTTCCAAAGGTTGACGAGCACCGACAAGTGCGCCATCGACTTTCTTTAAGGAACAGCTGGGAGCAGCCAAGAGCACGGCGCTCTCTGCCCACCCTAAGCACAGGCAAGAGAGGACCTTTGTAAGACCATTTCATAACAGATCCAAAAAAGAAAGGGATTTTTTTTTTGGAGGGAGGGTAGTTGTTTAAAGGGGTGGAGGGAGGGAGATTTGCTGGAGATGCCTCAGAGCATGTAGAGCAGACTCGTAACTAGATTTAGAGTCCTGCCTAACCTGTTTTGTGGTATGTACTGTTTAACTGTGCTTTCCCTTCCCTCCCTCCTCCTTTCTTGGCAAGGAGATCGCAGCCCCTTTTCCTCCTCTCTCTTTCACTCATTTCTAAGAGGCTGCGCTGTGTTTAAAGTGACATTTCAAAAGAAGCCCATCAGACTGGCACAAATGTTTATTAAGGCATACAACATCTATATTTCGTAGCACTGAATTGTTCGGTGCATTTTGCTTTCATAAGTTCCTTTAACCCTCTTAGCCTCCTCTCCTATTGGGAAAACCAAAGGTTCTCAAATAAAGCACCTTTTTTCAAAGTAAAGATTAAAAAAAACACCTGTACACCGCTTTGAGACTTTTTTTGCAGTAAGCGACAAATAATTATAACAAGTCTAGCCAGTCCTAACTTGCAAACCACCCCACCTCCCATGCAGTAAAAGGAAACAAACCTTTCCTTTAGCATTGCAAGGACACATGCATGTATATATGTCAATGGAAGGAAGGGGAGGGGGGAAATTAGAGTTTTGCCTGCTTAAAAAGAAAGAGCACCACTGCTAAACTTTACCACAGGACACAACAGCAGAGAAAAGAGGGCATTCTAGTGATGGAAAGAGGAAGATGTTCAGCAGCTGTTAAGCAGCTGACATCAATCATGGCAAGGGAGCAGTTAACAACAACAAAACGAGAGCAGAGAGGGAGGAAAGAGGAAGGTAGGAAATAAAGAGGCTTCTCAAAGACTGGTAATGTTATTTGAATGCACTTCAGAGATGCTCAGTGCAAAAGCTGAGCTGGACAGAAAGCTAGGCACGAAGTTCTAAAAGCAAGCCTCCGTACCATTCAAAACCCATCAGGCTGAGGCCCAGTTTCTGAGACCCACTTTGCTCCAATCCCCAGCATTGCAACACAGAATCTGGAGTAACGCTGCCCCACGGCTCTGCAAAGTTACCCCTTTCTCCAGGTGTGCATGGCTTCGCCAAGGAGCTATTTATTGCTTGAGGCCCTTTCGCTCCTTTTATCGTTTTTCAATGAAAAGCACGACAAGGGTCTCTTGGGATCCAGGACGCTGCTTCAGCAGTCCAAGCCCTAAACAGAGCGAGCTGTGTGTGTGTGTGTGTGTGTGTGTGTGTGTGTGTGTGTGTAAAAAGAACTGAAAATCTTAGAAGTGAGATCCATGGTAAAGCTCATAGTGGCATGGTTCAGACGTCACCCTAAGCTGAACCATGGTTTGGAACAAATGTGTGAGCTCCTGAAAAGGAGATCACAGCAGCTTTGCGAATCAGCAGTCATTTTACTGCTGCTCCACACTGACAATGCCAGTTGATCCAATCCTAAATCACACAATTTAGCCCTCTCTGCGCTAACCACAAGCTGTAACCAAGGTAAGTTTTGTCTGGTGATTTTCTGAGTCCTGGTTTGTTGGCTTAGCACAGCGGCAAAACTAGGAGGGAGGAGCGAAGTGACCGTTCTTGCCTCTTCCAGAGCCCACAAGCCAGTCCAGCTAAACCATCATTTGGCTTAGCATAACAGTAGGGAACAGGCCATACATCAGCTGCTTTAACACTGTACCCTCAAGGTGCTGATACTCCACTTTGAATAAGCCTGAATATTTTGGAATAAATTTTATTTCCTTGTTTCAAAGAAAAATTATCTGCTTAAAAGTTGTGCTGAGCCAATGCAATACCTCAAACAGACAGGGTCAATGTAGCCCTATGAACCCCTCCCTCAAGATAATTTCCTCACATCAATCTGAATTTGGGCCTTGGCTACAACAGTTTAACAGCTTCCATTCTGGAAATCTTTTAATTTTGTGTATCTTCTGATGCTGCACATACCAAATTACAACACGCAATCTCCAGCGGCGAGGTGATAAGGACATTTGTGGACCCCTGCTCTGCAAAAGAGAGGCAAAAGAGAACAAGGCTTCTGCGTCTTTAAATGGTTACAGGGGTTGGAATTCCTATAGTGACCACTCCTCTCGTTGTATGAGATGGTGAACGTACTAAAACTTCCTCCATCCAACTCTTTAAAACAAGCAGTGGTCCTGAGGTTGTGTTTGAAGACTTTTCTCATCAATAAGAGTGCACACAAGCTGAATAAGCACAATGAGGGACACCTTTTTTTCCCCAGTCACCCCACTGCCCCTACTTGACTGGATATCCAGACTAAGGGAGATGGTGTTTGCAACTACCGTGTTTCTCATATTATAAGACACGTCTTATATTTATTTTTTCCTCAAAAAAAGACACCATGGCTTATTTTCAAGGGATGTCTTATTTTCTTCCTCCTTCTCCTGCCGCGGCCGGCATTGCTGCTGCGCCTATCACTATGTCTTATTTTGGGGGTATGGCTTATATTCCTTGAATGCTTAAAAATCCTGCTGTGGCTTATTTTATGGGTATGTCTTAAAATATGAGAAACAGGGTAAAATAATAATAATTATTATTATTATTATTATTATTCCAACCCATGCAAATAACTGTACTACCTCCACTTGTGTTCTGTTTCTGCAAAGCCACCCAAAGCATTGGCATCATAAGCCTCGAGTGTGTGTCTCTTGCAAATGTTCCAATACCTGCAGTGACAGCCAAGCCAGAGAGGTTGAAATATAGCGCCGTCAGCCTTGCCAGTTGCGCTAGGCAGCTCCTTCTCTGCTCTAAGGTGGGGGCATAGCAGGTGCTTATTATTAATCAATGTGTCATTCGGAGGGACCTCTGCAAATCTGCAAGGGATCATTAAGACAAGCCCCAAAATACACAGAAAGCAAGAAACGTTACAGCCATCACCACTTGAGCATGTCCGCTAAATAACAATTTTGCAGTTCTCATCTGCACTGCTGCATTTATTTATTGATTGGTTGATTGTGTATGCATCTGGGGAGGAAAAGGTGCATTACTCTTTTTACAGATGGAAGAGGGAAAGGGATAAAAAAAAGAACTCAACTGCCAGAAGACAAAATGATGTTGCTTCAAACACACCCAAGAAATCTGCTTTGTGCAAAAGACCTTCTGCAGACCAAACGGGACCCAAGCAGAGTGGGATGCAGCCAGTTATATCGAACAGTTGTGCTTCCAGCAACAAACAGGGCATTCATAAAAACTGGAAGAGCCACTGTTCTGGGGCTTTAAGTTCTGCAAATGAAACAATCCACTGCTGACGCTTTTCAGAGGGAGTGTTTTTTTAAAAAAGTGTTTCGGCGAGGGAGGGAGGGAGATGCCTCAGCTGCAGAAAATGTTATATGCAGAATATCAATTAAAAATAAACACACATGCGGCGCTGAAAATGAATGAGAGCTACTGTTGAAGCATTGTCACTCATTACTGAAAAGGTTGCCCCAAGGCAAAATGAACAGTATAATAGAAAATATATGGAAAGCTGGAGTTGGGGAGGAGGAATGGCAAAGAGGAGGCTGAGTGAAGGGGGCGGGGCGGGGAGACAGACTACGCATTATGCGCTTTATAAGTAAAACAGGAAAATAAGGCATTTTGACACTCCAACATACGGATTTTGCATTTTCATCAACTAAACAGGAGCACCTAGCTTGCTTTCCTAACAGCAGCTACACCATTTCCACACTTGAGCCAGAAAAAGGAAACATCTGGTGCTAACTGTCAATGTAGTCCAACCCCTTATAAATGTTTCAGGGAGTTTGAGCGATTCAGCCAGAGGCTTTTTACACAAAACAGTATCCCTTTAGTGGTACCAGGGTGATAACGAACCCCAGTCCATACATCCAACAGGCTAGACCATGCCTTCTGCCTAGATGGCAGAACAGCAGTTTGCAGATCCCACACCTTAATGGTGACTCTCGCTTGAGACAAAGCCAGCTGAGCTCAGAATACCTCAGTTATGTCAATGTTTGATCAGTATGTGAAGCCAGCAAGCAAGCTGGAGGTCGAGGGGTTGCAGGAGGAGAAACAGGAAAGGAGAAACAAGTGTGCAAGGTTCTGTCGCATTTTAGATCGGTCCACATGTGACCTTCATAATTGACCAAAAGGGTATTTTCAAGGCTGTCCTTGGAGTGGGGAGGGGGTGTCCCTGTTATTTTGCAAATGCTTGTCCACAAATCTTCTCCTGGGTTACACTGGGTGTTGAAACAGTAAGGAAGATTGTTTATCTTCCAACCATGTTGTGTCTCAAGCCTTCACAAACCTCCCTGAAGAGACCAACAGTTATCTTACATCATGTGCAAACATTCCAAATTTAACTGGTTTGTACTCTCAACCCCGAAACCAGAGTCCCCCCCTTCCCCCCTTTTCAATGTGGAAAAGAATATTCAGATGTGTTTTATTTTTCCTGAACGATGCCAGGCTGTCAATTCCACAGCAAGATGAACCTCCGCTTCCTGGCAACATATAGGAAATGCACAGCTTTTTCTAACAAGATAACAAACGTCAAAATTATTAAGTTCTATACGGGTACTCTTTGAGAACATTTTGGTCCCACAGACTAGCTTTAAGGAGTAACAGGTGCATTCAAGCAGAGGACAGGAAGGACATTGCCTTTTAGTGATAAGAAAAGCACAAGGAAATCTTTGGAACATATTTATTAAGAGAGAGAAGGAGGTAGTTAAAGTTAAAGATAGGATTGGTCAGGGTTTGGAAGATGCTACTCCCCGCCTCTTTAAAAAGCTGCAGTGCTCCTTTTCTAAACTACATTTAGAAGACAACCGCACTTTCGCTGGAACGCAAGAAAAACTTAAAATTCTGTTGTTGTTTTTCTAAGGGCTTGGCATATTTCACATAGTATTCTTGACCCCAGCCCTGTAAGGTAGACCAGCACTCTCCCCCTACTACAGGTTGGGGGCAGGGGGCAGAGGCTGAGACATATCAACTTGCCTAACGTTTCCGTGCGAGCTTATAGAGCAGGTGAGAGTTGAGCAGAGGCTTGCCTGGTTCCTATTTTATTACCCTCTGGAGGCTTGGAGAAGACTTATTTCCCCAATTTTTAAAGATAATCTTAATCCGGCTGCTTCGGGCTGGCCTGGTGCCAGCACGATGGGGGGACTGCCAAGGGCTGGTACCAGATCAGCTAATGCAACTCTGCTGGGTGGCAGCTATGGCAAGCAGAAATCCATCCTCTTGGCATGGGTGCCGCCCTGTTAATGGCTACAGAGAGAGAGAGAGAGACAGAGACAGAGACAGAGAGAGAGAGAGTATATGCATACACAGGGCCGGCACGTCCATTAAGGCGAACTAGGCAGCTGCCTAGGGTGCCAAAATGGAGGGGACGCTGGCCAGCCTGGCCACTGCCCGTTGCCCCCCGGTGCTGCCTGGGGCCGCCTCCACTGCGCCTGTCAGCTGTTGAGCAGATTCAGGCCGCTATCCCAAGGCGCGCGTGCCTCCGGAGAGCGGCCTGAAGCCGCTCAACAGCTGACAGGCGCAGTGGAGGCGGCCCCAGGCTCGTGCTCCCCGCGCGAAGCTCCAGAAGCCCATGGAGAGTGCGAGCCTGGGGCCACCTCGCCGTGCCTCTCAGCTGTTTTTTATTTTATTTTTTATGTTTATTTTTTTCTACTTTTTATTTTTTTCTATTTTCTATTTTTATTTTATTTATTTATTATTTTATTTTTTATTCCACTTCTATTTTTTCTTTAAAAAAGGTCAACAACTCTAGGAAAAAAATTTGGGTGGGTGGGTGCCAGAAGGTGATCTCGCCTAGGGCGCTAAAAACCCTAGCACCGGCCCTGTGCATACACCATGGTTGGGGTTGACAGTCTTAGCAGTGGCGCCAGCCAAGTACACATGGGTGGGCCATTAAGGTGGCAACCTGGTTCTAGCTGGTTCTAGCTGCACTGAGCAGGGCTTTGGGCCTCACCAGTGTGCATGCTGGCACACCACACGGTTTATGATGCCAGTCCCACCAACGACATATGCATGTCAAAGGGCAATGCCGGTGTCCTTAACAGGGTGGTGCCGGGAAATAAGTGCAGACTGAGTGGGGCCAGAGCTCTGCTTGCCACTATGGGCTGCACCCACTAGCTATTAAGGAGCCGCAGGGATGCACACACCACAAGCGACTTACCTAGGGGCCCAACAGAGCCTGAAAATCCTGGGTTGTCGTATTTTAATTTTCGCTTCTAAACCTAGTTTTTTGCTAGATTGGCTTGTTCATTTTCATAGCATTTGCTGTTATGTTGAAGTGAACTAACCCTGCCAGAATCAGGAAAGAGTTCAAAACACACCAGATCATGGGCAACGCAACACAGCAACTGCAGAAATAGAAGGTGTTTTTTTTTTGCTGAGAAAAATAATGTTTGAATTAAAATATCACGAGCATGGCTAGCGTCTTGGGGATTCTGATGCTCTCAAAAGAAAACTTTTAAACTCTTCCCTGTTCCGTCCTGGTTTAGAGTTCATCTGTTAAAACATCGATAATGTTTAAGTATCTGAAACAGTAGGGTAGCTGTGTTTGTAAGCCATGTGAAGGCTGCAATTGCAATGCTGCCTTCTCAATGTAATCTCTCTCTCCCCTCCCCTCTCGGTCCCTTTCAAGAGCTACAGGCATGAAGATGCAGGCCAAAGTACAAGCAAGGGATATTAGGCAACCGGAGCTGCGGAGGCTCACCTCCTCCCTAAGCCCATGTGGCATCTCTGGACCAATCAACAAGCTCCACCCAGCTGTTCAGCTCTGCTCCCAGCACCCAATGACTGACAGCAGTGCACTGTTACTGCAGAAGGTGTCATCCGTCACTGGAGAAAGAGCTTTTCAGTGTACCAGAAACTTTAGACATCTTAAATCCATCCTAACACCTGCATTTTCTCCTTCCACACCCTGTTCTTTTCTCTCCTTTTAAGGGGGCGGGGTGTGATTTGAATGCATGCACACATACACATAGAGAGACCCAAAAGCGGACCCCCCCAAAAAAAACCTTTTAAAACTTCTTGTTATGACAGAGTTTTCAGCCACTGCAAAACAATAAAAAATAAACTCTGCATACAAACAGCTTGTCAAGGATCTGAAACACCCTGCCGTTGCGTTGTTCTTCCAACATTGTGTAACGCACAAACAACCTTACGTTTGCCTCTCCTGAACCTTTAGGAGCTATGGGTGGCATGATATTGCTAAAAAACAGAAGAAAGAAATAGACCTGACAGCATATAATATATGCCCAGATGACAGAAGACTGGCTTTACTAAAGACTCACGGGCATGCAAAATGCTTATCGAATGAGGCAGCTAGTATTTCCAATGTGGAGACTCCTCTAATTTCTCTACAGAGTCTATTTTTAATCACCAACTACATGCACCCTCGTGTGTGCATACGTTCCACAGTATAAGTGAACAAGCTCAGTATTTCAGTGGTTCTATTTCACAGTTAACTTTGTGCTTTCAAGTACTGTATGACAGGCACGTCCAACAGGTAGATTGTGATCTACCGGTAGATCACTGGACGTCTGTGGTAGATCACTGGCTCCCCCCAAAGCAGCTCAACAACTTTGGCTCCCTTAAAAAAGCTCAACATTTTAGCCCTGCACCCCCCAAAAACGATGCTCTCCTCCTCCCTAAAAAAGCTCAACAACTTTGACCTGAATCCCCAAAAAGGGGGTAGATCACTGCCAGTTTTTAACTCTGAGAGTAGATCGCAGCCTCTTGGGAGCTGGCCACCCCTGCTGTATGAGAAGAAACATTTCTCCCCTTTCCTTTAGAAATTTTGCAAAAAGCAGCTAAGGGCACAATCCCGCTGCCTGATCTGAGATTCCCACATCCCCAAAGTGCAAAGTAAACCGTTTGTCAAGTGCATCCCTTAATTCTTCCCATCAAGCCTGTATTTCCCTCCTATCTTATAACTCTCTTAACTTATGAACAGCAATTGAAGGATTAATGACAGAGCTGGGAATTTTAACCTAGGGCTAGGGCCAGAGATTTGAAGGCATCTATAAAGTACGAGAGAGAGAGACCAGGTACAGCTCACTCGCTCTCCATGTCCCATTTACTACCTTGAAAGCCTCTTGCTATTTTCGCGTCCAAAACTAACATCTCACAACTGCTCAGTTTGCACAAGGATAGTTTGCCTATCACGTTACGCAGTTGAGAACTGGTGTCATCCAAGCAAAGCCCAGCCAACCCCAGAACATTTCAAATTAGAGCTACGTAACCCACCATCTCCCAAACTTAGGTCTAACCAGGGTTGCACACTGTGTCGGTGCCAATCGGTTTCATTCATGAGCAATAACATGACGCAACAGCAGCAAGGCTACAGAGCGTGCTCAGACGGAACAAAGTGACCTGCAAATCTGTTTACCCTAAATTTGTGCTTTACTTTTGAGATCAAAAAAGTCCAATCCTCATGGCACTTTACAGGCAAGACCTCTTGGGCTAAGCAACTCATTTAAAGTAGAGCAAAGCATTGTTGGTCTAGAGAGGGCCATGCAAGTAGACTGGAGATTAATTCGCCGATTAAATTTTCTAGTTATGGAACAGAAGAGACAATAACGGCTAGGGAATTTACTGCACGCTTATCAGGGAGGGCGTTCACTTGCACGTCAAGATTTGAAAACGATACACATTTTGAAAACGGAAAAGATCAGGTCCAGTTCCAGACCATTTTTCTCCAACATTGTTGCCATCCAAAGTGGGAGGTGAGAAGCGTAAGACTTTCTGCAGACAGGAAATTGGCATGGTTTTTCTTTCCCCCAGTCAGGCAGTAGGTTGGTGCAGCATATGCCCTCAAAGGACACAATTTAGATGCACCTTTTTGATGCACAAGAATTTGCAAACATCACCCCTGACAAAAAAAAAAAAACACTTGTGTGAGACTGGACGGTTTAATTGCATTAATAAACACTACACACTTTCTTGGACCGTTGCTCAAGCTTCATGGCCTCTCTCTGTTATATTTAAACTGCAAGTTGCACCTTAAGCATGGAAGGGAAGGGCACCCATTTGCTTTCTAGCCCCTACATCCCCTTATTTAAAACCAAAAAAAATATTAGTAATAATAATAATAAAACTCTTCCACCCCCCCTTTGACCTTGGACTTGTTCATTTTGTCGGTGTCTTTCAGCACATTCTCTTTGCTAACTATTCCACACACTGCGAGCCCTGATAAAAGTGGTTAATGTTTACTGAAACCTGCGCATGAACTGTACTAAACCTGATAGGGAGGGGAAAAGGCAAAACGTTCTGCTAACAGCATCTCTGACATTTTTTATTTTATTTTATTTTAAAAGCTGCACACATTTTGAGGTTTTTAGCAAACCGTTTCAAATAGACTGTATGTAGTTTTGGAGTGGGGGAGGCTGAGGAGAGAAGGGCAGGCAGCACGAGATCAGAACAAGTAATAAAAAAAAAAGAATGAATTTCTAGACTGCCTGCACAGCAGCTGACCCAAACACAAAGATGTGTACCAAACCAGCCTCTTGGAGTCTGGGGAAAGAATCCATTAAGTTTTCTTCATACAGAAACAAAAGGTGCAGTAGCAGGGAGCTGAGAAACCAAAGATCACATGTGTACAAGGTTAGCAAATAAAAGCTGTCAGAAGAAACATATTGGCATCTATTCTAAGGCAAAGGTGCAAAGGTTGTGGCCCTCCAGATGTTATTGGGACTACAATTCCCATAAGCCTCAGAAGCATGGCCAATGGCCAGAGTTGCAACCCAGCAACATCTGGGACGGCTATAGGTTACCCATCCTTGTCCTCGGACTCCTACTCAGGTGCACAGGCATGACCTAATATCCCATTAAACCCAGTGCCTGCAGTTATGCTGCTGCACATTACAACACAAGGTTTCTGTGATGCGCAAAGCGAGAAGCCAAAAGCCAAGATTTGGGGTGCCAGAATAATTTTATTGCTTTGGTCCTGCCAGCCTTCCTCAGGACATCAACAGAGCTCTCCCAAATTTTCCAGGCTATCGCTGTGCTATTGCTATCATTTTGTACAGATTAGCTATCGCTTTGTGCTGCTGGTTCAATGGTTTCTTCCACACAGTCATTGTTCTGACCCGGATTTTTTTTTGGGGGGGGGGAGTGCATTGTAAGCCATCACCATAATTTGATCTGATAAATTTTCCATTCTTCTTCTTCCTCCTCTTTACACATCAAGAAGGGCACTGGGGGGAAAATGCTTTTAATTATGTTAACATATTTGTGCATAAGGATCAAAACTCAAATCTGAACTCTGCAGTGGGAGGAGGGAGAGCCGCTCTTCCCCCACACACACACACTTTTCTTTTTGCTTTTTGTAAAGCAAGATGCTCTTCCAGGTGTTTAAACCAACTTTCCCCCACTCTTCCCTACACAGCAGCAACAGAAAGGCAGTCACCTTGGAAACAAACATTGCCCAGTGTTTGCAGAACAAACAATGGTACCTTTTCAGCCAGTATGAAGCAGGCAAGGCATGGGGCAGCCAAGCAATCCCGGGGCTTACGGGAGTGTTAACATATTGCATTCATTCAGAGAGTCAAAAAATAGTTCAGCACTAGA
The DNA here is from genome assembly GCF_965207765.1 of Zootoca vivipara. Lineage (NCBI taxonomy): Eukaryota > Metazoa > Chordata > Lepidosauria > Squamata > Lacertidae > Zootoca > Zootoca vivipara. Next base: position 24,962,835 of record NC_142591.1, read on the forward strand.
AGTGAGACTCTCTCAAAGAGTGAATCTTTGGCTGGAAACCACAGGGAGACAATCTGGTGAGGTCAGCCCAGTCTCCCAACTAGGTGGCAAACTTAAGCCTGACAATTATTTTAATTGCCTCATGGAGAAAGCAAAGCAGTTAGCTCATCCCTCCAAAGCAAACTTTGAAAAAGGAGCGAATGCATGAAATGCATATCCGTTTGCACCCATACGCTAAACATATTTTATTGCACTAATTTCACAGGTGCTTCTCACCAGGTGACAATGTTTAGGATTGCAGTCTCTGGGACTGAAAGGTGTTCTATTATTTCCCCCCTGAAAACTGGATGCAGAATTATGCAAGCACATGCAGGCATCTCGTCATGGACCCGGGTCTCAGCCGCAAAAGAATGCTGCATTCAGCAGACAAAAATTGTGATTTATAAAAAGTCACCACCTCAACCTGAATACACAAACATAAGCAGGGCACTCAGGTCACAATGCTAATTTCAAAAAAAGTTGTTGGGTTTTTTAAGAGACACTGGCCGTATGATTCTGCACAGTAAACAACTAACAAGCTGTTAAAAACAGTAGCGCTTTAGCCTATCATAAAAAGTAAAGCTGTTATGCTTATAGAGATGCAAATGTAAAGATATGGGGGGGGGGCTATGAGCTTGACACCCAGCGACACCACTTTGCATAGAAGGAATGAGATGTAACAGAGTCTGGCTGGATCAGGCCAAACACCCTTCTAGTACAAGCATCCTGTTCTCACCATTGCCAAGCTGATGCTCACGGGAAGAACTCAAGCAAACCCCTAGTGCAACAGCATTCTCCCCAAATGTGATTCCAAAAAACTGGTTCTCAGCGTTCAAAATCAGCCGAGCGCCAGGCGCATTTTGCGACAGGCAAACAGCCTTTGCGAGCAAGTTGAGATGTTTGGTCGCCAGGTTTGGTGCCTAACATCTCCATCTGGCTGGCTGGCGTGGGTCTTTTGGTGTTGCGGTGCCCCACAGACCATTTGCCTTGTAATCTTGGGGGGGGGTATTTAAAAGGGGGGGCGCTAAGCATAGTGATGTGGCGACCATAACCTAGTTTTAAGGTGCCACCTGGCTCCTAGATTTTAAATCTCAGTTTCTAACAGTGCAGCGGTACTCAAAGGTCACTGCCTCAAATAGTGGAGGTTGAACATGGCTTCGTAAGTATCAATGGCTACTCTAGCCACGGTGACTATGTCAACAACTGTATGTTGCACCTCTGCACCCAGCAGTTAGTATCTAGTAGTCCTTTCTCGTACCAGCAGGAATATAAAAAGGTCAAAAACTGCTGGGAGTCTCTTTGCACGCGGTCAACCGAACTTGCCAAAGCTCAAGGCGTGCAGATCAATTAATGTTTTAAGCTGTGGTGGAAGTAGTGAACTCCACACCCAGAATTCTGTTCAAGCAACCAATTTAACCCACAGTCCAGTATGCAAAAATATCTGACACAGAAACACAGGAGCCCTGGAAAATGGTGTTAAGCTGTGTGATGCTCGCTTGGTTTCCCCTTTGGCAACCCCAGCAGCTGATCAAAAAGAAGGAAACAAAACCCTAAGACGATTAAGGAAAAAACAGCATTCCGAGTGGACCATCGCTGTGCTTCATCGCCAGCTCCAGCTCTGCCCTGAAATCCTGGCTACATTCCTGAGAACTATTACATATAGGAAACGCCTGTTTATATTAATTGCATTAAAGCAGAAGAAGCTACTGCTTAGCGGCCTTTATTGTCGCAACCCTAGAAAGCTAAATCCCGTTCTTCCTCTCCCCCTCTTAGCAAAGCCTGAGAGGCAAAGGAGGAGTTAAAAATGTATAAAAACATGGTTCACAATGACCCGTCGCTCACTTAATAACAGCGGCGCACAAAGGGAGCGCATGACTGGAAGCAGAAATGTCTCGAGGATGCTGTTCCTATGTTAGCATGCTGCACTTTCTAAGGAACTTAGAAAGAAAAGGGGGAGGAATAACTGTTTCTGATGCTAAGTTGAAGCAACTTCGGGCCTCATCCGTTCACACCCCTTTCCACCCTCCACTCCCAGCATTATTTCTCCCTACGGAAACTCAAAGAGTAAGCAAGCCCCCTCTTACCCCCCCCCCCGCCCAAAGATGAAGGAAGAGGAGATTGTGAGCTTCTTCGGCAACTGCCAAGGAAGAAAGGGGTTAAGTGTGACCATCTTGCTGAGGGAAACAGAAAGGAGCAGAAGGCAGAGGTGCAGCAGGCACAAACAAAACGAAGAGTGAAAGTTATCGGTAGCTTTCAAAAACCGCACCCACAGAAAAAACGCCTCTCCTCCACTACAAACACAGGCAAGCAAAACAGTTGCAGCAGAACAAATCCATCTCTATCTTTATCCCTCCCCATCACAAGTTTTCAGGACAAAACTCTTTCAGTTGCAGGGGGCTGGGGGCCCTTTGCTAATCAATAACATTTTAAAGCCTTGGTGACCCTTCCCAGCTTCTGCCCAGCTACAGTTAAGATACTGCTGCACACAAAACAATAAACATCTGCAGTGTGTGTGTGTGTGTTTTATAAAACCCTTTGCCTCCCCAACACATCCCAGCCACCTCCACTCCTCTCTTAAGCAACCCCAAAACTGTTGTACGAACTTCTGGCCGCAAAGGCTTGCTTCTACTCGCTGCACGATTTTGACAGGGAATTGACAAGCAATGTGGCATAGTCTTCCTCAAGTCTGAATTATCAGAGGCACCTAGCTTCTCTTCCTTCACAAAGTAGTTCTCTTGTTATTTTTAATATTTACCTCACAAAAATATCTAGTATGAAGCCATGCTTTAAAAAGACTGCAAGAGGTGATGTCAGGGTTGCCAACTATTTTTTTTTCTTTTAACCATACATTGGCTAAATGTCTTGATCTGCCAATGTTCCTCTCTGTTCTGGGAAGCCAAGTGTTGTTGTTTTTTATAGGTCAGGTTGCTGTCAAGCATAGAAACAGGCCAGGCTATTGTTTTCTGGTCAGCTGGCAACCGTAGGTGTTACACCTTTTCTCTTCAACGGCTTTCCACAAAAAATAAAAAATGTTTTTAAAGACATCTTTGGCAAACCAACTATTGTCCAACTCTTACTGTGCAGAAGAGCCCACAATGTAGCATTCAACTCCATGGATGGTGTTCTTCACACCTGGCAACACACCTTACCTCTAGATCAGTTTTGAAATTACACGTTGGAGGCAAAAGTGAAACACTGGACTCCAAAAAAAAAAAACCAAAGCACCAGTCCTGAACACACCAATTCCAATTTAATGAGCTTACAAATCAGACTGCAATTCTGTAAGAGGACACAAGGGTCAAGATCCACAATATCAGGATGGAAGCGTGCTTGGAATTGAAGCCCAGCTTGTATTATTTAAACGTGCAGAAACCCAGAAGGTAACTAACACTTCTTCCATCCTTGTTGCAGATCAATGCCAAGATGATTTCCAATTTTGATTGTGTGGTTAAAGACACAGCACCCTTACAAGGGGGGAAAGTAGGCAACCTTACTGTCCCGAGGCTGGAAAACAAACTGAAGTACACTATCCTCCTATCAAACAGTCATGTTCCAGTTCCTCTTCCCCCTTCCACAGTCATTTTACCTTCCACAAAATGAAGCAGAACTTGCAGTAGGTGTGTTTGCCAGCAAACCATTTATTTTTAAAGTGGGGTGGGCACACTGCTGACTAAAAGCAAAGGTCTATCACCTCTTTTACTTTATGTATATTGCTGCCAACTCATTCCAGCTAGTGTAAGTCGAGTTATGAAACTTTTCAACCAGCTCCGGCAGCTGCACATGTCACAGAGCAGATGACCACATCCCTCTCCATTTGGGTACCAATTTTTGCACAGCATGCTGCAGTGGGGGGGGGGGAGACACAAGAACAGGCCAGGCGCTCTCCCACAGGACAGTCGGCAAGGCTAAAATGAGATGCGGCTGATCACTGTTCCCCGTGACAAACATGCAAACCTGAAAGACCGCCTCTCCCCATATAAACCGCCCCAAATAAACTGCGTTCATCATCTGAGGTGATTCGTGTGGCAACACGAGAACAGGCCTTCTCTGTTGTGGCTTCCTGTTTGCAGAATGCTCTGCCCAGAGAGGTTCGCCTGGCGCCTTCATTATACCGGTATTTTAGGCACCAGGAGATAACGTTCCTCTTCAGCCAGGCCTTTGGCTGATTAAAACCCTACCACCTTTTAAGTGTGTCTTTGAGAAACGGGAGGTTATTGTTTTGCTGTTTTACTTATTGTTTTTACTCCTGTATTTTATTCCGTGAACTGTCCTGGGATCTTATGATGAAGGGGGTTCTATAAAGCTAATAAATAAATAAGACGCGGGTGGCGCTGTGGGTTAAATCACTGAGCCTAGGGCTTGCTGATCAGAAGGTCGGTGGTTCGAATCCCTGTGACGGGGTGAGCTCCCGTTGCTCGGTCCCAGCTCCTGCCAACCTAGCAGTTCGAAAGCACGTCAAAGTGCAAGTAGATAAATAGGTACCGCTCCAGCAGGAAGGTAAACGGCGTTTCCATGTGCTGCTCTGGTTTGCCAGAAGCGGCTTAGTCATGCTGGCCACATGACCCGGAAGCTGTACTCCGGCTCCCTCGGCCAATAACGCGAGATGAGCTCCGAAACCCCAGAGTCGGTCACGACTGGACCTAATGGTCAGGGTCCCTTTACCTTTTTACTCCTGTATTTTATTCTGTGAACTGTCCTGTGATCTTATGATGAAGGGAGGTATATAAATCTAATAAATAAATAAGTAGCAAATGCATCACTATTAAAAGCCACTACTATAACATATTCTACTGATTTTTACAAAGTTCACTTTGATCCAATGCTCAATCTTCTTCCAACATAAGCAGCTGACCAAAGGATGACATAGTAAGAGCACATGATACAAGTGGAAAGCACTTACTGACATTGAAACTGCTCCAGAATTTTTTTTATTTTTAAGGCTGTCACTTTTTTTTATACAGCAACAGCTCCATAGAACTCTTGGTAACCAACACGACAACTCTGCAAAGTAGGCCAGTAGCATGTCCGGATTGCTGATAGATGATCAAGGATGAAAGAAAAGACTGCTCAAAGTTGTCATCCAAGATGAGAGGTTTAAATTGGGGGCCTTTCTTTCTCACCAAGCTCAAGCTACTCCAGTTCACAAATTTGGCTCTACCTTATGTATCCATATACAGATTCACAAATTTGTAGAGTGGGAAGGGACCACAGGGATCATCTTCTAGTCCAACCCCTTGCAATTGCAGGAATCTTTCACCCAACGTGGGACTCAAAACCACAACCTAGAGATTAAAAGTCTCAGGCTCTGCCAACTGAGCTATCCCTCCTCATACCATGTTTAAAACAGGTTTTGTTGGGTTGTTGTTTTTTAACAACCAACTCATTTTAAATTAAGTGAGCAATAAAAGAACGTGCAGTTATCTAGCGTGATACCAGAGTATTGCACACCTAAGTATTGCAGTCCAGTTTTGTCCAATGCAGTTGTAAACACTAGAAATTCATCTAATAGATTGTTAAACTTTTACTGTATTATGAATTATTGGCAATTCATATACAACTTAAAAACAAAAACAAAACCACAGTGCTTTATAGCTCCTGCTAATGATCTTACAGCTATTACCTCCATTCTACAGAAATGGAACCTGATGCTGAGATGTCAAACTTCCCCAAGTCATCCATATGGATGACAAGGAATTTGAACTCATAACTCCAACTCCCTGTCTATTGTACAATGCTTCATCTTCACATATAGCTCCATCAGTAGTAAAGCATGAGACGCTTAATCTCAGGTTCGTGGGTTCAAGGCCCCACGTTAGGCAAAAGATTCCTGCATTGCAGTGGGTTAAGGCTAGGTGACCCTTAAGGTCCCTTCCAACTCTACTATTCTATGATCTCAATACATGACACCAAACAAGTGATAACCATTCCCATGACAGAGACACACAAACAACTCTCCTTCCCGACACCAAGGTCACAGTGCTATCCACATGGTAGCCATATGACCAGATATGGGAAGTCCATTCTGCCTCTCATGTTAACAGTTATATTCCAGTGCTCAGCTCCAGGACGTCTTTCCAATGCATGGAGTCAACCCTGAAACATAAGAAGCAGCAATAAAGACCAATGATTTCCTATGCAAGGGCATCAGGCCTTTCGCTAAGCACTTAAGCACACAGGCAACTGACACTGTGGACCATGGAAGAAGGTGGATTCCATAGCAAGTCAATGCTTGTTTCCACGTAGACTTGAGGCCCAACATCTCACAACAATAAGCTGCAATACATATCAGATTCCTAGTGTTCTTAAAAGTTTTTTTCCCCAAGCTAAGGTTCATCTTCATGCTAGAATTAAATAATAATTCCATTTTCACATTATATGGAAAGTGATCCTAAACCTACTACTTATATTATTTATTATTATTATTTATTGAATTTATATACAGTGGTACTTCGGTTTAAGAACAGTCCTGTTTAAGAACAATTCGGTTTACGAACTCTGCAAAACCGGAATAGTGACCTCGGTCTGAGAACGGAATCCGAACGGTGGAAGGGCACAGGCGGCGGAAGGCCTCATTAGGGAAAGCGCGCCTCGGTTTAAGAACGGTTTTGGTTTAAGAACGGACTTCTGGAATGGATTAAGTTTGTAAACCAAGGTACCACTATACCGCCTCTATACCTGCAGGTCTCAAGAGTGGTTCACAGCACAAAATCAGAACACGAAACCACAAAATACATAATCAAAACAAAAACAGCCCGACAAACTCCCCAACACACTTCAAAAGGGCATAGGATGTCAATCAGCCCTGTTAAAACACTATATATGAACAATTTAAAAGCAATTTAAAAGAAGAAGCAGTACTCTCTTTCTTGCTGGGCAGCAGCAGTCCTTTTGAAGCCTGTCCAGCCCCGCCCTGGGCCAGGTGGAGAGAGGCAGAAGCAGGGCCCTCAGGCTCCCACCAAGACACTCCTTATACTGGTACCCGTACACAGGCCTGGTTTAGATGCAAGGATCACTACCCACTCATCTCCCATAAAAGGTGTACTAAAAAGCCGTGATGGACAGGGAGAAGAATGATTCATAGGAGCTTACTTTGACATGACTCATCCAACATCTGTTCGTTGAAGACAGGTGCTCAGAGGATTACTACCTGGAGGCAACTGGGAACAACATAGCAGTGAGATTATGCCTCCCATCTCCTTTGCAATATTCAGTGGCAGATCCTGGTACCAGGACATGAGGAGCTCAGGGACATTCTGACCTCTGCCAACAAACTCCATCTCCAGTTTGAAGATCTATGAACTTGACTGGCAAAGGAGGATGGCTTATCTCAGTAACAGGAACCATACAACAGAAGTAGGTTGACCAAGTCTCATCACACATAAGATCAATTTACATCCTATTGCCAATGAGCACGAAGTGAAATACAGAAAGAGCGCGCATCCTTCTGCGCTCGTTTTCAAACTGACTTTTAAACTCGGCTTTTAAACAGAACAAGGATCGCCACCCTGTAAGTTTCCATCTCAAAGGGGCTCAAAACAAATCCTCTGCCAATAATACTGAGCCAGACTTATTCACACATTTTTATAGGGTTTACTTGTCCAGAGGTCTACTTCCCCTCAATAGTGCTGGGTCATATGACTCAACGCCTGTGAATGCCAAGAGAACTCTTATGCCTCTTGTTTATAGCATGTGACACTGTGGCACGATGGAACCGTGCTTCCACGATTCAAATTCCTTCACTCGCTTGACTGTATGATGAGCTACAAGCAGGAAGAATCAAAACATAATACAGGCTGAAGTGGCATCAGCAACAATAAGCACCAGGAAATGAGAAAAGGACAGTTCTAGCTGTACTTCTCTCCTAAGCAAAAAAAAAACACCCAATCAACTCCAAAGGATGCCATAAGGTGTTCATTTTATTAAATTGGTGCAGTATCTTTGTGTGTGGCTAATACAAAGGATACAAGTTTAACAGAGTCTTAGAAATCTGCTCTATTTCTGGTAAAGAGGCCAGCAGCAAAAAAAAAAAAATTGGGGATGTTCCTCGGACAATGAGAGCACAGTTTGGAGAAAAGGGGCTTGAAGGCCTAATTAAGGCCCCTGTCAGACCAGAGATTCTCCATCATTGCCACCAGAAAAAAACACTTCCAGGGTGAAATGTCACACACTTCCATCCACACATTCCACAGCATCTATGGTGAGCACACAGACTACAAGCAGATCCTAGGGATTTTGGAAGGAATCTAACTTTATACCAATATTGTTGTGAAATTTATCTAGCCCCTAAAAATATTTTTTTTCTGCAAGACCAGCACCACCGAACAGAATCCCATCAGTAGGCTTCACAACAGCCTTGCCTGTATGAACACACAGTGTGGTTTAATCTAAGTGCTGGTACCTGAAAGTCAACATCTTGCCAACCTGCCAGCGTCACAGAATGCTCAAACACCTGTCTCCCACATGAGAGTGCCAGATGCAGGGGAAAGCATTCCGGGGCTCCATCCTACATTTCATCCTAGAGCAGATCTGGGGGGGGGGGGGGGAGAGACTGGTATCTGTACTCACCTCCCTGGATTCCAAAAATGAACATGGAGACAGAGCTCAGCCAAAGCGCCAGCAGGAAGAGGGAAACCGATGAGATGGATTGCAGAGCAGAAGAAGTAGGGGTCATCAGGATGGCAAGTTGGTTCCATAGAATTGCAGAGTTGGAAGGAACCATGAGTGTCATCTAGTCCAACCCCCTGCAGTGCAGGAATATTTTGCCCAACGTGGGCCTCAAACCCATGACCCTGAGATTAAGAATCTCATTCCAACCTCCTATAATACCTTTTGATTACATTCATATGTACATTTTTTAAAAATAAATATATATATATATATATTATGGTAACCGGCTCACTCTAGATAAGGACACCCTTGATGTTGTCACTGGGGAGATAAGTAAATATCATCCTTAGTTCTAACACTAACAGCCCAGAAGCACTGTGATCCCAGGTATGTACCCTAAACAAATTTTAGCCCCACACTATTGCTTTGGGGGCACAACTCCTACAGTAGAGGAACCTACCTAGTGGCAATTACCATAATCCACCTGCAATTATAGAGCCAGAGTCTCAACGAAATGACCACTACTCTGTGACCCAAAATAAATACTGCACCATTCTATCTTAATGGGACAAGCGTCAGTTAACTCTCCGGGGGGGGGGGGGGTACTAAAGTCACTTGGCTATGGAACCAAGGAAGCAAAACTGACAATTTCCCATTTTTACATAGTGATTTGAGCGGATCAAAGAGCTGATTAAATGGCTAGCTAATCTACACAAAGCAAAAGCCATTTCCCAAACTTGTATCAGTAGATGCAAGTCATCAAAAACACAGAAAACATTAAATATGTTTGTGTGAGATCAACCCATACAGCACACTCCCATGTAGGTCTACTCAAAAGTAAGCCCCACTGAGTTTAACGATACTTACTCCATGGTAAGTTTATTGGATTGCCCAATCATCCCAAAACCTGGAAAACTGAATTAAGATACCTGTCTAAAAGTCACCAATTACGTAGATCATGCAATGAAAAATCCATTCCTACTCTCTTCAAGAGTGCTAGCAAACATGACCATACATGTCCACAGGAGTTCAATTCAATTGCATGAATCCATTTTCTGTTTTCAGGAAGGTTCACTTTCGATACATATTCAATGATCACATTTGAAAGATTATTTTAGGAAAGACATAACTGTTTCAAAGAAAGATGCCACGAGCCTTATAAAGCATTGCATACACTGGCAGCCAGAACAGATGACAAACCATCTAAGGTTGCAGCAAGTACCCACATACTTGGGAAGAAGACCAAGTCACATCAACAGAATTACCCTCCAGAAGACTGCAAAGGGTTGCAATGTTAATTCAGCTCAATTCATTGGGCATTGACCTTTCACAGACATATACAACATCACTGCAAAATTCCCATAGGTCCAAAAACTCAAGACGATTTGGTCTCAATTTAGTGCAGTATTCCGAGGATTGAGATTATTTTGCATAAACACTATAGCAAAATCTAATTTTTCTGTATGTTTTGCATGTTTTGAGTCATGCACATTGCGTAAAGAGGAGTCTCAACCACACACACAAAATTGCTAAGGACCAAGAAGCATCTGCGCTCTTGAGAATTATTCCACCCACGGGATTTAATAACCTGGCACCCCACTTCTAAAAATACACCTATCAGCAACAGCACACCGGACAGCTTATTACCAAAATAGCATCCTGTGCAAGGCAAGTGGGCATGGCCATCTTGCTATGCCGCATGCCAGATCCAATGTAGTTTTATTGACAAGACAGCATGTACAAAAGTCTTGTCACAAGCACCACAAGCTGGTCTTCTCCCAGTGCAAACAATGCACAACATAAAACCTATTCAGGTGTTCTTTTTCCTCGGGGGATGAGGGGGCGAGGGTGTGTACGTGCTGGTCTGCTCTGCTCCCTCTCCAATGCACTGGAGGGCAACTGTCTATGGCAGGGAGCCTGCTGTTCTAATGGAGGTCTCCTTCCATGATTATGGAAGGTTGTCAATGGGACAGGGAACCCAAAAAAGCAGAGGAACATTCACAGGAAACAAACCCACTTCAGATTTTAGTAACTACGCCACATACAGTATTTATGGCGATGACATACTGTGTGTCTCAAAGTACTTGGGCGTTCAATTAACATTAAACAAGGGCAGCCTGATCAACCAATCTCAATATTGGATCTTCCAAGACCCAACTGTTACTATTGCTGCTTCAAGTGAATGAAACAGGGCATATGCTCAGGCACATTTCTGAGCATCAGTGTCCAACTGAGGGCTTTTTAAATATCAAAGCAGCATACAAAAAACGTCAACAGTTCTATATATTATTTAAGTCGCTAGAAACATGGAAGCATAAACCATCACCACTTTGGACACACAACAAAGTACTATGGGGTAAAGAAGAAGAAGAGTTTGGATTTAATATCCCGCTTTATCACTACCCTAAGGAGTCTCAAAGCAGCTAACATTCTCCTTTCCCTTCCTCCTCCACAACAAACACTCTGTGAGGTGAGTGGGGCTGAGAGACTTCAAAGAAGTGTGACTAGCCCAAGGTCACCCAGCAGCTACATGTGGAGGAGCGGAGACGCGAACCCGGTTTACCAGATTACAAGTCTACTGCTCTTAACCACTACACCACACTGGCTCTCACATGTATACTCAGAACAGTATGTTTCTACATCAAACGACACAGGAGTGTTTACACAGCCAATAGGGGGTTGCAGTAGTGCTTTTCTCAGCCATCAACCACAGGGCAGTAGTCAAACCTGGCCTGTTGCAAGTCAGTACACAACTACACTGGAAAAGCCAGGTCACATACCACTGGTGGCAGTAGATATAATGAGGCCCGGTTGTTTGTTTATATGCACATCAACCCTCTTGCCCTCTACAATACTGTATGTGGCTTTGGCTCACATCTGCCACACACTATAGGCCAGCGAGTCACAACAGGGCTCAGTTGTGCTAACACACCCGGAAGAATAGAATGGAAATGCTGCAGCTCTCCTCCCGAAAATCATAGTTCACATCTCTATTCAGTATTTTCTTCCAGCCTCAGGATTCACACAAAAAACCCACATGTGAATCACAACAGCCTGCAGCGTGGGCAAGCTGAGAGTGATCAAGTAGCAGAGATTTTCTGTGCACAATTAAATGCAAAAAAAAGTGATTAAATGTGTGCTTATACAGTCAGCCCCCCCCCCAAAAAAAGTGGTGGTGATTCCCAGATGACTATGGACTTCGCTTTTCTGGGAACTGCTCAGGGTTTGTATTCTCCTATCCACATTTTGTTGTGGTGTATAGGTAAAAAACTCTATGCATCCACTGCATTCCAAAGTATTTGTGGTCCAAAGACTAGTTAGCCTTTTCTTTTTTTAAAAAAAAAAGTGAGCAGGAAACATGAATTCACCCACAAATGAAGTTTAGCAATGGTACGTGCAAAAAAGCTGCTTCAGCCACAGGGTGTCGAGTAACAAATCACACTCCTCTACGCAACAGGTTGCTTAACATTTCATGCACCTGCCCACTGTCTTCAGAGCGCCTGGCTCTGCAACCAGTGGAAGCGGGCTGCTTAATAAATTGCAAGGATGCCAAAAGGAGGAAAGCAAAGGCATACACACGGGTAAATAAAGGATCTTCCCCAGGGTGGGGGAAAGAGTTTGTATTCTTTCACATATTATCGGTGTCTCGCTCCCGCTCTCTTTTCTTGAACGAGCTCCACCCAACTGGAAGACCCACTTGTCTTTTCATCAATACCAATAAGCAAAGCCACACACATCTCAGTACAGTTTCTGGGCTGGGGAGCAGTTGCAACAGTGCACAGAGCTGTTTGTGAAGGGGTGCAGAAGAGGAAACGGCATGTGTGCCGCTGGGAGTCAGCAAAGAAGAGAAAGAGCTCAGCAAAGCCATTAAGGCAAGCCCGGCAGTGAGGAGTCCTAAAAACACAGGGGTTAGAAAAGACAGATGAGCTAGAGGAGAGCTGCTAGGAACTCCATGTTATCTTTGCAAATCTCATTTTGTCAGCATGCTTGTGGCACCACAGAGGCTAAAAGACCGAATGGCCACTTGGGGAAGTCCCCTGCCTTGGCAATAAATGTGCTACGTAGCCTTAGAGCAGAGTTTCCCAAACTTGAGTCTCCAATTCCCATCATCCCTGACCACTGGTCCTGCTAGCTATGGATGATGGGTGTTGTAGTTCCAAAAACAGCTGGGGACCCAAATTTGGGAAACCTTGCCTTAGAGGAAAACTCACTCTATAAAGTACATGGGAACAGCAACATGGGTCTACCATTTCAGGTGTTTTGTAAAGATTACAGTAAGGTAGCAGTCACTTTGAACATTCTAAAATACGAAGAAAATTCCACCTAAACATTAGGAAGAACTTCCTGACAGTAAGAGCTGTTCGGCAGTGGAATTTGCTGCCAAGGAGTGTGGTGGAGTCTCCTTCTTTGGAGGTCTTTAAGCAGAGGCTTGACAGCCATCTGTCAGGAATGCTTTGATGGTGTTTCCTGCTTGGCAGGGGGTTGGACTGGATGGCCCTTGTGGTCTCTTCCAACTCTATGATTCTATGATTCTATGATTCTATGATTCTACGAAATATTATAAGCGTTCCAGTATTTCGAGTAACCCCAAATAGCTAAGATACCAAATTATATGAATCCATTGATTACACTTCCCTGGGCTTAATGTGTGCAAGTCCTCAGCCCCAGCATCTGTTCTCAAAGCTACTGCTCAATCGCAGAAGAGATGGACTGGCACTACTCAGCAGGTGAAGAGGGAATTTCTACTGTCCCTGGGCAACCAGAGTGGCTCTGGGCAAATGGGAAAAGCTTCTAGGATGGACTACGCTCCTTAAATTTCTGGAGAGAAAGACTTTCCAGCATACAAGAGCGGGATTTCTCTCTCTCCTTAAAAATTCATTTTGCCCTGGCAAGTAGTAATACTCAAAAACCCAAACCATTTTCAGTGTTGAGCATCATTTACCCAAGTATAATACTTTCCAGACACTGAAGCAGCAGGATAAGAAAATTTGCGGCCCTACGGATGCTGATGGGACTCTCAGAGACCATCCGCTCCAGCCAGCAGAGTCAATAGCCAGGGAGGGCAGGACCTGTAGTCAAATCCACATCGGGAGCATCACAGGTCCCCCACTCCCTCATTTAAAGTAATGTCCACTGCCTTGGAAACCACCAAAAATGGCATCGCCAACATATTCCATTAGCCACGTGCTAAGAGCTAAACATTTCCACCATCTTTATTTCGTGCCTCTTGTAACCAGTGTTCGAAATTAGCCAGGCGCATTTTGCGACTGGAGTGGGTCCAATTGCGACCATGTGGGAATCTCTGGATGCCAGGTTAGCGAAATGTCACTTTGAGAACAATCTGAAATTATTTTCCTTGAAGCTTAAATTAGCGTTATTCTGGATTGGTTTATTTGACGGTTTAATGTGCTGCAAACTGCTTTGAGATCTGTTCTTTAAGATATACAGCGGTATAGAAATGGAATTAATAACAATAATAGTAATAATAAATAATAAATTCCGGGGGGGGGGGGACACACAGCACCGAGACATTCCATGGTGGCGACCGCAGCCCAGGTTCAAAGTGCCATTTGGTGATTATATTACATATCTGAGTTTCTAACACTGCTTGTAACTTCTGTGCATGCCGTAGATCAGGCATAGGCAAATTCTGCCCTCCAGATGTTTTGAGACTACAATTCCCATCATCCCTGACCACTGGTCCTCTTAGCTAGGGATGATGGGAGTTGTAGTCCCAAAACATCTGGAGGGCCGAGTTTGCCTATGCCTGCCATAGATGTGTTAGCTAGCACCCACTTCAAGCCCCCAAATAGAGAGCAATGTACAAAGGCCACAGCAAGCAGCAGGCTTCTGTTGTTGTTTTTAGAGACACTTCCTAGAATACCAATATGAGTAAGAGAACTAAGGGGTAGTCATAGCACATGACACGTACAAACACAGAGAGCAACCTCAGTAAAAGGCCACAGCCACACTTCACATACTGACACAGCAGAATTCCACATGCAATTGCGGAATAGAGCACAGCCTGAGCTCCGCTTGATCGTTTACCCATATTTAGGTCCTCGGCTCCAGCAGGGCTCAAAGCATGTTTCCACTAGGGTGGCCAGATGTAAAAGACAACACAGCTCTGGTGCTCGCTTAACAGCTGTGCAGAAGAGCAACCGCTGGCACAGCCAGAATCCCCCCCCCCCATCCACGTAAACCTTAAGGGTCATCAGAACTTGGTCTTGCCTTCCCCTCTGATCACCTTCACTTAGAAATGTCAAGTCTCTCTGAAGCCAAATATGTGTCAGGCAAAGTACTGTTGCCAGAAGCAGCAGACAACCAAGCACAACTGCAGCGTCTTATTGGTTTCTGTAGGATTTGTGCAGCAGCAAAATCAACCCAATGAGTATTTTGTGGGTTACTGCTGAAAGCAGGCATGAGGCCCAGAAGGTTGTGAGCATGAAAATAGTGTTAGCAATTCAGATATATAAACTCATCGCCAAATGTCACCATCAACCTAGGTTATGGTCGCCGCAATTGAAATGTATAGGTGTTTGCAATTGAACCATTATTATAATTTTTATTATTATTATTATTATTATTATTATTATTATTATTATTATTATTATTATACCACTTTATATATTAAGGAACAAGTCTCAAAAGTGGTATACAACACATTAAAACATCAAATAAAACAATCCAGAATAAAACAAACTCAAGCTTCAAGGAAAGTATTTCGGATCCTTCTCCAGGTGACATTTTGCTTTCCCTAGTTGCCAACCTGGCATCCAGAGATCTCCACATAACTGGACCCATGCCAGTCACAAAATGTGCCTGGCTAATTTCGAACACTCCATGGAACTTGCAGGACTTCCAAACTCCCTACTCCTAGCTATTAGTCATGCTGTCTGGAGCTGATGGCAGTTGCAGCCCTCCCAAAAGGTGTTGCAACTACAGGTTTCCCATCCCCGAGAGAGAGACCTGTGTCTTAAAATCAGGGGCGAATACTTCCTTCAACCACTTCCTTAAAATGCAATGAATTTACCTGCTAGGCAGCTCCACCTAGTCCAGCAGTATTCAGTGTTTTTGATCCATAAGGAACCCTTTCCACACAGACTTATTTCCAAAAGAATCCCTGTAGAGGATTCTGGGGCACAGACAAGTCTGGGGCACAGACAAGCGCACTGACCAGGCCTATCAGGCTTTAGCATCACCTCACATGTACCATGGGTATATCCAAGAGTATCACCTGACACTTCTTTGCAGCAGAAAACTGACTGGTGATCCAAAATGGTGGCCAAGTCATGTTTCAATAAAGTTTGAGGAATGATAGCTCGGTTAGAGAATACATGTTTCACATGCAGAAGGTCTCCAGGTTCAATCCCGAGCATCAGGTAAAACAGGTCTAAGGAAAGACATCTCCTCCAACCCTGGAGAAGTCATCCTGCCAGTCGAAGAGGAGGCAATGTGGCTTCCTCTGTCAACCATGAAGCCTATGAACCCTCCACCCCTTTGTCATGTGGTGGGGAGGGTTGTTACCATTTCTCCCCCAGCCCCTCAAAAACACATAAAAGTGAAAGAGGAAGTGGGAAAGCATTTTCAAGACACGGATCGGCACCTGAGCAGCTGAACGGAAAGCAAAGCGACCAAAAGCGTAACAGATGAGCACGAAGGAAAAGTGGGGAATTTTTTTTTTTGGGGGGGGGGTTCGAAATAGGCAACTGGGAGAAAAATGTAGCAACCAGAGAGAGAAAATGAGGTGCCACAGGAGAGAGAGAAGGCAACGGCACATATCAAATCCAATAACATGGAAGTTGCATTTTTCACAGGTTCCTCACACATAACAACCAAATCACAGCTCACATCTGCATCGATTGAATGAAGCATAAACATTATGGACCCAGAGCAGTCGTGGCACAAAAACATGGATCTGAATCACAGGTCTAAATGGATCTTCAGGAGGCTTACAAGGGCTTCCCTCAAAACCACCACATCATAGGTCACCTCACCTGTGTCCAGAGAGATGCTCTGTGATTTGTTGATAGTTTCGCTGTCATCCTATGTAAAAATAGCCTTGAAAATCCGTGAGGATCCATATATTGAATCAATGCTTTCATGGTGCTGGCTGGCTGGCTGGCCTGCACTGGATCTGTTTTAGTTGGTGTTTTAATGTGTTGCAAACTGCTTTGAGATTTGTTCTTTAAAATAAGAAGCAGTATAGAAAATGAAATTAATAAAAATAATAAATCCCATAATAATAAATAGACCTTCTATTGTGGCGACCATAACCTAGGTGTAAGGAGCCAATTGGCAATTAGATTTTATATCTGAGTTCCTGACACTGGGTTCTCACCCACAATTCTGAGATTAAGATTCATGCCCTCTGTAGTCTAAAGGGAAGCATCAGTTGCTGCTACACTGCTTTAAAAACCAAGCCTCTAAAAAACTACCAGATTAAGAAGAGTACTCCTGTCAAAAAGAGCAAGCTGCCTTGCAGTATTAGTTTTTCTGCGAGTCCGAAGGGCAGATCTATGCAGTTTTGTTTTGTTTTTTTTAAAAAAACAAGGCCACAGAAGCCTGCAGAGTCCTTAAGATTCCAGAGGCATGTGCCTCAGAGTGACAAACTTCAGCAATATGAGGTTATCCCACTAATTTTCTCTGAGCAATCCAAGCCACCTGTGTGTCTACACCGTCAGCCCTCTGTGCAACTACCAAGAAAAGGCGAGTCAACATTCTGGTCTGAGCCAGACAAGTGCAAACTGGATCATACATAAAATCTGGACTCAGAGGGGATAGGGAGGGTGGGGCACATTCCCTAGCAACCAGCTGCAGAACTTTAGGATGCCTCGGGTTCTGTTTCTACGAACCCTTGCTTAAAAGGTGCCCCCCCAAAAAAAAATTGCACGGAAAATCCAAACTGTATACAGAGTCTGTTGATGACGACCGAATGCATGTAGAAAAGGTGTCTGTGCAGAATTTTCCACACCCCTTTAATCGCATACAGTCGTACCTTGGGTTACGAACTCGATCCGTTCCGGGTCGCAGTTCGTAACCTGAAAAGGTCGCAAACCGAGCGCCATTTTTGCGCATGCGACGAAAACACTTCCGGGGTTGCGGAGTTCGTAACCCGAACTGTTCGCAACCCGAGCGGTTCGTAACCCGAGGTACGACTGTACTTTAAATGGAAGCCCAACATCAGGAAATGATAAACAATCCTTAACCGAGCAGCAATTATAACTCTTAATAAATTAACGGGCTTGCCCATTAATTCCCAGGAAGCAAAGATTCTACTTAAAATAAAATAAAAAGGACCAAAACAAAACCCCAATTTATTTATTTTTGCTAAGGGCCACCCACTAGCCAGCGCTGCCGATGCCATAGTTTGGCAACTTGGAGCAACCCATGTCTTTGCATACTTCTCCTCCCCACTTGCTCAGGCGCTGCCTCTTCTCCCTTTCAGTGCAAGATAGCTATAGTTAGCATTTTATGAACACAAGCCAGAACCCCAAATTAAAAAGGTATAAGATGGGGTGGGGGGGTTAAAGAGAGCAAAGAGGGGCATGCAAACCCAGAAGATGCTTCTGACTGCCAAATCATGGGTCCGTGGTTCAGTGGTGGAGCATTTGCTTAACATGAGGAAGGTTTCAGGTTCAAATCCTGACATCACCAGTTAACTGGACCAGGTAGCAAATGATGGGAAAGACTGTGTGGCCAGTGACCCCGAGAACCACTTTTCCCTCCTTTGTAGTACTACTTTACTACTTTACTACTACCTAAGTAGTAAAGAAATACCCAGGTGATTTGTATGGATGTTCACTCACACTGAAAAACTTTCACTCCAGGGATCTGCCATACTGAAAGCCAAACCCCTGAGCACTTGCAAAAAGTGTTCCAAGAGCTATGCTTGATGCAAAATGGCATTTCAGAGAGAAAACTCAAGTCTCCCTTTGGAAACCACACAAGACCTTGTGGTGGTTCCAGAATTATAGAAAGGGACACATTTCTTTTTAATCTGTTGCTCCAAGAGTCCTGTGTCATCTTAAAGATAAAAAAACCTCCAAGAAATCAGAACGTGAGCTTTCAGTTAGGCCACAGGTGTCAAACACAAGGCCCGGGGGCCAAATCCGGCCCGCCAGACCTCGTCATGTGGCCCGCCGAGCGCCCCAGCCAGCGGGACCCAGCAGCGGGACCTTGCTGCTGAAGCGCCGCGCCGACAAAGCGCCGGCAAACAGCTGGGGGTGGGGGGTGGGTAGAAAGGCGGCCAGAGCAGCGCTGCGTGGAGCACCCCGAGCCACAGCAGGAGAAGGAGGAGGCAGCTTGCCGGGTCAGCGCCCGGCAGCGCCGCACGGAGAGTCCTGAGCCTCTGCGACGCAGCAGTGCTCTGTAGCACTTTGAATCCTCCTCCTCCTGCCACGGCTCGGCGCCTGGAAACGGCTGCTGCTGCTGCTGCTGCTGAAACACAGACAAAGCACCCAGCAGCGCCGTGTGGAAGAGGAAGAGGATTCAAAGTGCTACAGAGCACTGCTGGGTCCCAGAGGCTCGGGACTCTCCGCACGGCGCACGCCGCCTCCTCTTGCCTCACCTCCTCTTCCTCCTGCCGCGGCTCAGCCTCATGAACATGAGCTCAGCAGCGGCTCAGCCTCACGAACTGCAACTCTGAGGCTTTACGCACTTCTCCTAAAACGGACACCCGCTGCCTCACGCTGCACAGGAAATGCTTTTTGCCCCTGGGTCCCTTCGTGCTCTTTTCTGGCGCTGAATCAAGGCGGCGACCCCCCGCTTCCCTTTCTTTCTTCCTCTCTCTCATTCTTATTCTTTCTTTCCCTCTCCTTCCTTCCTTCTTTACCTCTGTCTTCTCTCCCTCTTTCTTTTTCTTTCCTTCTTTATTCTTTCTTTCCTACTCTTCTTTCTCTCACCTCTTTCCTTCCTCTCTCCCTCCTTCTCCCTCTTTTCTTTCTTTCTTTCTTTCTTTCTTCCTTCCTTTCTTTCTTCCTTACTTCCTTCCTTTCTTCCTTCCGTCCTTCCAATCTTTCTTCCTCTCCCTCATTCTTATTCTTTCTTTCCCTCTACTTCCTTCCTTCTTTCTCCCTTTCCGTCTTCTCTCCCTCTTTCTTTTTCTTTTCTTCTTGGAAAGAACCCTGGAACCAGGAGAGCAGCTCCAGTGAGTCAACCTCAGCCAGTCCCTTTGGTGAAGGGTGGTGGCTCACTGGCAGAACATCTGTCCTGCATGCAGAAGGACCCCAGCATCTCCAGGTACTAGTAGCTCTGCAAAGGTCCTGCATGAAACCCTAGCGAGCCTCCACCACCCAGTGCAGTTACCAAAAATCATTTTTCAATAAATTGTACAATAATTGTACATTTGAATATCTACTTGCCGTTATTCTGACTATGTTTCTGCTTTCAGAGCTAGTTATTACTTACATTATTACAAAAAACAGTAATAATTGAATGCAGTGACAATAATTTATGATAATAAAGAGTGGACACATAGTCCTACAGATACAACCGGCCCTTTGAGGGTGACTAAACTGCGGATGCGGCCCCCGATGAATTTGAGTTTGACACCCCTGAGTTAGGCAATACATCTGCCAGTCTTTAAAGGTACTACTACCCTAAGGCACTCTTTCTTCTGAAGGAAGGAGCTAGAGAATTTGCACTAAAAGGATACAATGCAGACTCACTGGTCTAAAGCAAAGGGGAACAACAACTACTACAAAAAAGTCAAGATCTTCAAAGCAACGGATAATCCTCTTTAAACATAACAATGCCTGCATGGGGGTTTCAATTGCTTCCCTCCGCCTTGTTGGTACAGACCCCTTGAAAATCTGCAGGTGAATCCCCCTTAAAACTATTCAGCTGCCCTGTCTCAGAGGCCTTCGAATTCCCTTAGCATTACTTACCTGAATCACATTGAATAAACAGTCCCCACCCATCACCTACTTCTTTTGTCTACAGCGCCTATTCACTGAGAGCTACCTTTATTGACTGCAAGGCTGGTTAGCATGAAAAACTGGAGAGGTAGCACAGAGAACAAGATGCACTAGAATGGCTTGCATCCTGCTTTAGGCAACGGAATCTACAGGCTGTTCTGCTGAACCAATAGGGTGCAACTCAATATTCATTCCAGATCTGCAAGGTTCGGTTAAAAGGCCCCTGCCCTTCACAGGTGAGCTGCTGTTCAGCCATGATATAGCCCACTGAGGAAGCCAAAAGCAATTTTAAAACAGCACACCAAAAAGTCAGTTTCTTTTGCATTTCACAGAAAAGCAACTGCCACGGGGTACAGCTTTTAATTGGGCCTAGAAGTGAGCACTTAAGAGAGCACATCACATCCGCGTTATCCTTAAGATTCACACCAAGAAAGAAGCAAGGATGCTTCAGTTTGGCTATTTCTTCTGCCAACACCTGTTGCTGCCTTAAATAATGTATGTCCTACCTGTAAAACCATTGCCCTATTTAATGCCAACAAGGAGCAGAACTGGGCTGCAAGGTGGGAACGTTTCAAAACCGTTTTTGTATTAGAAAAGGTCCAACCGTTCAATTTCTCCACTGAATCCTTGGCCAGGTTAAGTGCCCCCTTGTTTTCATCAGCCAATATTTCAGGGCGATAACGTTCCGTAGCATAGAAATGAGCATCCTTTGTTTTATGCTACTGCTACCCAGAACGGTATCGTTTCATCCCATCGCTCATTTCCAACAACTGGATTTAGCACCTTTTGCACAGAAATGCACAGATTTGGAACCTGTTGCAAAATGAAACACACGAGGCTAATCTCCCTCAAATTCCCCCAGTTCCTTTGTGTCCTAAAAACAACCAACTTCCCCCTCAACCCCACACACATACACTCAACGCAACCTGGAAAGAGGTGCGAGAGAAGACACATAACCTCCCTATACCTGCATAGAGAAGATGCCAGGACCACCCTACGGTAGCAAATTAACACAACATAGCTCCCCGAAACAAGGGCAATGCTTCAACCAGGCAATATATTTAGCAGAATGTGATCGTGCAAGAATCCTACCAAAAAAAAACAACATTCCAGTTTGCGAGCAGTAAGAATTTGGAATTTGGTTGTGGGGAATCCACACTGAAATACTTGCTCAGCTATAGTGCTAGTTGACTTTGGATGCCACCGCTATCCATCTTGCAGCCAAATTTACTTCTCTTGGCTGCTGTGAGGCAAATAGGCTGCTCTGAGCATCTTGGAGAAGGGCAGGATACTAATAATCCTCCACAAGAGGTCCAGGCGGTGGCAACACGAGAACAGGCCTTTCCTGCAGTGGCTCCCCGCATATGGAATGCTCTTCCCAGGGAGGCTCGCCTGGCACCTTCGTTACATGTATTTAGGCGCCAGGCAAAAACATTCCTCTTTTCTGGCTTATTAAACCATCTTTGGCCTTTTAAATAAGGGGGGTATTGTTTGTTTGTTTTTGTTATCATGCCATGTATTTGTCTGTTTTTATATTGTATATTCGGTTTTTATATTGTAACTCAGATGAAGGGCGGTATACAAATTTAATAAAATAAAAATGCAATGAATACAAGCAGAAAACACACTTTTCTCCTATTCGAGCCAAGTCCTATTTCATAAGTGAAGAATTTCATTTTAAGAATAGGTATCTTTGTGGACAAGAGCATCCATAAACAGAACAGGTGTCAGGGTGGCAAATTTGCTTGAGAGAGAAACACCCACAGACCACCACCCAGTTTATTACATTTATCTGCACATTATTTTTCCACGAACCCAACAGGCATCAAATTAGTGAGTCACACACACACTGCACAACTTTCTTATTCACTTAGGAATCGATTCTTGAAAAGCAGTGTATATTTCTGCCCTGACATGTTTCCGTCCGCACTATTTGTTTCAAATTTAGTTTTCATTGTTCCTGCCACAACCGTGAGGACTAGCAACCACAGGCTTCTGACAAGACTTTGCTGCCCACACAAGGCCCGCAGAACATGGGATGATAAAACCTACTTCTTATCACAACTGCTGAAGACTCCAGGGCAGGCCACGATTTCTGAGCCACTTTAGAAATTCAGAATTCCTAGCCTTAACAGGGTTTTCCCTATCAATTAATAAGATAGCGGCCATTGTCACCATTCATTGGGGAGAGTCTCTCTTATCATTCCACTTATCTGCTTTCCCAAGACGCTTCTTTGCAAGCTTGAGGGCAAAGGTATTTTAAAAGGGAGAGGGGTGGGGGAGAAGAAAGAAGGAAAATGTAAATTAATTCTTACCCCTTTCTAAGCTTCGGATCGCTCTTCAGAAATGCACTTTATATCTGTAAAGGGGGGAAAGAGAATTAAAAGTTAAGCTAAGTGTGTAGTGTGAAAAAAATATGTAAACCAGTATCCAGAAAGTTAAAAAGTGATTGGGGGGGGGGGGAAACAACCAACATTATTCATCTGGTAGCATGTCACATAGCTTTTCCCAACGTAAAATGAATTGACACAAGCACACAAGCTTTGAGAACAGCACTAAAGTTACACACCAGGACTCCAGCTGTGCTGTAATAGACTTCTTTGTTTCCTACACAAATCTATCTGATGTTTGAGGGAGAAACATTTCATTCCACCTGTGTTTCAACTCACTACATCAGCCAGTACTGGGGGGGGGGAGGTACGAGAAAAAGGAATTTCTGCTGCTAAAGTTTCTATAAACACCAAGTTGGAAGCAAGTATGTTCTCAGGACATTTCCTGATAAATTGCCACCATCAAGCCTAAAAAAAAAATATAGACTTATATGGAAGCACATCACATTTTGAAAGTTACCTGTAACCAAGACTTCTATCCTACTAACCCAGCCACACTTGGCAGGGAGCAAATTCAACATGACTTGGTTCTGAGTAATGTTTATTAAGCTCATGATGCCATGTGCTGTTAACTTCTCAACTCTATGAAAGCATCCATTAAGGGAACGCAGGTCAGAATTCTGCAAATACTTAAGATACAGGAGCTTACATATTAAGAGTGCGATATGAAAATATTTCCAACGTTGAGCACAAAAGTTCAGTCTGATTTTAAGTTCGAGATTCCCAGCGGGGTAATTTAAGAGGAAAAAACGTGGTTTTATTTTATTTACAAAAGGAAAGGAGAAAGAGGATGAATCCCTGATAGATGCACTTGGGTTAATTTTAGCATCCTTCTATTTAGCTGCTTAGCAACACTTATCCTATGACCTTCTCCGCACCACCTACTTTCGCAAGGGATAACATGTATAACCTGAGAGATCTAGCAATGATAGCCAGTTTTGACTAGCAGTGTAAGACAGCTGATGCAAAAACCAGCTTTTACTACAAGCAAAAAGGGGGGGGACCAGGGAAGAGCATCTCTAATTATGACACCTTCAGTAACGGAAAAGCTGAGTGTAGATGCGGAAATGCATCTAGAGTACATAAATCATCTTGAAGAAATCCAGGAAACCCATAAGGCTACAAGGGACATTTTGCAAAGGCCTGGAAGAGGAGGGGAGGGGGAATTTTGAAACACACTGTCTGCCCTTAGGGCCAAAACAAGTTTGCTAAACCCACTACGAAGTCACAAGAGATTTTCCCACCTGAGGTTTAACTTTAGCAATCTCTAGAGCAGGGGTTCCCAAACTAAGGCCCGGGGGCCGGATGCGGCCCAATTGCCTTCTAAATCCGGCCCACAGATGGTCCAGGAATCAGCATGTTTTTACATGAGTAGAGTGTGTCCTTTTATTTAAAATGCATCTCTGGGTTATTTGTGGGGCATAGGAATTTGTTCATATTTTTTCCCCGAAATATAGTCCGGCCCCCCACAAGGTCTGAGGGGCAGTGGACCGGCCCCCTGCTGAAAAACTTTGCTGACCCCTGCTCTAGAGACTCTCAGAAGTCCAAGCAAGGTTCATCATATGACAAAGATGCAAGGATGGGCATCATCTATCTGGCTATTGAACAGTTCAATAATTGGGTGTGTTCCAGTTTTTAAAACTTTGTATTAAAAACTAATTATAAGAGGGGGGGACAGTTTTATTAAATGGGCATGAATTAGTTGAAAATTTTCAGGTAGCTGAAATGGAGCATGTTACTTTCCCCTTAAAAGGTCTGCAAAATTTTACATTAACACAAACTTAACATACTCCACGTGTACACGGCTGGGATTGCTATAAGAGGCAGACACACACATACACAAGACATCAGTTTCTGGCCAATTGCCCTGAAACAATTAAAGCCATTAGGTGTGTCTTAAGAGAAGGATGAAAAGAATTGTTGTGGTAACTTGATTGATCGGATGGTGGAGCCATGCTGTTTCTGAGTTTCTAACACACAAAGGGGTCTATTCTCCCAGGGATGTACTTGCAACACCAGTTAATGCTAATGGGCATTATGCACACACATCAAGGAGGACTATACCCCTAAGCCTTCAAAGGGAAAATAAAACCCTAAAACAAATATGGCTTGTGTGACCATGAGTCACTGGGTCCATGTCTATCTCCCCCTGCATGCGCATATACACATATCTATCTGAGGAGAGAGACCAAGCGGCTGGGCTGAGGGCAACTTTTTTAACCCTTCCCAAACTGCATGCCACCATACCCTTTTAAGGATATCAGTCAATATTTGGTGGAAGGGTCACAATTCCAGGAGTTACTGAAAAAGCAGCTATCTTAAAAGAGGCAAGCATCACCCCCCTATCGCACAGGCAATTTTTTTCCTGCCCAAAGGATGAGAAAAACTGCATTAACATGAGCGACTTTGTCCAAAAGGGAAGACATTTGCAAAGTAAAAGGCAGTCAGAAAATGTAAAGTTTCAAGCACTTTTCCCTTGCCAGGGATCAACCAAATAACTTAACTGCCTTCTCAGACTGAAGACACCACATTTATGCCCCCCCCCACACACACATACCTGTTACAGATTTTCCCCACCTAGCACCAAAAACTCTGTAAAGAAAAAGGTCCTCAAGAGAAAAAAGAAGGGAAGTGCATCTACTCCGCCATCCTTTTCAAAGTCAGACACTTAGAAGTCAAGGAAATAGCATTTTAATGAGTTATTTTCTCCCCACCACCCAAGGGGGGGGGAACTAAAAACCCCAACCATCTCCCCAGGAAGAGTGCAGTTTGGGTATTGCTTAGAAGCCCCTGCCGAATTTGGGACTGTCCAGGGGGACCTGGGCTCTTCGTTCTCTCCCCTAGCCAGGCAAAGGAGCACAAATGTGCTGAGCTAAGAGAAAACTTATCAACCGACATGACAAAGTTCAATCCACCTCCACCATCAACAAGCAGCGGCGGCGGCAGCGGCTCCTCCTCCTCCTCCCTCTGCGAAAGTTTTCACAGCATCTCCAGCCTCTTCTCTCGCTGCTCTACTCTGCCCGGCAACGAGATGCCTCTCTCTCTCTCTCTGCCTGTTGCACAACTGCGAGCTAGAAAGCTGGAAGTTACTTTGGCCGAGGACGGAGGAGAGCAACCACCACGTTTTCCATGGCTGCTCTTCACCCACATACACACACACACACCTTCTCTCTCTCGGTTAAATAAAGGCAACAGCAAGCGAGCCCAACGGCAGGGAAAAGTTTGAACAAGGGCAGAAAAAAAGTTTGATCAAGTAGCAAAGAGCGGCGAGAATCTCTCTCTCTTTTTTTTGCAAACTGGCTCCATGTTTGCATGGGTGTGGGGAGGTCATAAAAGATCTCCCCCTTTTTTCTTTTCCCTTTTTAAGTTCCCCCCAAAAAGGAGAGACATCATCTCTCTTTTAAGAAAAGAGAAAAAAGAGGGGGGGAAAGGGTGGCGGGGCAGGGAAATACGTCTTTCGACCAGGGGCGGGGGAGAGAGAGAGACAACCCTTTCCCCCGCTGCTTCTTAGCAACGATTAAGGTCGCAGTTTCCTAAGAGACGAGTCCCGACTAGTCTGCATTAACACGGAGAGAGGAGAGGAGAGGGGGGAGCAGGGGGGAGGACGCTTTTAGAGAAGTTTTGGATGTAGCAATTGTTTGGGGGGGTAGAAGGGGGTGCGAGAGTTAATAGTTGTTTGTCATCCGAAAGGGTCGATGGAAAGGATTAAAAAGAGATGCGAGAAGAATCCTTTTTTAAAATAACACAGAAAAAGAGAGAGACCTGGACCAGTTAAGTTCAGAATTCGACGCAGCATATTGAGAAAGAAAGAAAATAGAAGTAAATAGGACACGCGACATTTTCCTAGGTTCGGACGCACGCGGCTTCCTGTACTCGTGACGATGCGTGTGTGCGTTTCCTCCTATAATCCATTGGAAGGGGGTGGGGGAAAGAGAAAGATGTCCCTCGGAACCAGTACAAGGAGGGGGGGGGGAGAGAGAAAAAGAAGCGCAGATCCCCTCCCGCACATACGTATACACATACTACCCCACACAGTACCATAAAACACGCCGAACCCTTCCAAACTATTCAAGGAGGAAAGGAGAAGAAGGATGACGCGCGTGCACCTTTGCTGAAGGCCAAGCGAGAGAGAGAAGCAGGACTGATCTTGTGAAGGCTCCGACCTCTCCCTGTCCCCCCACCCCCACCCCCGAGGGTGAAGGGGAGGGGAGGGCAAAGGGAACGAGAAGTACCAAAGTACAATTATATATATATTAAAAAGGAGCGACAGAAACAACACACGCAGATGCTTCCAGCAACCGACCTTGCAAACAAGGAGGGGGAAAAGTTAGCAGATGCCCGAGAGAGAGGGGGGGAGGGAGTAAAAAAAGAGACTAAGCGTCTGGATTTTTGGGGGGGGGAGAAGAGTTGTACCTTGAGAGAGAGTCGACTCCACTTCAACTTAAAGGGAGGGGAGCTACTTCGCTCCCCATCATCTTCAAATCATAAAAGCTTTTCCCTCTCTCGCACAACCCCAACGCAACAAAAAAAAAAAGGCTGGAGAAGGAAGAGGAGAGCGAGCCGGAGGAGGATGTAGTTGCAGGGAGCGGAGGCCAATTGGGTTAAAAGATGCTTCTCCTTCTCGCAAGCCCATCCAAATCGTTGGTTAAAAATAAACTTTGCAGTAGGAGGGGAGGGAGAGAGATGATCTGGATGAATTCCTGAGCTCAGACGGTTTAATATGGATGAGCATCAGGTCCTGCAGGCAACAGGCTGCAACGGGTGTTGCTGGTTGGTACAGTTTGCAACACGGAAGGAGAGGTGGGGGGAGCCGAGAAGGGGAGGCAGGGAGGAGCGGGGGATGGGAGAGAGAGAAGCTGCCCCAACTCAGCAGCAGCATCTGCTCGGCACCACTGCCAACCAACTTTTCAGAAACTTTCCTTCACAACACACAAAAAGCAAATAAAAAAACACCCGGCCACCTCTCCCTCCCCAAACGCTACATTTGCAACACCACTAAGAGTAGTCGCGCCGCTTGAAAAGGGGGGACACTTTCTACCTTTCGCCACAAGTGTCCTCCTTCGTCATCCCCACCCATCCATCCGCACGTTCGGAAGGGAAAAAAGTTTCTTTGCACTCCTCTGAAGCTCCCCCGGGCACCTTCGCTCCCAAGCTGCGCCTTTCCTCTCTCTTCC
This sequence comes from Zootoca vivipara, assembly GCF_965207765.1. Classification (NCBI taxonomy): domain Eukaryota; kingdom Metazoa; phylum Chordata; class Lepidosauria; order Squamata; family Lacertidae; genus Zootoca; species Zootoca vivipara. The sequence goes on from NC_142591.1 coordinate 24,990,942, forward strand.
TTCCCAAGAGGCGCAGGTAGAAAGTCGCCCTCCTGGCATCAGCCTCGCCTACTTACGTCGGACTTGCTCCGGGCTGGGCTGCCTGGCTCGAGCCATGATGGAAAGCGGTGCGGATGGACGGTGGTGATGATGATGCACGGCCGCCCCACCAGGCCTCCCTCTCCCCACTCCCCCGCTATAAAAAAAAAGTTAAGGATAATAACCGGGAAAGGGAAAGGCCAGGGGACGCGCAATTACCAAAGGAAAGCAAAAGTTTCCGGAGGGAGGGAGGGGGGGGGAGAGCGAGCAGCAGCCGAATTCAAAATGGCGTTTCGATGGATGTGCAAAGTTCATCAACTCCCCCAGAACTTCCCTTCGTCCTCTCCTCCCTCCCGGAGAAGGATGAGGCGAAGCCGAGGAGCCCTCCGGCCCGGCAGCGACGCCCGACGGTGCCCCCAGTCTCCCTCACCCCACACCGCGCGCCCCCGCTCACCCTCCAAGGCAGGCGCATCACGTGTGGCTCCGGCCAGGCTCCCGGGGACGTGTTACTCAGCCAGGCTGCTGCTGCCGCCGCCGCCTCTTGCAAGCGGTAGCATCCCTATCTCGCTCGCTCCCTCTCCTCGCCTGGGAGGGGCTCTGCTCCTCGCAGAAGAGAAGTGAGTAAAAAACTTTTCTCCTTCCTCCTCCTCCCAGTTGCACGGAGCCAGCTCAGCCTCCTCCTGTTGCTCCTCGCTTAAGCAACTTTTTGCTAACCATCGGGACAAAAGTCCAACCAATCTTGCAATAAGAAATAACTCCCCCCCCTCTCTCTTACTTGCTTGCTCTCCTCCTCCTCCTCCCCCTTCGCCACACACACACGCAAATGATGGTGGAAAGAGGGAAGTTTCCAGACTAGAAAGTCTCTCGGTGGTAATGTACCATCTGGCTGCTGCTGCTGCTCCCCTCCATTACAGGCTTGCAGTTGCAAGGAGGAAGCGCCGCCGCCGCCGCCGCTGCGCAGAGAGAGGCAGTTGAGTGTTAGGGACTGATAAAGCGCTAGGGATGCAGACGGTGCAGTATCGTCTTTGAAGGGATCGCCCGCTGCCTGTCTCGAGCTGCTTAATCCATTGTCAACCAGGTGCCGCGCATTCAGCTCTCTCTCTCTCCCGTCTAATTAACGAGAAAGGCAGAGAGAAGCCCCACGTCGTGGCTGCTGCTGCTGCCGCCGCCGCCTTCCAGCCTGGAGCGGATGGAGCAACAAGTCTCAGCAATTAGCAATACACTTGCAACCTTAGGCATGAAAGCCCTGGGTGGCGGCGGCGGGCATCCCTTCCGTGTCACCAGTTGCTCCACCATCCAGACGAAGGAGGAGGCGCGGGGAGGCCTACACAAACACACGCAGCCCTCCTAGGTTTAGGTTGATTGAACACCTGGCAATTAAAACGCAGACAATGGTGGTTGTAAAAAGAGGAAAAAATCCTCCTTAGGCATAAGGTAGGCCCAGACTCATGGATATTTTGAGGAGGATGCTAGTGGATTAAAAAAATCCTCTGTTTAAGAAATCTGGTACCAGCCACCTCTCCCCCCCCCCAACTCCCCCCCTAAAGTCAGATTTCTTAGAAAAATAAAAATCCCTCTATCAAATTAATTTCTGGTTGGTTGGGGGTTGGTTTTTACAGTAGCACAGGGTGGTCCATCGCCCCTGCTATTTTTGTAAGCAGGATATGATCAAACGCTTAATCTCCAAGCGTACAGTAGAATCCTAAGCACATTTGCTCATATGCAGAGTCCAATAGGTCTTAGTCCCAAATAAATATGCATAGGATTGTGGCCTTAACTTGGCTTTGAGACCATTGAAAAATATGGAATTTGTTCCTGTTCGTTCTTTGCTTCAACATTTCCCCTCCCTGCTATACTTGACAAGCAAGTAAAAAGTAACCCATCACTTCATGCTCATCCAGACAAAACAGTTTGGTCCTCTGAATCAAAACACTTTTGGAGGTGACCTTGAGTTCTAGTTTTTGCATAACTATATAAACAGGTATACAGCCCCGGAAGCATTGTTATTTCTGGTTTTTAATATCATTTTTTCTATACTTAGGGGCAGAAATATATCTCCGTGGGCTTCCAGTCTTTCCCTTCCTGCCTAAATTCCTTCTGGGGATGCCAGGAAGAAAAAGAGCTCAGTTTCCAGGCAGTACCAGGGAGAGGAGGAAAGGAATCTTCCTCTTGCTGTGGCATGATTCAGTGTGTATTCCATCCTCCACCCTCTTCTGAGGAAACCGCATGGGGAGCTGAGCCAAGCCTGGGCTATGCCAGGGAGCAGGAGGATCATGCTGTTACATGGGGTGCCTTCACTTTCCCCACTTTCCCTCCTCAGGAAACTGAGCAGTGCTAGGGAAGTTACAGGTAGGTAGCCGTGTTGGTCTGCTGTAGCCGAAACAAAATAAAAAAATCCCTTCCAGTAGCGCCTTAGAGACCAA